>NW_028227274.1:46422500-47022500 GCF_978045245.1 Mus caroli | reverse complement strand
ATTTTAGGTGAGAAAATGGAGATCTGGTTTCAGGATGAGGAAGGTGAAATAGCGAGCAGGTGACTGAACTTGGTGTGGGTGCTTTAGTAAACGGGAGTCCACAAACCTCCTACCTCCCCTGCCTCTTGCTCTCAGGTACAGTGGACACAGCAGAGGCCATGGTCTTGAGAGGAACTCTTAGGAGTAATATTTAGGGGATGTGTTGAGTTTTGAACTGGTACCTGTCTATGGTGTCTTGCAACCAAGAAAAAAGACAGGTGTGAATACAAATGTGATCATTTTTCAACTAGTCATCTTTTTATTTTTCTAGAAGGAAAATAGTGAACACTAAAAAAGGCATGCAGCTAAATCACTCTCTCAGCATTTGCAGTGTACAGCAAAGCCTCTGAGACATTGGTGTCCGTGACCTTTGGCAGCAAAGAGCCATTGTGGATGCCTTCATTCTGTAATTCTGTGGTACCACTATGTGTTAGAGTTCTCTAGAGTCACAGAACCTATAGAATGTCTGTATAAATTAAGGGAATTTACTGGAATACCTACAGGCTGCAGTACAACTAACCCAACAGTGGTCAGCTGTGAATGGGAAGTCCAAGAATCTAGTAGTTGCTCAGTCCCATGAGGTCAGGTGTTTCTGCTGGTATTCTGTATGGTGTGGAATCCTCAAGAAGTGGGTTCCAACAGATGTGCTAGCAAATAAATGCAAGCAGATGAAGAAGGAACATCTCCCTTTTCCATTGTCCTTATGCAGGCCTCCAGGAGAAGGTATGGCCCAGATTAAAGGTGTGTGCCACCATGCCTAGATTTCAAATTTGCTCTGTCCCAGGCTGGCCTTGAACTCATAGATCTGTTAATCTGTGTCTTCTAGGATTAAAGGCATGTACTACCTTGCCTGGGCCTAAGCTTTTCATGGCCACTATGCCTCAAAATCTGGGTCACAGATGTGCCCTCCATTTCTGTATTATAGTTCATTTCAGATGTAGTCATGTTGACAATCAGCAACAGCCATCATATACTCTGTATTTACATCATGGAACTATTTAGACCTTAAACAGTAGAAATAGCTACAAGAGTAATGGTATAGAATATTAGCACTATGGGTCCCTTACACAGTACAGATCTCCCTGAAGCTTCTCATAAGCCCCAGTATACAACACATAAAAAAATGAAACTTGTAATGATCAATATAATGCATTTTAAATATGATTAAATATGACATGAGACAAAATGATAGAGATGTTATATATGTAAAAACCAAATTACTGTTGTGGTGGGTAAAAACTTTCAAGGTACAACTGGAATACCATATTTCAACAGGGTGGATCAGCTTATCAATGAATGTTCTTATCTACTCCCTTGACCTTTTGTGAGTCCTGATCTTCAGTTCTCCCAAACTAAGTGCTTACAATATTATCAGAGGATATAACTTCTGTAAAAATGTTAACCTATATGTGTGCACTTAACTTTAACTGAATGTTTATATCTCTGGTTATATAAGAAACGAATGATGTCAAGCCACCAATGTTTAAGGAAATTTATTGTGTCATTAACAGGATTGGTTTTGAAATGTGATTTGCTTTCCAGTGTTTGCATAAATTATGGAAATTTATACAATAGCTTCGGGCATCAATCAAACACAAAACTAACAAATGGAAAAATATTGGCAAGCTCATTCTTCAGCATTTTCTTGAGATTGCATTTTGTTCAAACAACATTTTGCACTCAAGGATATGAAGATGCTTAGAAATATTCCCAAAGTCCTCAGTGAATTTCTCTCCCCAGATAGAAATATCAGAGCTGTTCTCTTGCTGTTCTAACAGTGATCAAGTTTCCTCCAATGGTGGAGTCACTGACAAGAGCATCAAGTATGGAAGCCTCAGGTATCTCCACTGTAAACCAGAGGCTCGGGGATGATTCTTTATATGATAGTTAAAATAGTGACAAAATTCCTTTAATGGAAAAATTATGAGACATTATAACTGTGCCTTAAAGCAATGGCCATCATAATAAAAGTACAGACTTTATAAATGACCTGTAAAATAGAATGGGATTTTAATGGTGAAACTTAGTGTGTGTGTATGTGTTAGGCTCTATTCGTTTTGTACTTAAATCAGAATGCATTAAAGATAAAAAGTAAATGTAATTGTTAGTAATACATAGATCCATTTTCAAGTTTAAAGATCCTAAAATTTGTAAGTCATAATTCAACCTATTAGAGAGATTCAGCAGGCGCTTAGAAGATTGCTTCCAGCTTAATATGGATGGTTTGGAGGCTTAATCAAACCAAATTAACTTCCACAAACGTGGCCTGCGGTAGGCTGCTGATTATCATTCTCAATTAGAGGGCCCTCTGTTCGTCTGTTTGACGGTCAAATTTGGATCTATCCAGGCAAGGACAGCTGTGGGTGATTCCTGTCCAAGCAACTCAGTTCAGTCCCTGCCAAGATTTCCCCAGTGTCAGAATGTCAACCCCAATGTTAGTGTTTTCAAAGAAGTGCTTGAAGATTATGCTCGAAGGGGAGATTTTAAAATTCCCCAATTGAAATTTTGTTTGTTTTAATGAACTACCAGATATAAAACAAATATAGCAAAATTCAAACCCTGGTACCCTCCATGGGCAGGTGCATAGGAATAATTTTATTTTTATACATTGTACATTTCTAAAATTACTTGCATAATTTTTACACAATTATGCAGTGAATATATACAGTAGCTAACAATTAAGGCAGCACTAAATTGTATATATGAAGAATCCTCACTCTGCCCTTTCCCATTACAGCTCCTTAGAGACCTTCTCTTGGTTCTGTCTTACTCTGGTATTTACCTTCATTTGAGATGGTACAGAAATTCTTCATAACAACTCGTTGTTTTGCATATGATATTTCAATAACAAAATGGCAAATAAAACAGAAACACTGCTCATAAATACAACATAACGGAAGATATGAAAATGCACTTGTGCTGCGATGTTCATATTTTTAGTTACAGATGTTTTTTAATGTTAAAGAAGTTCTGACCTTCTCGTCTGACACTTCTTCCACCCGTCTCAAAGTCTAGGTGCATGCTTTCTTCTTTTCTCACAAGTTTCTTCCCTCTCTTCTTCCTGCAGTTTGCCTGACACATCCTCCCAACAGCCTGGAACTGTGTTCATTGACTTCTCTGGGCTCATTTGTTTCTGTTTATCTCCACTTCCCAGAGAGGAGGACCTAGGAGTAAATGTCTCATTGTTGTGGATGAGGGGAAAACAACTGCTTGATTGCTGTCTTTGTGCCATTTTTTTTCACCATTTCCGGGTTTTGGGGAAGCATGCTAGGCAGGTTAAACTCTGAGACCGGTATGGGGGGAAAGGTGCCTCTGTTCTGCCTTCGCCTCTCAAGTGTGGAACCATACTCAGCCAGGTTGTTCTTGCCTGAATGCTAGAGGTATGGCTTAGTTGCCTTGAGTTTCTAGATGAAAATCAAGATGTGTTCAATCCCCAGTCTTTCCTGTGTGACCTGAGGTTTTTCTCTGTGAGTTGTTTTAAAAAACGGTCTTTCTTCTTAATCTTTCAAAAAATTCAGAAGGGTGAGCCTAACTTGGAGGCGTTTGTATTCATTGCTGTGAATGTTCATTTATAACTTATAGTCTCCAAAACTCATTCTTTATTTCTGGAAGTATATTTTTTTCCCCAATTTCCTCCAATTGCTTTGCTGTCTATCTTTTCTGCAGTTCTCTTATTAGCATATTTGGATTACTGTGTTAATTCTTTTATCATTTCATTTCAACTTTACCATTAATCGTTTTTCAAAGTTTTATTATTACATGCATGGGCGTTTTTCCTGCATGTATTGTGACAACTAAGATTATGTTTTAAGGCCAGGCGGTGGTGGTGCACTCCTTTAATCCCAGCACTTGGGAGGCAGAGGCAGGCGGATTTCTGAGTTCGAGGCCAGCCTGGTCTTCAAAGTGAGTTCCAGGACAGCCAGGGCTACACAGAGAAACCCTGTCTCGAAAAACAAAAACAAAAACAAAAAAAACAAAAAACAAAAACCCAAACAACAACAACAACAACAACAAAAAGATTATGTTTTAAGTGTAAATCAATGTGTTTAAGATCTATAAAACAAAAATGCCTTTAACCTGTGAGCCCAACTTGTACAAGGACAGATAGCTTCCTGAAATAGCTGGGGGGCTGTTCTTTGTGTAAGATAACAAGCCCTGTGTTTTCACTTCTGTAACAAGCTTGGTTGCCCCAATGCACAAGATGTTCTTGATCTCTTGAGGTCAGGAGTTATGTAGGCAGCCACTATGTCACACTGTATGCCTGTCTCTGGTTGGATAAAGGTGGAAAGTATGTAGCCTTGTGGGGCTTATTTGTATAGGACTCTGGCTTATGTATTTTGGGGCCATACTCTGGGAATCCCAGGTATGGGCCTGGTCAAGTGGCCATCATCCTGGTCACTATTTAGTAAAGCTTGCTTCAAATTCGGCTCAAAAATTGTGGTGGTTTCTTATTCTCACCTGGTGGGATTAACTTTTTTGTATCTCTGTGTACTACACATACCTTGTATCCATGGAGGTCAGAAGAGAGCATTGGAGCCCCTGATATCAGTGTACAGAAGACTGTGAGCTATCAGATGAGTGCTGGTGAGCACCTAGTACTTATAACTGCTAAGTCATTTCTCCAGCCCTATTCATTGATTGATTTGAGGCAGCACCTTACAATTTAGCACAAACTGGTCTTGAACACAGTGTGGCATCCCAGTTATGCTTGTATGTGAAGTGTAGTCCATTCTGGTTTAGAACTCAGGATTCCTCCCTTTCAGCCTTCAGAATGCTGGAGTGATGGGTATGTACTGCCCTCACCAGCCAAATTTTTCTTAAAGTTGGGATATAACATTTAAAACTGTCTGGACAGCTTTCTTTTTTTCATGGTATGCTTTTAAAAACTATATTATAAAATTAGCATAAAACCATGTGTATCTTCATGCACAAATCTCACTGTTCTCTGCTCATCGTCAACCCCCAGTGTACTCTCCAGCCCAGTCTTCTCCTTGTCCCACTTTGCTGTCCTAATTAAATATCGATTCCTTCTGTTCCCCCAATCAGTGAATATGCAAACAAATTGAACTCTTAGTTCTTAAAGAAGAAATGCAAATGAACGAGCATTCTATTTACATAGCCCTCTATATTTGTTTTTATTTGAAAATCTCAAATAAATTTACAAACAATTGTTAAGGGGAAAAAACTAGATCGTTCTTATCCACACGTTTACCAATGCACTCCAGCTGCTATAGTTTGTTAATTTATATTATAATATCACAGTTGTGATATTGACTTTAATATAATTCACTAACCTAACTCAGATCCCACCAGTTTCATGTGTGTGTATGTGTGCTTGTGTGCTCATGTGTGCAAGTACTTGTGTGTGCATGTACTTGTGTGTGTATATCCTTGTGTGTGTATATGTGTGTGTATGCTCCTGTGTGCATGTGCTTGTGTGTGCATGTGTGTTTCCATCTCTGAGTCTGTATAATTTTATCACATGTGTAGCTTTGTGCTTCCATTGAAAATGCCTCCTAAAAATGTTTTTCAAACCTAGCTTAATTTTTATATTTTAATTCATGTACAAGTCAGGTAGTTAGCATAAATACAGAATAGATGCACATAATTTACAATGAAGTAAGAATAGCAGCACTCACATGAATGGACAAGACTTATCAGCTCTTTGAAAGCTAACTAAACTATGAGTAGTTGGTGTAATTTAATTCATATCCAGTGGGCACTTTTAAAATGTTTGTTAACATAAATGATTAGAATAGACTTTTTAGTTTCTAAAATGCATAGCATAAAAATCAAGGAATAATTAAGGCTAAATGTTATGACAGAGAAGGCAGGGAACACACTATATTTTATATTCTAAAATTTCTTTCAGAAAATACCTCTTGCAATTAAAGAGAATGAATCTCTGTCAGACCTTACAGTCCAGTTAATAATACGCTTTGAAGTCAGTTACAATGATATAGATAATCCACTGTCCTACTGTGTACTCAACCTGCTTAAGTTTAACCTGATTTTAAAGAACAATATTATCAAATCTCTATGATTTTTTTTTTACCTACCACATCATCAGCATTTACAACCTAAGCTAAATGCATAGCCTTAATTGGAAATTTTCTACTCCTAATTACCTTGGCCCAGATAATGTATGTGTGTATTATGGAAATAATTTGCTGAAAGCAGCCAATAGGTTGGAAGGAAGCTTTAACAAAACAAATACTCCATAAATGTTAGAAACAACACAAGGAATCAAACTGATAAATCTGTGGTTTTGAGTGTTATTTTGGGTCTGGGTTTCAGAAAGTCACTTTTTCTGTCGAAAACTCTGTTAAAAATTCTGTGAAAAAGAATTCCCATATCATGCTTTCTTGGCTGTTCAATAAATATAAAGTGAAGCCCTGTAGCAGGCACACTCACAAGACAAGGGCATATATCAGACATAGGCACAACACATTGCAACATATACAGGGAATAGGGACAGAGCAGACAAGCACAACCCATATGTAACACAGACAGGCATACACAGTAGATAGACAACAGATAGGCCAGTAACTACAAACTGAAGACATATGGAAGAAACAGAGAAGAAAGGTGGAGATTCTAATCTGAACTCATTCTTCGTCGAATTATTCCAAGAGGAAGTCTCTATTATTTTTACCTACTATTGCTACCTCAACACACATATGACACTACCACTATGTGCCTTATACTTTTATAATCAACCTTATGTTCCTGTACTTCTCAAATATGCATTTGTAAACTATTGTTAGTTCAAACCTATTATAGAAATATAATAAAAATATGGTATTGTTTAAGGCTAGCTTCATCTGCTAAGTATGATGAGTTTGGGATTAAGCAAAGTCATTGTATCAACAGTTCATCCTTTTATATTCCTGAGTAGTATTCCATGGCATGGAGGTAACATGATCTTAACGACTCACCCACTAAATGAAAACTGAGTTGCTTCTCATTGTTTGCTATTCCAAATGAAGCTGATAGTTGTGGGTTTTTATATAAGTGTCAGTTGCATTTCTTTGGGATAAATGCCAAAGAATACTGTTGCATTGTCCATAGTAATTGTCTATCCAATTTTAGAAGAAACTCTTTCCTCAAATATCTGATACTTAAATCTTTATCAGCAATATCCATGTGGTCTCGTTTCTCTTCATTTTTATGGTTTACTTAACTATCCCCTGTATGACTGTAAGCCAACCATCTTCTGATGAGTGTGTTTCTAGTCTTCAAACCATGTGGGAATTTTTTTTTTCACTCATTTCACCAATTTTCTAGATAGGCTGAATATTTTATGTTGGGTTCAGGTGTTTCTTACCAACTCTAGACATGGATAATCAGGCATCTTTGTGATAACTATTTTTTTTTTCAGTTCATCAAAATCTTTTATTTACTGCATCCAGATTAGAAAAATGTACTACTGGTGTTTGAGAAAACTCAACTTTGGAACATGCTACAAGAGAAAATGTAAAAGTGGCAGGCATATAATAGTACTTACATATCCCAAGTCAGGGTAACATCTAATACACACAAAATGGCTTGAAGTTTTTCTAGACCAATAGTAATATATAAAAATATTAATAATCATCATAGACTATTTTTTTTCATATTCTTTTTTTTATTACATATTTTCCTCAATTTCATTTCCAATGCTATCCCAAAAGTCCCCCATACCGCCCCCCACTTCCCTACCCTCCCATTCCCATTCTTTTGGCCCTGGCATTCCCCTATATTGGGGCATATAAAGTTTGCAAGTCCAATGGGCCTCTCTTTCCAGTGATGGCCGACTAGGCCATCTTTCGATACATATGCAGCTAGAGACAAGAGCTCCGGGGTACTGGTTAGTTCATCATGTTGTTCCAACTATAGGGTTGCAGATCCCTTTAGCTCCTTGGGTACTTTCTCTAGCTTCTCCATTGGGAGCCCTGTGATACATCCAATAGCTGACTGTGAGCATCCACTCCTGTGTTTGCTAGGCCCCTGCATAGTCTCACAAGAGACAGCTATCTTTGGGTCCTTTCAGTAAAATCTTGCTAGTGTATGCAATGGTGTCAGCGTTTAGAAGCTGATTATGGGATGGATCCCTGGATACAGCAGTCTCTAGATGGTCCATCCTTTCATCACAGCTCCAAACTTTGTCTCTGTAACTCCTTCCATGGGTGTTTTGTTCCCAATTCTAAGAAGGGGCACAGTGTCCACATTTTGGTCTTCATTCTTCTTGAGTTTCATGCGTTTAGCAAATTGTATCTTATATCTTGGGTATCCTAAGTTTTGGGCTAATATCCACTTATCAGTGAATACATATTGTGTGAGTTCCTTTGTGATTGTGTTACCTCACTCAAGATGATGCCCTCCAGGTCCATCCATTTGGCTAGGAATTTCATAAATTCATTCTTTTTAATAGCTGAGTAGTACTCCATTGTGTAAATGTACCACATTTTCTGTATCCATTCCTCTGTTGAGGGGCATCTGGGTTCTTTCCAGCTTCTGGCTATTATAAATAGGGCTGCTATGAACATAGTGGAGCATGTGTCCTTCTTACCGGTTGGAACATCTTCTGGATATATGCCCAGAAGAGGTATTGCTGGATCCTCCGGTAGTACTATGTCCAATTTTCTGAGGAACCGCCAGACTGATTTCCAGAGTGGTTGTACAAGCTTGCAATCCCACCAACAATGGAGGAGTGTTCCTCTTTCTCCACATCCCCGCCAGCATCTGCTGTCACCTGAATTTTTGATCTTAGCCATTCTGACTGGTGTGAGGTGGAATCTCAGGGTTGTTTTGATTTGCATTTCCCTGATGATTAAGGATGTTGAACATTTTTTCAGGTGCTTCTCTGCCATTTGGTATTCTTCAGGTGAGAATTCTTTGTTCAATTCTGAGCCCCACTTTTTAATGGGGTTATTTGACTTTCTGGAGTCCACCTTCTTGAGTTCCTTATATATATTGGATATTAGACCCTTATCTGATTTAGGATAGGTAAAGATCCTTTCCCAATCTGTTGGTGGTTTTTTTGTCTTATTGATGGTGTCTTTTGCCTTGCAGAAGCTTTGCAGTTTCATGAGGTCCCACTTGTCAATTCTCGATCTTACAGCACAAGCCATTGCTGTTCTATTCAAGAATTTTTCCCCTGTGCCCATATCTTCAAGGCTTTTCCCCACTTTCTCCTCTATAAGTTTCAGTGTCTCTGGTTTTATGTGAAGTTCCTTGATCCACTTAGACTTGACCTTAGTACAAGGAGATAGGAATGGATCGATTCGCATTCTTCTACATGATAACAACCAGTTGTGCCAGCACCATTTGTTGAAAATGCTGTCTTTCTTCCACTGGATGGTTTTAGCTCCCTTGTCGAAGATCAAGTGACCATAGGTGTGTGGGTTCATTTCTGGGTCTTCAATTCTATTCCATTGGTCTATTTGTCTGTCACTATACCAGTACCACGCAGTTTTTATCACAATTGCTCTGTAGTAAAGCTTTAGGTCTGGCATGGTGATTCCACCAGAGGTTCTTTTATCCTTGAGAAGAGTTTTTGCTATCCTAGGTTTTTTGTTATTCCAGATGAATTTGCAGATTGCACTTTCTAATTCGTTGAAGAATTGAGTTGGAATTTTGATGGGGATTGCATTGAATCTGTAGATTACTTTTGGCAAGATAGCCATTTTTAAAATGTTGATCCTGCCAATCCATGAGCATGGAAGATCTTTCCATCTTCTGAGATCTTCTAGAATTTCTTTCTTCAGAGACTTGAAGTTCTTATTATACAGATCTTTCACTTCCTTAGTTAGAGTCACGCCAAGATATTTTATATTATTTGTGACTCTTGAGAAGGGTGTTGTTTCCCTAATTTCTTTCTCAGCCTGTTTATTCTTTGTGTAGAGAAAGGCCATTGATTTGTTTGAGTTAATTTTATATCCAGCTAGTTCACCGAAGCTGTTTATCAGGTTTAAGAGTTCTCTGGTGGGTGATAACTATTTTTAAGTTATTATCAGCTAACTCTATTTCCTGATTATCCTGGTGTTGGGATTTATTGATTACCATTGAAAGCCTCACTTTTCTTGGTTCCTCTTAAAACAGGTAATTTTTTTATTACATGATGAATGTTACATATGTGTTATGAGACCCTGGTTATGATTGAAGGGGGATCCAGTGTCTCATATCATATATGAGACATTCGTATACCTTTAGTCTGCCTTTCTGGGCTATGACCCCAGTGACAGCCCTGTTTTCAAAACCTCTGTGATAGGGCCTGGCCTGCTTGATTCCTCTGGGGCACTTAGATCTCTATTCTTTCCTGCTGCTGGTTTTCACAGGGATATGAGGAGTTCCACAAGATGACTTTTCAGGTGACTGTTATTGGAGAGAAGTGATTTTGTAACAAAGGTGACAGTGATAATTGAGAGGATCATCCAGCCCATTCCCAAGGACAAAGAATTGAACTTGTGGCCAAGGCAGAAGACTGTGCTGTGGGGAAGACATATTAATGGCTTTATCCCTACAGATAGTTGGGGCCTTAGGCGGAGACTTTACTGAAGAGATGCTGGCTTTTGTGTCTTATAAGACCCCTGATTCCTCACTTTCTCCTGTTGACCTTGTTTAGATATGCACTCTGTGCCTTCCTATTATTTCTCCTTGAAATGTCAGGGAGCCCACTTTCACTCTCTGTGCCTACTATTGTCCCTATGAATCACATTCACGTTTAACCTGATCTAATGTCTTTGGAGATGCCTGATAGTATTCTGGGAAGGAGCAACATCCTGCTTAGATTAAATTTGGAATTACTGATCGAATTGGCCTTTTGGGTGTCCTAGGGTTCAGGAAAGCAACAAAAGATGGCTGCTTCTGTCCTCATGCTTTGCCATTTCTAGAAGTAAGAACCAGGATGAACTTTGTTGGACTAAATTAGTGGTAATTATAACTTTGTGCCCTCCTTATGGGTAAATATTTAGTGCTTCAAGTACACTATACATTTAGTAAATTTTCTGTATAATATTCAAGACAGTGCTTTATTGAATTTTATGTGAAGGATCCAGTGGCATGCAGTGCAGTCAAAATGCTGAGTAACCGTCATTACTCTCCCGAGAATGTCTGCATCATCTCAATAAAAATTCTCTCTACTCAGCAATTATTGTCATTAACCTTCACTACTGCTGGCCACTATTCTATTTCCTCCATGAGTTCATCTTAGCTGTCTCAGGTGAACAAAATCTACCAATATTTGTCACTTAGGAGATTGTTGAAAGACTGGGCCATGCCAGATGGGTGTCAGAATTTCATTTGTGAAGAATGAATATGAACATTCCTTTTTATGTGTATATCAATTTTCTCCCTCTACTCAACTGTTCATAAAAACTGGCACACATACCTATGGAACCTGTAATTTAATTACAGTAACACTAACATGTAATTATTATTCCCCTTTAACCTCCTCAGAGAGGTTATGGGTCAGGATGTTTGTGTCTCACACTGAAGTGGAACTATACTTCCCTTACACAGCCTCTTGAGTGGCAGTTGATGAACAAGAAATAAGCAAATTATGCTTGGGAGAGGGTGATGCTCCCCACCTTCTTTCCTTCTTTACAACTGGATTATATACTCTAAGAGGGAGGCAAGAGATTATACAGTGTGTTTTTAGTTATTTAGGGGTATTACATTTTATATTTCCTTGGTCCAGTTGAAAATATGCAGTAACAATATGGCAAATAGTGCAGCCTATAAACATTCCTCTTCACATGTACATAAATATTCATATTTCATCAGGCATATGACAAAATATGTGTGTATGTTCATAAGTGTATACATACATGTATATAAGCATATGTTTAGTTGGCAGGTTCATGCCATTTCTGGAATTCTGTTCAATTAGATGATTATTAAATTTCTAAGTTCCCATGATCCTAGGACAACAGCAGTTACAATACAGATGTGAATATGACTTTATTGAAATGATTAAACAATTAATTTATAAAATTGAAACAATTGATGCAATTCAGCTTTACAAAGAAATAAAGTGTTTGGGGGTTTAAATGCACAGCTTGTAATCAAGAACACAAAGTTGGAATGGAAAAAAAATGCATTCTATAAACAGGTTGATATATTGAACATTTCCCTCCAGATCTGCTGGAAGATGAGAGGGCAAAGGATCTCTGTGAGTGACTCATTTCTTGGGAAAAATGAAAGAGAAAATGATAGATGGAAAAATGACACTAGAAAGATAGAAAAACCTAAGTGTCAAAGAGAAAAATAGATTTCAACACAGCAAACTAGAGCAGGAACTGGTTAGTTGCCAGCTGGACAATTAATCAAAATACACAGCAGGAAGAAAAACTGCACTGTAAAGAGCATCAAGAACAGCATGCCTGCTGACACCCCGAGTTCAGGGTTTTAAATTGGAAAGACTTGGTGTTTAAAGGAGAGATTTATCATACTTCCCATCTCAAAGATGAGGAGCAAAACTCAAGTGCTGAGAAGTATGCCTTGATTTCTATTTTCTCCAGAAAAAAATGTAAAAAGTCAAGTCACCCTTTAGTGTGTGTGTATGTGTATGTGTGTGTGATTGTGTGTGTATAGTGTGTGTGTACACAAATGCACATGAACACACACAGAGAGACACACTCATAGAGTTTAAAGGTCAATCTTAGGACTCCTTAGCAGTCTTCCACTTTTTTTTTTTTGAAACAGGGTCTGTCATTGGCCTGAAGTTTACCAATTAAGCTAGGCTGAATTCTGTCCCTCCCCAGCACTGGGAATACAAACCAATGTTAGTGTGTAGTTGACTTTGTAAAAAACCTGTGCTTGAGAATTGAACTCAAGTGACTGACACTTTAAGAAAAACCTCTTTTACACTCAGTGATCAGGGACCTTTGTGGAAGAGGAGTCAGAAACTTTGTAAGGACCAGTGGAGGTGGAAGTTGCCAAGGAAACAAGGTCTGCTAGATATGGTAAGACTGACACACATATGAATTCAGAGAGATTCTGTCAGCATGTATAGAGCCTTCACCAGATGGGCAGGTGCTAAGAGGACCAGCGGATACCAGTGTCTATCCTAAATCCAGAAGCTATCTCTAAATGATAACCACATACAAAGAAAAAAAAACTTAGTTTTCTCCTACAGATTCTTCTTCTTCTTCTTTTGATTTGATATTTAAAAAAAATTAATTGGATATTCTATTTATTTTTCATTTCAATTATTATTCTTTTCCCCAGTTTTCCCTCTACAAACACCCTATCCCATCCCCTTCCTCTGTTTCTATGAGGGTGTTCACCCATGCACCCACCCACTCCCACCTCACCACCCTAGCATTCCCCTACACTGGGGCTGCAAACACCATGCCTAGCAGTGATTGCTCAGCACATACTGAACTCAGTGCTGGTTTTGGAGGATTTTTATCGCATAATTTTTTGTGTGTGTAATTTTTATTGTGTATTGAGCCTTCACAGAACCAAGGGCCTCCCTTCCCATTGATTCCAGATAAGGCAATCCTCTGCTACATATGCAGCTGGAGCCATGGGTCCTCTTTGGTTGGTGGTTTAGTCTCTGGGAGCTCTGGTTGGTAGATACTGTTGTTCTTCCTATGGGGTTGCAAACCCCTTCAACTGTTTCAGTCCTTGCCTTATCTCCTCCATTGGGGCTCCTGTGCTCAGTTCAATGGTTGGCTGCAAGCATCCACATCTGTATTGGTCAGGCTCTGGCAAAGCCTAAGGAGAGAGCTATATCAGGCTCCTGTTAGCAAGCACCTCTTGGAATCAGCAATGGTGTCTGGGCTTGGTGTCTGCATATGGGATGGATCCCCTGTTGGGGCAGCCTTTCCTTCAGTTTCTGTTCCACTCTTTGTATTTCCTGTAGACAGGAGCAATTTTTGGTTAAAATTTTGCAGATGAGTGGGTGACCACATCTCTCAACCTGGGGCCTTGCCTAATTTCTGGATATGGTCTCTATAGGTTCTACTTCCCCTTTGTTGGGTATTTCAGCTAGTGTCATCCCTGTTGGGTCCTGGGAGACTTGTGCTCTCCTGACATCTGTGGTTTTTGTTGGCTACCTCTAGTTTCCCATCTCCCATTGCTACACACCTCTGTTCGATTTCCTGACCCTCTGTATATCACTCCTGCCTCCTCCCATACCTGATCCTGCCCCCCTTTCCCCCTCCTTTTTTCCTCCGAAATCCATCTCACCTTCTACTTCCTGTGAGAATTTTGTTCGCCCTTTTGAAGATGTCTGAAGCATCTACACTTTGGTCTTCCTGGCTCTTGAGCGTCATATGGTCTGTGAGTTGTATTGTGGGTATTCTGAGCTTTTTGACTAATAGCCACTTATCAGTAAGTGCACACCATGTGTGTTCTTTTGTGACTGAGTTACCTCACTCAGGATGATATTTTTTAGTTCCATCCATTTGCCTGTGAATTTCATGAAGTCATTGTTTTTAATAGCTAAGTAGTACCAGGTATATAAACATCTCTTAAGGGCAAACACCATGCCTAGCAGTGATTGCTCAGCACATACTGAACTCAGTGCTGGTTTTGGAGGATTTTTATCGCATAATTTTTTTTTAAATCTTATAGCTCTTTTGCTTATATATTGTGCTTTCCAATATTGTGCTTTTATGTGACGTGTCAATGTATGTGTTTATACATCTCTATATGTTTATTGTGTTTTTTCTTTGACTTTTTTCTTTTATTGTGTCCTAGTCTGGTTTGGTCATTTGTTTATTTTTAGATACCTGCTTGCTTTGTAAGAAGAGAGAGAAAGAAAGGCTATATATTTGGGTGGGTGAGGTGAGGAAGGTCTGAGAGGAGTTGCCAGAGAGGAACCATGATTAGAATGAAAAGACTATTTTATCTTTAATTTAAAATTAAATAAGTTCTGTTTTCAATTTCAAGTAAAAAAGTTCTATTTTTAATAAAAAGAAAAAAGTATAAGCTATCTTACACGATCTCATGGTTTTTAACATTGTGATAAAAATGGAGTTTACTCCAAATTCCTGCTAAGATGATCTGAGTCTTTAAAATAGAATCATTGGTATAGTACATCTCATAAACCGTTCAGAAATATGAAATTATTGGATTAAGCATGTGTATCTTGGTGAAGGGTACATAGAAAAAAAACCATAAAATCAATAGTCTTTGTTGTGATGATCTTTTGTTCAAGGATAAAGAAAATACATACCAGCCCTGCAGCATGCAATGGACAACTAAGAATTTCACAGCCAATTATTTTTCCTGATGGATAAATAAACAAAATATAGCAAGAAGAAAAACTACAGAGTGGGGGAATCTTTGAGGGGAAGCTTTTTTTGATAAATGAGTCTTGAATACTCCAAGATAAAGCAGGACTATAAGCCAGAGAATCCTAGGAAGTGTGTTCCTGACAGAGGAAACTACAGGTGCCAGCTTCTAGAGAAACAAAGAGTGATTTTATTTGTTTGCTTTGCATCTAGGACTGTAGCAAGTTTCAGTATCCTACTCTAGCTGATAAGGAACAAGGTAATCTATTGCTGTGACATCATTCGATCGTGGTGAGCTTATCCCAGGGGACACCGCTTTATTCTAAGGGCTGCAGAAAGCTTTTGGAGGAGGAAACAAAAGAACAGCAATTAGTCCTTGTTCTCTCTTTTCTTTGAGAATGAGCACCAGGAATAAAATTAGTATAGGGCTATCTGTTTAGCAGGACACCTACACATTTGAGTCCGTTAGAAAACACCTGCTGTAAATGTCTTCATAGCTTGTGCAAACCAGATTCAGGGTGTTGTGTTTCTTGATGATGCTGATGCCTAAAGAGAAAATGTCCAGGGGTGAGCAAACTAATTTGGTTGCTGGAAATTATGTTTGGAGCGAAAACGTGTTTACCTTTGTGGCTCTTAATCTATAAGCCATCTGAGGAGATTGTTACACTAAAGATGTACATTTTGACTTGCGTTACTGCCTGGCCTGGAACAAAAAATCCAATGACACTGCCTCCCAGTACACAATTAAGTCAACTAATGAGACAGAAGGATAGACCCATTCTATCTAGGTTCCCTATCCACTTTCTCTTTTAAGGATTAAATTTTTGGCATATAGTATAGTACATCTCCACAAAGACATAGTTTAGTCATGCTTAAATATTATTATTCATCTTGTTTTGAGCAATAAATTTTAAAATCAAGTCTGATATTCCTGTTGCATATTATTAGCACAAATTAAAACCAGCAGCACATTTTGTATCATTTGCCAGATAAAATCATGAAATACATAGTTGAGAGAAAGCGATACTAAATAAAAGATTATTTCTTTACAGAAGAACCATGCAGGCAAAACAGTAACCAAACAAAACCAACCATCCAACCAGGCAAAACAAAGAAACAAAAACAAACCTATCCTATGGTGTTCAGAATCAGACTCAGTGCCTCCTGAAGAAATCAGCAGCAACAGACTGTGACAAAAGCAAGAGCAAAAAATCAAGTCTCAAACTGTGCCTCTTGAACCTGCTGAGGAATGGGACACTCCGACAGGTGCACCGATCATCTTGAATTGCATGTGAAGGAACCTCTAACTTTCAGTTCTGCTCTGGATATTCAGCAACATGCCTTAAGGATATTGTTCAAAAATCCCTGGCTAAAGAAAGCTGGAGGAGACTAGTGATAGATAGTGTTAACTCATATGCCAAGGTTCTTTACCTCTCTTGCTCCCCAATTCAAATCACCTTTGTTACACAGAAGTCTACGACTGTCTCACCATTAAGATATTAGGGCAAGCAAGAAAGCAGGAATTAAACACGATTAAAAGCTAAATTAGCATTCCACCTAATTGGGAAGAAACAGAGCCTTGGCTAAGGTCGATACACACCAGATAGTAATAGAACTGAATTTTGGCACATTTCTCTTTTAACTCCCTCATCAAGGAGTGGATATATAGTTTGTCATCTTAAAAGGGAGAGATTTTCTTGTTAAGACTCATTTAACCTTCAAGAACATGCTTTAAAACAAACCACTCAGAAGATCGATAGCTTTACAAATGAGAGGCTGAGGTAAAGGTGAGGAGTAGAATTTACCATGATAAATTCTAATGGAATTTTCTGGTAATTTACTGTTTTCTTCTCCTTTTAGCTGGAATCATATTTCAAAGCCTCCACTTGCTTCTAGACTATATTTTAACCTAATTCTTTAGGAGATTGTAATGATGCATTGTTAACATGCAAAGAAAGTCAAATGATGACAGAGTGCTGTATGAAAACAGGTCACAGTAGCTCACACCTCTGGTCCCAGCACTTGGGAGGCTGAGGTAGGAGGATTACCATGAGTTTAAGACCTTTGTGAGTTACATACCAAATTCCAAGATGGCTTAGTTTACAAAGGAAGATTTCTAGAAACCCTCAGCCTTGTAGAGAGAATGCTTATGTGCACCTGTAAGAATTTTTATATACCCAGGTGTGATTTGAGGTCTAAAGGGAGTGGGGATTGCTTGTTCTGAATATGAGACAGCTTCATTGAGTGGAATATATGCGTCTGATTGTTACCACCTGGGAACTAGAGGAATCCTGACAGTCTAGACAAACCCTTCACAGAACTTATGCCTGTATAAACATGAGTACAGATCAAGGACTAACTCTCTCTCCGCCATCAGAGACCTGATGATACACTCATTATAATGTCTGCTTCAGTGTTCAGAACTATGTAATACACACTCCATGACTTTTAGTCAAAGAGTAAGTTTGAAGCACAAGACTTTGAAGACTGACACCTTTGGTAAGGAACAAGGAAGAGATATACTCTGAGAAACCATCCCAAGAAACTTGTTATTCAGTGTCTGATCATTTCATTTCCTGTCATCAAGATTAAATGGTCTTCCCTAAGGAAGAGTTATTGGTTATGTAGTACTAAATTGTCAGTTCTGAAAAATATATATACAAACAACAATTATAGACCGATTAAATTATATTTAGGGGTATACTTGTATGGACATATACATATATGCATATGATTAGTCTTAGTGAAAAAAGAGATTATGAATTTGAAAGAGAACAATGAGGGGTGTATGGACGGTCAGGAAGGAGAAAAAGGAGGAGAAACGATGTAATTATAATCCAATCTCAAAAAAGGAAATTAAGACATTGAATGATATGGCAAGTTTCCTTTCATCATATGTTGTTCATAAAGCATATTATCTTACCTAAAATAATTTTTAAAATGGGAGTTTATTTTATATGCATTCTAAATAGAAAACAAAAATGTAATCACTGAAAAATAGCAATGAAGTTGAACTAGGGCTTCCTGTGTAAGCACTTAGCAGCTCCAATTCTTCACACTTTTCATCTTATTTGACTTCACAATAAAGTATATCTAAGTTGCAAGTTACTTAGAGTATCAAATACTTGCTTAAGTAAAAGAGAATAAGGGAAGCTTAATTCCAGGGCAAGAGGTAAGGTTTTGTTCATTTGTCCTATGTCCCTTTCGATAAAACTATAAAAATGTTTATAGTGAAAGCTATATCAGTCCAATCCTGGAGTCTAAAAATCCCAAGACTGTCCTTCTTGTGAACCCTAAAGACCAACACATATCATATAATCAGCTGCCAGTGAGAATCTCTGAGATTCTCCCTGCCAATTGTTTCCATGAGTTTTGAGTGATTTGCTTGACTAATCTGAAAGGAGCAAAGCCAGCCATCATCCTCTGAGTCTGCTTAATTGCCTTTGCCCTGGACTCGGATCTATTTTTATTGATTAGGCTTCTGTACTTTTCGCTATTATGTTGTCAAATATTGTAATATTAAGTGGCTTGGATTCATACTGTGATTTAAGCTTCTCTGAAAGGAGCTGCATTAGTCAGAAATTTGTCATGATTAATGAAAAGATGAAATGTTAAATGTCATCCTGAGCAGCCATTATAATCCATTGTAGTGTGCAGTAGCTTCTTGTCATTGGCATTGGAGAATACAATACATGTGGCCTATTCCCATTTTTCAGTAACATCTATATATATGCTCTTAAGTATTATCCCTGGCTTGTTGATTTTTTCAACTTGGTACAAATCAGAGTTATTGGAAGGGGGGTTTTCAATTGAGAAATGCTTCCTGAAGATTGGCTTGAAGAAAAAAAATCTATAAATCATTCTCTTAATTTGTGATTGATGTACAAGGACCAAGCCCAACTCTGGGTGGTGTTACTCCTGGCAGGTGGTCCTGGGATGTATAAAAATAGGCTGAAGAAACTGTGGGGAGCAAACAAGCATATTGCACTCTTTTATGGCCATTGTTTTCAGTTTCTAACTCCAGGTTTCTGCTTTGAGTTTGTGCCTCAACATCCT
This sequence comes from Mus caroli, assembly GCF_978045245.1. NCBI lineage: Eukaryota > Metazoa > Chordata > Mammalia > Rodentia > Muridae > Mus > Mus caroli. The sequence continues at coordinate 47,003,178 of NW_028227274.1, read as the reverse complement.
GGACTATAAGCTATAAAATGAAATAAACTTTTTCTTCTATAAGTTGGTTTTTGTAATAGTGTTATACCACAGCAATGGAAACCTTGACTAACACACATATTAAGATTTGATTTTTCAGTTGATTTGATAGTTAAAATACTTTGTCAAATGATGTTATTGTAACAAAAAACACCGAATAGAAAAAGAAGTTACAGGTGACTTGAAAAGGAGAGCTTAGAGATGCCTTAATGCTCCTAGCTTGACAAAAGAACAGCATGCGTATCATCAATGGGAAGAGAAGTAGTATGAAACATTAGATAGGGAGGTTTTAAAACAAGTTAATATTGGTATCATTGCTTCTAAAGATTCTCTTTGAGAGGCTTAATAATCTCAATATCTCACTATTGGCTATTTAAGATAGTCAACTCTGGCCCAATATAATTGATAATACTGTTGGGGTCAGAATTTCTTATTTTAAAAGTGTCCCATCTCCAGTAGATCACACAGATCTTCTCCTATAACCTTTCTTCCCTCTTTTTATAGCTTTTTCCCAGTCCCCAACTCCAGCAAGCTTTACCTGGGAGCCTGCAGGCCACTCCAGCCATGGAAGGAAGTAGCCCACTTTGGATCTTCACCTCACCCTCCTATCCTGCAAATACACTCTCCCATTCTTAACCCAGCTCAATAGAAGAGCATGTGATGAGCCTCCCACTCCCCTCTGCCCCTATCTCCTGCAGATCCCTCATACCTTCCCCTCAAACCTTCTTTTCCATTCCATATCTCATTATACCAGCTCTAACCACCAGCAGGAATTCCCTGGAAACACACAAGCCACTTCAGCCAGGGAAGCATGTAGACCCCTTCCTCTTCTCTAAATGCATTGCCCACCATCTCACACTCATATCACAACAGAACACCTGCTGTAGCCCCCTCCTCCACTGTTCCCCCATCTTCAGTGGATTACACAGATCATCTTCACCAGTATTTCTCCCTACTCATTCTCTTGTCCCCTAGTTGCAGCAGGCATGCCATGGGAACTCAAGAGCCAATCCTGCCAAAGAAACAAATAGCTCCACTAAGAGATGAGTTTTAGATCTTCACTCTTTCCTCTCTCCAAAGCCAATCTCCCAGTCACACTTTTGGCTCCTTTGCAGCTAACCTACTATGGCATCTCATCCTCTATTCCCATTTACTGGCAACTAACCAGTGCCTGGTGGAACATCCCACCTCTGCCCTCCTGTGGAGAGCCTTACCGCCAACAGTCTATTCTTCTCTTTTTTTCCCAATTTTTTTATTAGGTATTTCTTCATTTACATTTCAAATGCTATCCGGAAAGTCCCCTATACCCTCCCCCCTGCTCCCATACCCACCCACTCCCACTTCTTGGCCCTGTACTGGAGCATATAAAGTTTGCAAGACCAAGGTGGAATTCTTCCCTAGAACACCTTGCATGCATGGGGCTGTGGGATCAATTCCCAGAACTAGAGCAAATAGAGGTCACAATTTGAATAGCAGCAAGAATCTGAAGCTACAACTACATTTTAGTTTGGGTGTAGTATGGTAAAAAACAGACCAATAAGATCAGATGTAGTTTGTGGTAGGGTTCATTATTAAACACACCGATTCTGGTATGACTTTTCACCATTATAGATAGTTGATGTTGTTTGAGCAGCTGTATATCTTCAATTTTCTCATATAAGTGATTTTTAAAAAGCAAAAAAATAAAATAAGAGGAGAGAAGTGACAAATTGATACTTTATATCTTTATATTACCATTTTAATCGATACTTTATATTACAATTGTGACTTGCATGTGTTTTGTGCATTCACTATGTGGAACCAATGGCTTCTACTCATGGCAGTAGTGGATGTCAATTTAAAAGAATTAAGATGACTACAAGGAATTTGCATTATTTACATTTGTGGCAGGTGTCAGTATGTTCTTAGGACTTTGGCGCATAAAAATTATACAGATATCTGCTATTATATCTACTTTTTTATAATTCTGGTGCTTTTAGAAATAGTATGTACTGTTCAAATGCTTAGGAAAGGCTAGTCAGGTCAACATCTTACCTCCATAACATGTGCACTCAGCTCATCACCCAGCCCAGAAAAGCCTTCTACTTCTGTATAAAATCTTGCCAGTGGAATACAAGTCATGACATAACTTATTGATGTCAAAATGTTAGAGACAGATGGAGTAAAATCATTTTAATAAGTCAACTTAGTGAGTAAGGATTTGTATAAACAGAGAGACTTAATTATCTGTTTATGTTAATCATATATGAACTGTAAAAATATGATCTTTAAAATAGGAGAGACAGAACTGGAGATGTTTGATTACAGAATGAACGTTTTCCCTTTTCATTTCTGTTTTGTAGTTGTCAGTGTAATGCTAAGTTACAATTTGGCACCTGGAATGCCAATATAGAAAGGGATGTGTGGAATGACTAAAAGTCTAGGCTTAGCATCTTTAGGACCTTTGTTTAGAGCAATATATTTCATGGTTGCTATGGTATCCTATTCTACTGGGGGGTAAATGATACCTACGTGTATGATCAATCTTACCAATATCATTTTCAATAATATTGTCTGTCTGATATTTACAATTAGCATTTTCTCCCAGAGATACAGATAACAATGACAGCTTAACAAAGTATAATTTTCAGGACTCAGTATACTGTTTATTTGTGTTTTGACTTAACATGAGGGGGTTAAGATATAAATTAATCAATGGAGTCTATTTTTCGATAGTCAACTCTTGAGAGAATATTTCCCCTATTCTATATGGCCAAATGAAATATCATATTTCACTTAAATAATTTGTTCAGTAGAACTTAAATATATCTACCAGATAATAAGACTCTGTTTCAAAAAGAAAGAAAAATAAACAAAAACATTTGAAAATATTTCTTTTTTTTTAAGGTTAGTATTTCTATTATAATGGCATTACTTTAAAAAAATTTATTATATATTTTCTTTATTTCCATTTCCCTTTCCTAGTTTCTCCTCTGAAATCCCCTATCCCCTCCCCCATCCCCCTGCTCTCCAACCCACTCACTCCCATTCCCAGTGCTGGCACTCCCCTATACTGGGTCATAGAACCTTCACAGAACCTAGGGCCTCTCCTCTCATTGATGGCCAACTAGGCCATCCTCATCTAATATACAGCTAGAGCCACATGTCCCACCATGTGTTTTCTTTGATTGTTGGTTTAGTTCCAAGGAGCTCTGACAATCTGTTGGTTGACTTTTGGTCTTATTGACAGCATCCTTTGCTTTACAGAAGCTTTGCAATTTTTATGAGGTCCCATTTGTCAATTCTCATATCCTAGAAGGAAGAGATAATTCCTTCTAAATATGACTATGATTGGCTTGGGTCTTTTAATTATTTCAAAGTTCTTCATCTTGTATATTAGGGCTACAAATCCTGGTTCCTCAATTGATCCATGCTCTTCTTATGGGATGCTATACTTTCTCATGCCTATTATCCTTTCAGTGAGTTATGTTGATCTCACTGAAGATCACATGGGTTAAAATACTCTATTTTGTAAGAGTACTCTATTTTCTATGTTTTTCAGCATTCCTTCGAAGCTGAAAGCCTCATAGACTGTGAAAATGTTCTCTGAGTACTTGGAAGGACATTTTCACCTCTTTGATCAAACTAGCTCATTTTAGCCTTCTTGTTATCATTGGGGAGAATGCTCTAACCTATTGGGCTGCCTATATGCGTGTTTATTGAGTGCAGAGACATAAATTGATGGTTGTGATATATTTTGGGACCAAACAATGAAAGGAAGAAACTTAAATAGGACAAATGGGATCTTAAATGGGATAAGATATTTTAATCTTGTCCTCTCATGAAATTGATCAATTAAATAGCAGATAATGACACTATCATTACCCAGGCTTACATGTGATTTTTGTAGTCCTTACTTCTCTGTAATACTGGAGAGGACTCTCTGGGACTGTCTAAAACAGAATTTCAATAGTGATAGTATAATTCTAGTGAAAGTAGAAAAAGACTTAGGGGATGGTTAGAATTCTTACCTGAGAACAAAGCTGTGTTAGTTTAAAACATTGAAGTATTTTTAAAAACATGTTAAGACTATTGCATGTGTGACTTGTGGTATAATGCTTGTAGTTTGATGGTGTGTACAAATATATTTTGGGCAAATTTTGTTATTTTGTCATCTGAGCAGTGAAGTAAGGAGTATTGACTGTAAATGGATGCTTCACAGCTCAATTATCCAAGAAATTTTCAAAATAAAGGTTTAGGAATCCTTCAGGGAAAGAAATAGATAGCTTAGACCATCTTAGGACAAGAATTTCTTACTTTGCATTTGTGCCTGACCTGCTTCTTGTGTTCCTTCTTTGTTAACACTTGTAAAATGTGAACTGAAGACTTATTTCTTTCTCATCCTGAGGCAATATTAATGGAACCAAAATTGGTTGCATAACAGTCTGAAAAATCAAAAGACCCATATAAATGTCAAATTATCTACATTTCCTATTGTTTCATTAGCAAAACTGATCTTTAGTTTTTCTTAAATAGTACCTTTCAAAAATGTGTGGCTTGCTCTGCACTCATAACTTCATATCTCTCTCTCTCTCTCTCTCTCTCTCTCTCTCTCTCTCTCTCTTGTTTTAAAATTTTCTTTCCTCACCCAGGCTTTAATCTGAAAAGGCAATATATTTTAGTAATAATTTGACTGCACATCCTATGAATTATCAAAATGCATTTAAATTGCAAAGTCTACACCAAGTTGTTTATTTTATTCAAAGTTAAAGCTTGCATAATGTTCTATAAGAGTTTTCTCCCAATTTCGTAACCAAAAAGTATTTGTGTAAACTCAATTTTGTTTATTAATTTCAAAAATATAATGATTAAATCTGATTAACTTTTAGAAATGAGACTTTTTAACAATATTGGATTAAGATTCCCAATTTTCACTAAAAGAGTAATTTTGTTTATTTTTCAATGTATGAAAGAAATTATTGGTAACCAAATATATATAATGTGTATATTGTTTGTTTCACAATTCATGTTTACTGTTTGTCATAGTATTAATTTATTTTTAATGAAAATTACTTTATTTGTAACTGATCAAATTTGAATCCAAAAATATCTCTGAACAGTTGAATGAACAAATGGGACACAATAAAATTTTCCTTTTGAAAACACCAAACATTTTCACACTCCCCATGTTTTTGTTGTCTAGTTGATCCTAAACCATCCCTGTTCCACAAATTTATCACCCTGATGGAATGACTATTGCTAGTAAAGAACCTGTGCCCCTCACCATACTGCAAGTTCTTTATAACTAAGAAGTGAGCTTCTCTGAACCCATATCCTATCCAAAGTTAGTAGAGACCTTCAAAGTTGCATCCATAATTTCAGAGAGAGAGAAGAAGGCATCCTAGGTGCTCTCTTGAACATCATTAATTTTGACCCCTTGTCCACTTTGATAGTAGTTCTTATCGCTCAGGATTGGATTGTGAATATATAATAGAAGAAAATAAATCTCAAATTCCCCATCATGTCTACCATGAGTCAAATGACAGAAGAAGCAGCCACCAGCACTAACACAAAAGAACTCTGATACTGTTCTCAGAAGACATGCTCAGTGTCCATGTGGTTGACAATGGTCAAAATTTTCCTTTGATTGGTAGGCTTCTAGGTAATTTGGCAGCCTTTGTAGTGTACCCATGCTATGTACACAAATATCAACATCAAATGAACAGGCAGCATGGTGTTGTCATCTGAAAGCATGGAGTATAACCAAAAGAAGTACTAATTAAGGGCATCCTGATTGTCAGTGCTCTATGTGGGTCTAGCATCAACAGCATGCTGGTAAGATCTAGAGTACAAGAATCAGGTTACATGGGACTTTACACCACTCTTTCCCTCTGTTGCTGGATTTTTCACCAGGTTCAAAATTTCAATCAGCTCATAGATGTCCACATTGGAGCACACCCTAGGGGATGATGGGACTGTAGAGCTGCTGATAAGTGAGGCTTCTGCTGCTACATGTTGCTCTGTAAGGTGAGGCTATGAGTTCACATTTTTGCCATGATGAGGAGCACCACACAGGCTAAATGCTGGTAGAAGTCATTCTTCTTCAGTAGCAACTCTGGGGACCCTTACCGTAGCATCACAACATGTTTGACATAGTAACTAGACTACTTGGTTTGGAACAGGCTGAAGTCATAGGCCAGTTATGGTCCAGAATATGTTAACTGTAGGACCTTTCCCAATGAAGAGTGTCTTACTGTGGAAGATTCATTTAGTATGCATGATCCTATTCTTGTGGATGTATCAGAGTCTATTGTGTGGTACCTGCATCACATTTGATCTTAGGTTTGTGAATTTAATGGGGAATAGTTAGATGGTATAATTGTTTGGGTTTCTATGGCTGTGAGGAGACAGTAGGATCATGGCAACTCTTACAAAGTAAAAGATTTAATTGCAGCTGGTTAACAGTTTAGATGTTTAATCCATTATCATTGCAGTGAGAAACATGGCAGTGTATAGGCATACATGGTGCTAGAAAAATAGATAAGAATCAGCAGGCAGAAGGAAGAGAGAATGACATTGGTCCTAGCTTGAACATCTGAAACCTCAAAGCCTAAACCCAATGAGACACTTCTTCCAACAAGAGTATACCTACTCCAACAAGGCCACACTTCCTAATAGTTCCACTCCCTAGGAGCCTATGGGGTCCATTTTCATTCAAACCACAGATGGGAAAACATTGGGTCAACAAATCTACATCTGGGTATCCACATTCTAGTGTTTTAGAAGGTTGCGGATGGGAAAGGTTTTCTTGTTATTTCCCATTGATATCTTCTTTGGCATGACCTTCTGGCTGACCTGGTAGTGCCTACTGAAGGTGATTTGACCAATCTTGACAAGTTTGACCAATCTTGACAAGTTTCTCAGATTGGAAGTTCTTGTAACAAAGGGTATTACGACTGATTTGTATTGTTTCATCATGGACATGTCTGGAACACTGTCCCTTCCTACTTTAGTTCCTAGCATTAAAGCCAGGCTACATTCTAGACTCCTCTGAAGCTAGACCACTTTCTGTTATAACATTTTAACATAAATATTAAACATGAATAGACAAAAATAATAAACTTCTCAAATCATATACACACAATGGAATAACTCCATATGGAAATGTGTGAGTAGAAAGTTAATGGGAGACCATATAAATCTCTATTGAGAGAAGAGTGACTCTAGATTTTAAAGTCTAATTTACAAAGTATGTATCAGCCAGAAAGGTCCCATGTGTCCCCACACAATACAGGCTCTTGCTGGGTGCACTATACACTTTAGTCACAGCATGAAGAAATTAAATCATACCTGACCTGGAAAACCCCTTCCTGATATCTAGTTTTCATAGTTCTGGAAGTCTGGAAGGTGTTATGGAGGCTCCATGGGAAGAAAAGTCTTGGTTTTATCCATGTGTGAATACTGCTTGTGAACATACCACCATGCTGGGTAATATATGTCTCCTGGTACATAAGTGGCATGACAGGTATGGAAGTTCCCAACAATTTTAGGATTGGGTTTTTGACTTGTTTTACAAAAGGAATTTATATTCATATATGGTACTTTAAATGTGGTTTTAAGTCCATCATTGGGAAGGTCTTAGGGGTTATAGTTCTTGAATGTAACAAAACCTTGAAAGCTATGACATGTCCAGAAATCAGCCGTTCATAGAACTCATCTCTCTATCCTCTTGTTCTTCTATTCTTGCCTCTTCATGGATAGGCCCTGAGCCCAGGTGTTGTATATGTGTCAGAGGATTAATATAGATGTTCTGTTTTGGGCTGAGCACTGTGTCTCTTGTTCTCAGTACTCACATCCTTTTCCATTGCCAGCCTCATATTGCTTAAAAAAAAAAAAAAAAAGCTTCATGACCAAGGTTAATAATAGACTAAATCTATGTGTATAAGCATAAATATGTAGAAGGCACTTTGACATTACCATTTAACAAGGTAAACACAGTAGGCTCTACATTAGGGCCTATGGTCCCCCCAGACATGGCAACTTGGCTAATATTACAGTGCCAGGCCTGTGGTGCAATAGGCCTCAAATCTGATCATAAAATGGTTAGTTATTCCTAGTCATGTCATTAGGTACATCTTGCCTGACTGGTTAGTACTGAAGCATGCAGCATCTAGCACTGAGTAAAACCATTGAGATCTTTTCTCATCCAGCAGCCTGTATATCACCTTCTGGTACCATACAGCCTATAAGTGGGAAGAAAAATGTCCAAGACAGTTTGACATTGATTTCTCTGTGTCCTGCAGCCACTATATCTTTCATATGAGGGTCCTATTGCATGGTTATTTTGGGCTACTAATAATAGTAATTGCTTGATCTGTTTTGGAGATCTCTTGGGTTTTCCCAAAAACTCATAGGGAGGTATCCTATATCCTACACTACACTATCACTTTATAACCCATGACTTTGGAAACAATGGTGTCTACTAATGCAGGGTAATTCTGTCTAAATTACTTTTGGGAGGTGATTAAAATTTTGTATTTTGAAGTCAGCTCATTTGCATATCAATGTTCATTGATGTGCTAGTCACAATAGCTAGAGGATGGAGTCAACCTAGGTGTTGAACAGCAATAATTTCATTAAAAAAATGTGGTCCCTATTCAGAATTGAATATTACTCAGCTGTGAAGAAAGAAAACATGAAATTTTGAAGTAAATGAATAGAGCTAGGAAAAAAAATTACATTAAGTGAGAAAACTTAGGCCCAGGAAAACAAAGACCACATGGTCTCTCTCACATGAGAGTCCTTCATGGTCTCTCTCATATGTGGTTCTTACATGGTCTTTCTCATTTGTGCTTTCTAGATCCAAGTGTTTTATTTTGTGTCTTTTAACTTGGATTTCCAATGGGAACCAGGAAACTAGAAGGTGATTTTTTTTTTTGGTAGGGAGAGAAGTTAAGAGAGAGAGGAGAATGAATTATAGGTAAAGAGAAAGTACTGAGGTGTGAAAGAAGAGGCTTGCATGGGGAAGGATGTGACTGAACAGGGAAAAGCAAGGGGTGACAGGGAGTGCTAACCCACAATCACACACACACACACACACACACACACACACACACACACACACAGAGTGGAGAGATAGTAGAGCACAAGAGAAAACAAGGAAGAGAAAGGGCTACTGTTACAGGATTAAGCAGAATGGTCTGAGGAGATAAGAGAGAAATGGATATAGTGGGTGGATTAACTTAAAACCTAAATTAAGGATTGCTTAAAAAGGCTTTGAGAAAGTCTTTAGTAAGTATAAATTGTTTCTGAAACAATGTATTTCAGAGATTTTTCCACCCCAAATTTCACTTATTTACAGGGTTTAAGCAATTTAGTTACATTTCTGTTGATGGTTGCTCATTTTATATTATTTATTTTCAGAATAATACATTACAACTAGTGGATCAAAGTTTGTGCGTAGGTGAAATAATGTTTAAAGGTAACTTTCTAGAAGAGAATCTGAAGTTGCACTACAAAGACATTCTAAATTTTGATAGATGCCATCAAAATTGGAATTTCAGTTTTCTAAAAATGTGATGGAGGAGTCTGTAGATTTGATTGACAGAAATCATTGATTAATTGTTATAAACAGAGAGACCAATAGTAAAACTGTATAATGCTACAACTCATAAGTTCTCCATGTAAAGTGTATACACAACTACAATAAATATTATACACAATAGAGAACTCCCATTATGACTGTCTGCAGGGTGAGACCTTGATACATTTGAGGCCATACTTACAAAACTTAACCCTATGCTTAAGATTCAAATGTCTTTTGTGTGGCAAGTGTGGTACACAAAATTCCAAGTGTGGCAGTTTTAGCATAACTGCACTTTTAAAGAGAGCCTGTTTGACCAACACTTGCTTTAGTTCATCTTTTTTGTGTTTCAAATCCTTCTTGGTATGTTCTTTGTTTATTATGATAAAGCCTGGTTGGAATCATTTTATGAAAAATCAAGGAATAAGACATTTTTCCTCCCCTAGATCTCATTGGAATACTAAAAAGAATTTGAAAGAAAAAAATGTAAAACAAAATTAGACATGATTTTATGAGATTCCCCCTCCGAATCAACCATTGTTTGCCCTTGGGCATCCATTTGCTAACGAGGATCCGGGCATTTGATTACACAAGTCATTTTGATTTCTGTTGAGGGTAATGGTTAGTGCAGTTACAGTCCACCAGGAACAGCAGGAAGCCCTGTCTCCTGTTGGCTGTGCTTCACAAAACTTTGAAGTAAGTAGAAGCTCATGATTATAGCATAAACTTCCTGGGGACACCATGGAGATAGAGTTGAAAACCACCATCTGGATTCCTTAAATGCTATGCTGAAGCATGCCTAATGATGGTAGCTCTGGTAATGCACCCCATACTGTCTGGCAACAGCATGGTAATTGTTTTTAATATGTGGTATGTAGGTCACACAGCTTTATTCAACCAAACTGTAAAAGTTTGCATTCTCTCACTCTATTAAAAAACATTGAGGTTGCATGCATTTTGCTGGAACGGTGACCCTGAAAATACACATGGCTGAATAGTTAAGCTAAAAAGCATGCTTGTTTTATACATTAATACACTCTCTGCTATAAAGAACCATCCCTTGTAAAGTTTTAAGTGAACTGTGAAAAGTTTATGCCGTTATTATCCAAATGTAGTTTAGCCCAGGCTTTAACCATTGTAATGTGAGAACAGGCGCCATTGGGCCCTGATGGGAAGCAGTCAGGCTCTGTCTGAGCAGGCTGATCCCCTGCCTGCTCCTGACTTGATGGTGTGAATCCTCTCTGCTCATATGAGTGGTTCAGGAATAAACTTCCAAGGTCTTTGATGCCGAAGTTGAAAGCATTCTGGAGATGTTTGGGGGCTTCCCGTGACTCTTGGCTAGTTGACTTACTCTGTAATATTTAATGGGCTGAATTCTCACCTTGTCCTTTCAGGCTAAAGCCCTAGTCGAGCTGTGAGGTTGGAATTGAGTTTGAACTATAGTCCCAGACGAGCTTTGTAAGGCAGCAGAGCAATAGTGGAATTTGTTTCACACTGTGCACAGATACCCGCGTGTAATTTTAATTATTTTAAGGGTCGTTCTATAGGGATGGCATGGGGATAATTGTATGGACTGAACATCGAACAAAGGTCCAAGATACTTTTCATCTCTCGAGCAGAGATGTGATGCAGTTGTGGTATGGAAACTCCCTAACTGCCATGGGGAATTACAAGAGTTTAGCTGCCTCACATCCCCAGGATGTCTTCCACATAATAGCTTCTTCATCTAATGCCCAGCTATCACCCATTGTGCTGTCCTGGGAAAAAGACGAGAAGTAGGTAAGACTACTTGACCCACAGATACTTCCCAGGTGCCTGGCAGGGTATGTACTGCTTTCTACAATCCCAGGGAATCCTTATGACTATCTTATAACATAAAACCATCCTTAGCTGAGAACAGTGGGCTTTACCTAATGTGTGCAGAGCACATGCCCACAGGAGCACACATGGGAAGATAACTGTCTAGCAGGAAAGCTGGTGGTTTACTTCACTTAGCACTCTTGCTGCTCTCCGTCTGCCCTGGAACACAGTAGAAGACAGCGATGGGAAAGAAATCGCAAAGTGTTGTTTCCAGCAATTGTAACATTCTAAATATACACCGAATATAAGTGTATGATAAAAATGTACACATTAAACTGGCCATGTACTTATCTCCTTTGTATCAAAAATTCTCATCTACAGTTAGTAGCCCATACACAACTATTGTATAAACATAGAACTCATATCTAATACATGCAAATCATCCAGGAGCTTTTGAACCATAATGAAAATTATGTTATATATAGCTACCCTAATATTTATTTTTGGAAAACTTTCTTAGGATATATTAATAATTTGGATGAAATGGTAAAATTTGTTTCATGAGAATAATACTTAATACTCAATGAATTAATGATAGATAAATTTACTTTTTTGTATTTATGAGAATTTGTCCTGCATGAATAAGTATACCATATGCATACCTGGTAACCCCCAAGTCCAGAAGAATGTGTGAAGTCACCTGGCACTGGAGCTACAGATGCCTATGAACTAATATTTAAGTGTTGGCAATCTAATTCAGTTGTGTACGATAGCTAAAAATGCTCTTAACCACCAGACTATCTCTGTAACTAAGATACATGTGCTTTTAAGTATTTTCTGATAGAAATAGGAAGTTACATAAAAAGAATACTATGTCATGTGTCACAGTAATGTCATGGATGGTAAATTCTGTAGATAGAAACAGCAGATCCTCCCCATAAATCTAATTCTCTTCTTCCAACCAGCCTACTAGATCCCCAAAGCCTATTTTCAATGTTGTTTAGGAGAGAACATACTTTATAAACACACACACACGCGCACACACACACACACACACACACACACACACACACACACGCACACAGCACCTGTGATAAACACATACCAGTTTTCAAACCATTAGTTTCCAATGAATATTTCCTTATGAAGACATACTGTTAATAACTCATGGGTGAAAGATTACAAAGTTCAGAAATCTTTCAGTGGATCTCAAAATTTTCTAATTGCTGAGTAAAATTAAATAAATTTGTCTCCACCAAGGTTAAAAAGCCAGGCTAAGTTGATAATGGGTGAAGATTTTAGAAGTACTTTCTAAGATACAATGCTATAAATGTACATTTTGAGATAATGATTGAATTGGTAATCTCATAAAAGTGAGATTTGGACATAGGAAAGATTTCTATGTCATTGTCTTTCTTGGTGTCTTCCGAGATTTGTCTGCATTCTCAGTTGATCTGTAGCTCAGCTTTCTATTGCTTGAATTCATTAGAACTCAGTCCTTGTAGGCTGAGTTGATCCCTGGCAGATCTCAAAGTGGATCAGTTTACATCTGCTTAGCATAGTGTGTGATAACTTTATATTAACATAAATGTACACTAAACTTTCTTAAAAGTAAGAAATGCCTATCTGTGAGTTGAATAAATATCTCTAAAGTTATCTATAACCTACTAAATATTAAATATTAAAACTGACTGGGAAACAGACTGTCTGAATTCACAGTTGTTAAAATGACCTGTGCAGATAGCTGCTCTATGAACTATATGTGAATTAAGATAGCCATGGGCCTGCCTCTGAATAGTTCATTTAAAGCATTACTTTACTTGTTGAGAAAAAAAATACAAGACAAAAGCAACGTAACAATTCAAGGAGTTATTTTGTCTCCTGGTTTGAAAGAATATTGTCCAACATGGCAAGTAAGCCACAGTGATAAAAATTTGAAACAGCTGGTCACATTGAAACCAGTCACAGAACAGAAAGATATAAATGGTACAGCACAGATGAATTTATCCCTTTTCCATTTGTATTAAGCCTGGGATCCCAGTTCATTGGTGATACAGTTCATATGTAGAGTGGTATTTCTGCTTCAGTTAAATGACTGGAAATAATCTCATGGACACAATCAGAGGAAGATTTCTAGGTGATTCTAAACCTAGTTAAGTTGACCATGGAGTTCTGGTGTCAGGAGAATACCCCATTTAATCTAGCTCCTATTCAGCTTTGTGTCGGTAGAATCTTGCCCCTAATCATAGGATTTTTTTTTAAATCTTTTATTCTTTAATCTAAAACTTACAGTATTCTTACTCTGCCTTTGGACTCCTGTTGCCCACCCAGTTATGTGCTTTGCTGTGTTGTGTCTGAGATATAGATTAAGTTCTGTTAATAGACACAAAGCCAAGAATGACTTCACTATGAGCTATATATCATTAAGAGGGTATGTCTCAACAGTGTTGATCAAAATATTAAATCAGCAGGCTTGTGGAAACAAAACTACACCATTTCCCTTTGATGAGTTTAGAAGATTAATTCAAAGTTCTGGGATTTGAACATTTTTGTCTTTTTTGAATTATTTTAAGCAATGAATTTACTTAAGGCCTTTTTGTACATAAGGTCATTATACTTGTTAATATTTATTGCTTCCCTCACTACATTCTTTTAGGCCCCGATTCCCTCAAATATACCCAATCTGTCCCTTCATCCTTCCATGTCACATGTGCTTTATTGCGCTCCCTTTTAAAATATTAACATCAGCCATCCTACCTCAAATGGGTTTTCTATCACTCGTCTATTTCTATTGTGGTTAATATCTAATTTCAGACCCTGAATTAATCTATTGTGGATGATGTCCCCAAGAGTTAGAACATGTGACAAACAGGAGTGCTTATTCATTTAGATAGGGGAAAGAGAGTCATCTTACAGTTAGAAAACAAATATTTGCTGTTTATCTAGGAAATAAAATTATAACATTTCTGTTGGTGCTTACAAAAATAAATGGCTAACCCTACAACCATTTGACACATGGCTCAGAAAATGAATGTTTTTGTATTCTCCACTGAAGTTCTATTATGTTTATTTCATTTTTGTTTACTGTAAAAATATTGCATACTGTAACTTTTTCATGACTATGTCTTCTACAAGTAATTTGGCAACTACTTATTAAAAGTAATAAAGCATTCTAATATTCATGAGTTCTATTTTTTAATCTTCATAAACTATGGGAAGGTAGGATTCAGGTGTAAGAGTACTACTGTCTAGTAATCTCTATTCTGTCATAGAACTTGAATTTGGCATTTTTAAATTTTATTTATTTTAAAAATTTTAAATCTACTTTTGACTTGTATATAAATCCATCGACATATTAATATTTATGAGATAATGTAAAATTTTAATGAACATAGTACATTGTATAATATTCAAATCACATTAAACATATCTGGTGCTTCAGGCATTTGTCACTTCTGTTTTCCTTTGGAAATATACAATGCACTGTCATTATATATGCTTGACTTTTTGATTATCCACCTTCTTTCCGGTTTTAACATATAGATGCCTCAAGGTTTTAATGTATTTATACATTTCGAATATATCCAACTTTCTCGGTTACAATTTTCAAGTTTCTTTCTTTTCTCTTCTACTTTTTAGGTTTTCTGCATGCAAGTGTGAACAATCTGTGCTCATTAGGTCTTTTCTTCCTCTGTGTACTTCTGCTTCTGGGTAAAGTGAGTTCTCACTTGCTATGTTCCCCTAGAAGCCACAGACTGATTTTGTACTGACAACACTGCTTTCAAAATTCACTTGATTGCTGCAGCTGTGCTGCTTTGGATGGTTTGCAGCCATGGAACTCTATACTAAATTATGGTCTTAACTGCTGGCTTCATCATGTATGAAATGTGGTTGAGAAGAGTAAAAAAAATGCTTAAATATGATTATTAATAAAAACTATTCTTTATTTAAATATATTATCTTAAAGGTCTTCACCTCACTGTCTTCCTTCTTCATTAGACATTGTTTTTCGGAAGTTAAATTTGAGGATAGATTGTATTAAATTTCTAATATTTTAAGTTTTGCCTGTTTTCAAGTCATTGTCTTTATTTTATTTATATATTATTTATTTTTATTTATCTATATATTTATTTACTAGAAGTAAGATTTTTCATATTTTGTTTAATATGATCTTAAACTGTTCTCTATATTCAACTAATCAGCCCTAACTAAAACATTGTCATTTAGGTTACTATATTACAATCTAGATGGACAAGAAATGGTTGCAATGACGAAGTATTTCTTTCAACTTTATTGGCTAAATATTTTGTTTCTAAGCATTTTGATAAATTAGCTGGTTGAGTTATGTTTCACATTTTAACATGCTTATAGGTGGCACTGGAAATAACAAAATTGGATGTGCTATGAAAATAGCTGGACAGATAGGTCATTTCTCTCATTATTTGTGTGAAGAGGTAACAGAGTTTCTGATATATAGCTAGAATCTTTGGACTCTCATCTTAAGATTTAAGCAATGAGTTAGCTTCTCTTTCCTTTTAAATCCCTGCTTAAATATATCCTTTGGAAGAGAATTACCTTATATAGTACTGTTAAATATAATGAATGCTTCTCAAGGTCTTGAGGATACAGGAGTGGGTCTCTAAGCCTAGCTCTAAGAGAGCTTAAGCGCATTTACACTTCATATTATATGCTTTACACGAGCTATTTCTGGAGCATAATTATTGTAGTTTTTATCGGTCACATTTCCTAACAGTTTTCTTTGCCTTTAGTTGCAAATTAATTTCATACATCATAGATACATCCTTATCTACTAATGGTTCAGTTAAATGTAACCAGATGACCAGATAAAAATGTGGTTCTTAGGATGCCTGTGCTTTTCTAGGCTTGATAAGAGGACCCAGCACCCCATTTTATTTTCTCTGAATTTCTCCTTTTATTTGTTTTCTTTATACAATTATTTTTCCCTTAGATTTTTAAAATAATTTTGATCTTTCCATTTAATTTGTTGACTATTTGTAAAAAAAAAAAAAAAGTCATCATTTTGGGTGGGGGGAGTTTGACTACTATTTTGCATGCAGAATTTTAAAAATTACACACATGCTAGATACTTTAGTTTTCTTCTTCTGACATGCTAAGCCTTTTAGAGGTAAGCAAAATATATTTGGCCTTTTCTCCAAAATCTGTCACATCCAGGCATTATGGAGGATCTTATATACTACCAGGGCTGTGAGCTTGTCTTTTCTCTTCCCTGTAAGTGTTATGTCTACCTCACACTCTATTTCTTTTTTCCTTTTAAGAGTTATTCTTTCATTCCTCTCTACTTACCCTGAAAGAAACCATTCCAAGTCTGCCATCCTCTTTCCCACTTAAAGCAACAACAACACAAAAGGAGCATGAATTTATCATAAATGTTTCAGTTAACTTTGGTCTTGCAAGGAATTTTCTATAGAGACATTTGTTAGTTCTATAAAATTACTTTTTCTGACAGTCCTAATAGTCTGCACAATATGTATACACCAGACTTCTTTTGTTGTTATTATTATTATTTGTTTGCAAATAATAATACTTGTAAAACAATTATGCTACTTTTTTTCTGATCATAATCTTGCTTTTTAAAAATTAGACATTTTCTTTATTTAAATTTCAAATTTTATTCCCTTTCCTCATTTCCTCTGTGAAAACCCTCTATCCCATACCCGTTCCCAATGCTCACTAAGTGCTTACTGTTTGGATTTGAGGAATATTCATCATAAGAATGTTTCCTGTCTGATAATTTAATTCTACATTACATTATCTTGCCGGTGTGGGGGGGACCTTAGGCTCTTGGCTAGAACCTGCTATTGTTACTTTGCTAAATGATTGTTCTGTCTAATTGCTTCCTTAATGTTTATGCTTATACCCATGGATCTGAACTGTTTTCTACCTTGGTCAGAGACTCTTATTGGAGAAGATAGTTATTTATACAGAGATTCATGACTATTCAAAAAGCAGAGAATAAGTGACAATTTTATTGCTCAACAATTGGTAGAATATTTTTGCCAATTCTATCACTATTACAGATCATGGAGCTACACAGAAAAGGAAGTGTAAAGAATTTAAGAGAAGGGTCCAGATAGGAAGAGGCACTATGGGGTACTGTCTTCTGTTCATTACACATCTATCACACCCAGGAACACATACTAGCATATATGCTGCTCTATATCTACTATAGATCATTGCATACCTGCACATGATCTACATAAGATCAAGTCATCCCAAAATTAAGGCACAGGTAAGGTAGGTATTAAATACGTATATAGCTGATGTAAGAATCAGTGCTGTTGTGATGATGTTAGTCCCTTTATGAAGGGAGAACCTTTTTAACCCAATTAACTACACCCTGTCTTATTCATTCTGAGAATTCTATATTCTTCACACTGTATTTTGTTCATCGAATTACTTCTCACAGTTCTTAGCTTTCAATGCTATTATGGATTAAGTTTCAAACATCAATTTTATGAAACACATACCTAACATTGATTTAATGCATTTCTTTTTCTCTCAGCCATCTCTTCATGTATGGTATAGGAACTAGGTATATTTCAATTGTACTTCCATAATGTTACTTATATAACCAAAATATAGTTTCTAAACAGTAGCAGTATTAGAACTTGTCTAAACTGAACATTAGGAAGGCTTGATGTTGCCAACCATTTATTTATTAAACCAATATTTTAGGGCTATCTGCTCTGAAAGTGAATCTTTCGATTTATAAGTTCTACTTTTATTGCTTCCTCAAAAAACCCTGGAGATCCTAGCCATCATCTGCATCCCTATGCCTCTTCCATTTTTCATTTTTCTCCCTTTCCATTGCCTTGCCCTTTCCTCTAGAATAGATTTAGACTTCACATAATTCATACAATTATTTCATATGTCCATTCTTCTTGGTGACTTAATGCATTATACATCTGTTAAAGAATTTAATTTTTCCATTGGGTCATATTGTCGAATTTCTGTTTTCAATATGTTCTTTTTGTTCTTGTTGAAAAAAGTCATTTGTGATACTTTTATCTCTGATGGAATTCTGAAATTCCATTTCTTGTTAATTAGCTTCAGAGCTTGGAATTTCTTATAGATTCCTTTCTTATTCATTCATTCTGGTACATCTCATATGGTTCGTTTGTTCCCAAGAGATTGGCTGACTAGAAGGTCTTTTGGTCCTTTCCATTTGTATCCCAGCAACTATAGACTCAGCTCTATACATGACAGAATATGGTATACTAAACTGCCTGAGGAACTCTGAGGCTATCAGTTTATTTAAAAGTTAGACTGCCATGGACTTTTACTGGACTGAGTATTGAACATCTATCTTGCTGGCATTCAAAATGAGTTTTGCAGCAATTTTGTAGACAGTATATGCCTCCTATATCTCCAGACTGCAGTAACTTAAAGTAATTGACTCTAATATCAACATACATTGTATATTGCATTATGAACTTCACCTAGCCTTAATTCTTGCTTTTTGTTGGGTTGGGTTTGCTTGTTTTTTGCTTTGTTTTCACCCTACAGATTTAGTCTTTCACAAGTTAGAAATTTAGAAAATAACAGAAAGCATTGACTTTTCATGATGATAGTTTTAGAAGTGACCAATAACAGAATACTCAGCAGTTGGCTTTTAAAATTGTTTATTATACTTGATTATTCTGTGTGTCCTGTGGCACATGCATTTGGAGGTCTAGGACAATTTGCATGACCTTCCTCTGTGTTTCTACATGTGTGTGTCAAGGATAAAATGCAGCCTCTCAGTACTGGTGGCAAGTTTTGTTTAACAGTTACTTTTCTAATTTGTAATTTTAGAATTCTGTGTTTTTATATCCAAACCTCAAACTATTGTGATAATTTTTAAGTGACTGAAAGATGAAGCAGATTAACAGAAACAAGATATAGTAGTAATGTCTGAGAACTTACCTGATTCTATAGTTGAATTGTCTGAATTTGAGGAATAACTGCATTTCAGATCCTTCCTTGGAGATCTATAATTAAACTATAGGGTTAACATTCTTTTTTATTTTAGCAAACTCTGTAGGACATGTTTAGCCAGCATCCTTCCTCTGATGATAAATAGCCATCATACATGTGCTGAGAAATTTGGTAAATTTTCTGCTGTTACTTCTGTTTCTAGGTGCCTTCTTGGTATTTTGAATATGTGTTTGGATTAACAAATACTTTGCTAGGACAGTAGGCTATCAAAAGTGTTAACCCAGTGGCTTGGTTTCCTGATGGAAAAATAGTATAGCTTGTGCACTTTATTTATGTGTGATTTTTGAGAAATGTATTGAAGTCTCGGCAAGCATCATCCTTTTTTTTTTCCAGAGAGATTTCTAGTGTAGAGACAGCTCTGTTAAGAGGAAGTAATGATATATTGATTAATGTGAGTTGAGCTTGGGGTTATCTATTTTATTCTTCTCTCATTTGCCGTCTAATTCTGACACTTTCAGTCCTTTAGTATTGAATTTCTGCTTTGGAGCAAAATTCTGCCCTATAATAGTCCTCTCGATTCTATTTATCTAACATAGATAAGCTGGAGCCCCCTCTGGATCATGATCCTTGTCATCCATAGTAATCTCAAGAAGGAGCCAGCTCCGGCGACAGATAACCTCAACCATTATGATGTAGCTTGAGAAATACCAATTGCCTTTACAAAAATGTGAGCTTTTCCTGAGTGTAAATAAAACTTTCCCAGAAGATACACCAATAGGCATGAAAATATGCCCAGTCAAAGCTCTGGTACAAGTTAGGAATTGTGGCAGTGGCCATGAAAGGATAGAATCTGCAGACAGTCAGCACTTCCTTACATTTTTCTGGGCAGTGTGGTCTTTATAGTTACTTATACCATCTCCCCATAGACCTGCCTTTTCTTCTCCCAAACCAGATATCTCTAAATACTAACCTTATACAGGGGCTGAGTTTTCAACTATTTTTTTTTAAATGGACTTCTTGATTTGTAAGCATTTTTTCCAATTTAGATCTAAGCACTTTAAATGTCACAAATCTTGTCCCCTACATCGAAGCAGCTGCCTCCAGTGGTTCCTAAAGCTGTCTCTTACTACCTCTAGCTGTTTCAGCATCAATCCCTGTTCACCTTGTGGATGGTGACAGCCATGCCCAGATTTTGCAGATAATGCAGCAGAAAAAGGACAGATGGTAGAATGGGGGTGGAGGGGGGGTGGGTGAAGGAAGAGTGAATTTTACCTATGGTGAAAACTTTCAGGAGTTGATTGTTGGGCTGCATCATCTTCATTCCTTTTTATAAGGAATGGAGGTATTATGAATTGAAAATAGCATGAAATGTTTTATTCTTCCTGTTGATATCATTCATCTACTCTTGGGAATTTTCTTTAATTTTTTCCATGTTTATTTTTAGCAGACCATTTGAAGACCAACAGAATAGCATGAAATCTTATTTGAATAATGGTGGTAGATGTTGGTTTCATTTTGGTTAAGACACTTTTACTTAATTTACATTAGTCTCTAACAACTCTTAACATAAAGCTTTCATTTAAGCAAAATTATAGATCTGAGGGTATTTGTCACCTGAGAATAAACTCAATGCATGTTTATTTTAGCTATAGTGGGCCCTCTGAAGCTAGATCAGATTGCTAATCTGCAATGTGCCTGGGCAGAGTCCTATCATGATCAAACAACTATGAAGTCTATGTGGCCTGAGACAAGTGTAAGGGAAGGTTCACTCATGCCAAAAACTCAGTCATGCCAAAAACACTGCCTTCATATCACAATTGTAAAAGGCATGCTTGATGCAAGTAAGTGGGACAAGTCCAGTCTGCCATCAGGTTTATAGTCTTTATTGTTCTTAAACAACAACAATTACTCTTCCTCTTCCTCCTCCTCCTCTTTGCCTTGACATTGTGAGCAGAAGCTACAGAACATGTTGACTGCCACCCTGCACTCACTAACAACAACTGGGGTACATATTGAAACCTGGCCATTGATGCAGCACAATCAGCTCTTAGTCCCTGTGTCACTCTCCCCTGTGTTTCTTTTGTGGTTTGCACTCTTGATGAATCATCTTCTCACCATTACTAGCAGAGAAATTTTCTTACAATCCTGATGATTCTTGTGAACTTCTATGAACTCCATGAAGACACCTATGCGTTGCTCTCTTCAAAGTCACTCTTAGCCTCATTACAAGAGTTTGTTTCTGATCTCTGATCCTATTTATTTGATGCTTGTGTGATTTCTAAGTATGTGCATATGTGTGCCTATGTGGGACTATGTGAGTGTAGGTGCAGATATCTGCGTGAATCAGAAAATGCCTTTGGATCTCCCTGCATTATGGAGGTTTGTTTGCCACCTATCAGGGGTGCTGGAGAATAATTCCAGTCCTCTGCAAGAGAAATTCATGTTCTTATACACTAAGTCATTTTATAAGTGTCTTCTACATTATTCTAATTAAAATAGCAAGTCAGCGTTTCAGGTCTTGGTACCAGTTCCACATGCAGAAACTTGTTGGGGGTTTATTTTTAGTTAATTTAAAAACCAGTTCTGTGCACCTCTCTTTCTTTCCTTCTGCACTCCTAATCAGTGTGATAGCCACAGGCTTTCTGTAATGTCTGCAGAGACAGTCTTAGCAATCAGTTACTAAGCAATTTCAACTCAGGCACATACATTCCTCTGAAGTGAACCACATTGGCATGAAGTCTGTGTACTTCTCAGCATCATTTGAATAAATTCATGTGTGGAATCACAAATCTCATATTAACCTCACATTTCTATCTTAAATGCATGCTTTACATTTTATTTTGAACTAAACTTGTAGATTAAAACACAGAGTAGTTTCTTGCTTGGGATGTGCACATCAATACATTCAAAGGAGCATAGTATCTAGAAATGTGCATTCTGTCATGAAATGTAGAATATGGGAATTATCTTATACATAGAAGTCTAGATGAGATGCACATTTCATTTATTGATTATCAATATTCTGTAGTCAAGACTGAATCTTTTTAGATGAGCTTCGGGCATAATTTATTTTAATTATTGACTTCTATTTTTCGAATTAATTATTAAATATTTATTAAATGTGTAGTCTGAGATACATCCTTACAACATCAAATGTGTTGTCAGATAAGGTAGAAAACTCTATTAGGTAGTGGGCATAGAGCTAGTTGGGTGGAGTTATCTTTGGTGAGGTATCTAATGTTTAGGAAGGCTTTTCTAGCATATATATATTCCAGAGGATAAAGTGTTTATACATCTTAGATTGTAATTTTTAACACTAAACTATTGGTATGTTTGTGGTACTACTAGGGTCTTGGGAACCATACTTAGTTTGAAAAGTAGCTGAAGTTACTTACAAAATTCACACTACCAATATCAAGCAGTATTTTACTGTGAGAGTTGAATATCAAGCAGTATTTCAGTATGAGGAATTTTTACTGTTATCCTTTACATAAAGGGAGTCTGACTCTTTTCACTTTGATGAAAATGAATATGAAGTTTAGAGATGATACACCTCAGAGAACGTACACAGTGAATGAAGGTAATTGGTTAACAGGGGCAGTAACCAAAGTTGCCTTCTTGTCTTGTTCTTCTTATATTATTATACAAGTAAGAATTACTTGAATCAGATTCAATTTGTAAAAGGTATTTTTTTTATTTTATGCATATGAGTATTTTGGCTGAGTGTATGTCTGTGTACCACATGTGTGCCTGGTCCCTAGAGGTTGATACATAGTGTCAGATCCCTATAACTGGAGTGATGACATGTTGGGGATCTCTCTGTGGATGCTTGGAAATGAACTCAAGTCCTTTGGAAGGACGGATAATGCTCTTATCTGTGGAACAATTTCTTCAATCTGAGGTTTAACATGTTTCCAGACTGTAGAGCATATGAACTCCCATTCCTAACCAAGAAAATATCTTTAATTGATAACCATTTTCAAAGGTAAAATAGTTTCCTCCAATGGAGTTTCACTGTGTGTTAACTACTCTTGTCCTACATCCAGGAGTAGATGGCCAACATAAAATAAACTCAGTGGTATTTTTCTAGACTCTTTTTTTTTCCCTTGTGTGGACATTTTTTCCTTTTCCTTCCTACTGGGTCTTTTGCTGGTATATTATAGTTTCTGATTTTGTTTTTATTGTTTTCTTTATTGTTTCTTATTTTGTTGTATGTTTGTGAATGTGTTTTTTATGTTTTTTCTGTTATTTTTTAATTTAAATTCCGGGTTTACATTTGTTTGTTTGCCTGTTTGTTTTCTAAAGAAAGACAGAAAGTTCCTGGAGTAGGATGGAGAAGGAGATGTGGAGGATCTGGGAGGAGTTAGAGAAGCATAATCTGATTATATTTTATAAAAATGTTTACCTTAAATAAAAAGTTTATTACAAAAGAAACATTTTAGGGGAGGTATACTAAAAAAAGGAATATGGTAAAAATCATCATTTTTTTACTGGGAAATATAATTTGTGTATATGGAGTTGCATTTTCAAAACTCCATACTAACTTAACATGTATTTTATCAGGAGGATTTATTGATCACCTTAGAAAGTACTAACAGGTAAGTAATTACCTCAGGTATACAGCCTAGTGAAGCTTCATAGTCCTGGCACTTGAGAAAAAATGTAAGAAATTATCTACAATGCTTTATGGGGGCTTATTTCTTCTCTAGGTTACATGAGATTAAAGATAAACTATATTTCAAATATGATTTTTCATTTTTACTGTTTGACTGGACATGACTATAAAACACTGAAATAAGATTTTTTTCTTTATATGCATCTGCTGACCATTTCAAGGAATCTGACTATATTATATAAACAAACAAACAAACCTGTTGAAGGTTGTATTCCAAAACAATCAAGAATATTTACTTTGTTTAAGTACTTCACCAATCTATCTACATGTGGAGAACATGATGTGGCGATTTCTTACCTTTGAATAATTATTTTCAGTTTTGCATTTAAAAAATTAAATGCATTTAATTATAAGACTAGTTTATCTACTCTTTTCTGAGATTTTTTTGTGGAAACAAACAAATACTAGGAGTTTCCTTGGGAATAGGAGATATTAAAGGGCCATTACATTCTTTTATCAAAATAAAACTGAGTTTGAAGTCTCTGGAATAAAAGAACTAAACTCTTCATTAGTTCTTTTGTTATTAATTTTGAAATATATCAGTTGGGATAATCATTATGGTTATCAATTACTATCATATCCAACATTTAAAATATGTACAATTGTGATAGCTACCTTTTAAGTTAAGCATTTAAATTATCTTCTAAATTCTTCAAACAAAAATAGTCACAGGAAAAAGAAATGCTTAGGTATGTTGAGTATTAAACCTTCAAGTCAGTAATTTTTCTTTAGATGCATTTATTCTCTGATGGCAAGTTTAAATTAATCTTAACTTGAAAATGTTAGTGGCTGTTTCTGCAGATATCAATTTAGTTGTCCATATTAATTAACACACAAGTTTTTAATTAGACATAGTGAGTTGTTTAACTAAATTAATCAGAGCATGTTGGGAAAGGGCAGATATATAATTAGAAGACAAAACTGGATTCCTTTAAGCTCAACTGTCAGCTCAAATTTAACTGTGAAGGGAACCAAAGGAGGAGGAATTTGTACTCACTTGATGTAAGTAGCACAAGTTGTGACATTTTGTTGTAGTCTTTTCCATCCAGTAATTGACTGAGCTCTGTTGAGTTCTCAAGCAGGCTTCTAAACTCATTGAGCAAGGCTTCTACCTTCAAAAGCCTAAATGATGTATATAAGGCTTAAAGATGTAGTGCTAGTTATTTACATAGAGTGGTTTCAGACTTCTTCATAGGAAATGGAAGTGACAGAGCCTGCTTGAGATTTTGAGTTGTAGTAGTTTAAAAGTAGTGGACATATGCTGGAATGAATTGTAAGATGCATCTTGAAGTCTAAATAAATTTTTAATAAGCCTAATTGATCAGTCTATTGTTGTATAAAGGAGCTGATTTGATATATTAATAGCCTAGTGATTTGAAATAAGTGTTTTCAAGACCTCTCTAAAACAAATGCCACTCTGTGATTTCATCTTCCTAGCTTAGATCTTCCTTAAGTAATAATAACAAAATTATAACATTCTGGATGTAAACTCTTTGCCTCTACATGGTTTTCCTTTTCAAATAATCATTGTCCTTTTATTATATTTCCTATCAATTTTTGCAGTAAATAGTTAAGTACTGATCATTGGTATTAACAATACAGATTGCCTAATACAGTCTGTTAAACCATGACAACAAAATAAAAGTATAAGAGTAACCCATAATTATGTACAGAGTCTTTCCTCAAAATTTGTGTATTTGTACCTATTGTTATGGATTTATTGTTTTCTATGGAACCAAGTGAGAAAATGAACAATTCAAAGAGTCTAAGTTGTCTTATTTTCTCCCCACCCACTAGAACCTTTTAGCCTAAGAAAATAAAAAAAAAAATTAAAGATTATCTTTGTTCACAGCTTTAAGAAATTGATTTTCTTTTTCTGAGCCTGAGAAAATGATGACAAGCTTGTGGCAGGTATGGAGGGTATGATGCAATTTCAGTTTTTATTCTAAGCAGTCAGCAGCAGGTGTGTAGCAAGTTTAGAATTCAGAGCTGTAGACAGTACTACCGATAGTAACATAGACAATGTTTGTATACTGGCTGATGGATAGTTGGGACACTGTATCTTCCCCTTGCTCTTTCCTCATAGTTACAGTGATGGATTGGGATCTAGTTGGCAAAGCAAAAGCTTTCCAAGACCTGGTTGCATTTTGTTTTTATTGTCAGAGTATGAATGCCTTTATAAAACAAAAAGAAAAATCCCTCCTGGCCATTTATCTTCTTGCAGGTTGAATTGCACAGTTCTTTTCCAATTTCTCTCTGTGGTCTGCTTTTGACAATACATTAAGGTAGAGCATATTTCTCCCAAATGTTATTAATATATTCCTCTGTTATCTAGAGCACATTCCCCGAGAATAGCAGCAGTTTAAATACATGAACTGCACTTATACACAAAAACAAATGGAAAGATTGGGAGGCTATTTCAGACTACATATATAATAATGTAAATATATAATGATGTAAACAAATATGTGCCTCCTTTTTTGCAACATCTGTGTTCCTCAATTGTGTTGGAACTTCTAATCCTAATTTAGAAACAGATTATAAATTTAGGGAAAAAATGTTATTGGAAAACTGAATTGTTCTCATCTTTTCTTCTTCCTTTACCTCCCTCTGCTTCTTTCCTTCTATTCACTCATTCATTCATTCAGATGTTTATTCTATAGCCAAGTAAAAAGCATTATTCTATTACTAAAATACCAGCAGGAGTAAAATGCAGTATAAACAAATAGGTTTATGGTTTAAAAAAAAAAGGAATTTTATTGTATTTCCTTAATTCATCTTTTTATAGCCTGTAACAGTATGATTTCCTTGGTTTTTTTGTTTGTTTGTTTGGTTGGTTGGTTGGTTGTTTTTTTTTTTTTTTTTTTTTTTTCAATGAAAGGCTTAGTCAGGTCACAGAATTTCAGATTCAGGAGATCTGCGTTTCTATGGCACTTCTGTAACTTACCAAACACCAGGACTGGTTCTCGTCTGGAATGACAATACTTGTATCTACTTAGCAAGTGGTTACAAGTAAAATCAGGTACCACTAATGCCTCTTCCAGCTCTCCAGCTTGTGCTTGTTTGCTCCACTGTAGACACTCAGTTAATATAGAACAACAGTGTGCTGTGACCTCAGACTTGGAAACTTCTCTGGTTCACATGCGAACTGAGACCCGCAAAGGAGCAGCATTTCACAGCCTGTTTTCCACTAGTCTTCCATTTAACTTATGTGGAACATGAACATCACAGAATAAAGAAAACAAAATTACAAGAAGGCATTTCTCTCATTATAAAAACTGAATTCACATCAATTCTATAGAAACAAGTGTTAAATAAGTCACACACTTGGAGTAGATGGAGACTCTACATATCATCTTCAGTTGAATATAAAATGTGCCTTCTGGGTAGCAGGTATGAGTAAAAGATCTTGAGGCAACCACAAGATTGACCTAGAAGAAAACATAATCTCTTGAGAGACAGGCAGGAGAAGATTCAGCCACCTTACTTTACCTCTAAAACAGTAGCGACAAGACATAGGGAAGGGTTGTGCCACTCACTAAGACTGTGGAAAAATGAATAATGATCTTCTTGATAAATATAACAGGGCAGTTTTCCATGAGAAGGAATATACAAAGATGAAGAAACTACATCAGGGTGCAATATCACATACATGTAGCTGGAGATCCCTATCTTAATAAACCAAGTCTCAAAGAAATAAGGTAGGTTTTCCCTCATTTCTGGTTTCTTGAATTTATATAGATACATAAAACTATAAAACTCTCTCTCTCTCTCTCTCTCTCTCTCTCTCTCTCTCTCTCTCTCTCTGTGTGTGTGTGTGTGTGTGTGTGTGTGTGTGTGTGTGTGTTAGTTGGGGTTTCTATTGTGGTAAAATATCATGACCAATGTCAACTTGGGAAGGTGTGGCAATTTGAGTCAAAATGGTCATTGCAGTCTCATATGTTTGAATGGTTTGCCTCCCAGTTGGTGGAACTGTTTGGGAAGGATTAGGCGTGTTACTTGGTTGGAAGAAGTATGTCACTTGCTGCTGGCTAACTTTTCAAGGCTGACTTATTTATTTATTTTGCCAGTCCCAGTGTGCTATCTGATTCCTACTTGAGGTTTGAAGTGTGAGTTCTCAGCCATTTCTGGTGCTATACCTTCACTCTGACATCATGTAATCTAAACTCAGGAAAAGTAAAGCCTATTACATGTTTTCTTTGATAAATTGCCTTGCTCACAATGTTTTGCCACAGCAGTAAAAAAGTTATACAGGGGCGAAGAGTTTATTTTAGCATATGCTTCCTTATCATAGTCCATTGTTGAAGGAAGTTGGGGTAGGGGCTTTTGGAAGCAGGAACTCAAGCCAAGGTCATGAATGACTGCTTCACATTTGTTTGCTTTCTATGGCTTGCTCAGACTTCTTTTTTAATAGTACCCAGGACCACAGGTCCAGGATTAGCAAGGCCTATAAAAATCTGGGCTATCCCATTTCAATAATCAATCAGGAAAAGCCCTACCCCAGGACTTGTCCACAGGCTAATCTGGTCAGTATGTGGCATTTTCTCAATTGTGTTTCCCTCTTCTGAAATTGCCATAGCCTATGCTAACTTGACTTAAAAGTTAAGTACAAATGACAGTCAGCAATTATTTATTGTGCATCTGTTTGGTAATTTGAAGAAAATGTTTTGAATATGAAAGGACTCATGAGGAACAGTTATCAGCCTGAAGAGAGATGACTATTGAGAAATTGGCCTTTAAGCTAAGGTATCACCACTGATAACTATGAAAACTCCTGGCAGGCAGACACTGGATTTAATTAAGGTCTGCATTCGTCAATGAAATATAGCAATGTGAGAATGTATTTTTCATTACTAAGACATATTTATCTAAACAACCAGCATATTCCTCTTAGTCTGAAAAGAAAAAGATTGTCTCTGCATATATTATGTCCTCTGTGTATACCAAGTTTGATGCAGGCATTGCATACTGGATAGTAAAGAAGCTGGGGAAAATGACACAAGGAACAGTGGCAGCCCCCTAAACCCACACTCCAGTGGATATTCCTTTTGTCCACACTATAGAGAAGACTGCACAGATCAATTTTTTCTGTCATTACTTAAATTAATCTCTTGAAGTATATAAAGTGACACCTAGGAGTTAGTAGCCTAAGGAAAACAGAAAGACTTCTAAAAATTAATGTCGTCATTGTCTAGTATAAAGGTAGCTTGAAAGGAAAGGCATTGCATAAGCATCAGCATTTTTAAGGAGGAGGAAAACATTAGGCAGTAGACAAAGCAGAGAGGCATCTGTTCTTTACTTTTCTCTTTGAGTGTGTTCCCCAGACCAATTTCAGAGGGGGGGGGTGTGCAAGTGTGTTTTCCTCCCCCAGATAAGATTTTAAACTGGCAATATATAGAAGCATTAAAAACAAGAGGGACATTTTATTGAGGTTCAAAACAGGTTAGAAGCCTTACAAACTGATTTTTAATTAATATCGACTATATGCATTTAAATCAGTGATGTTTGGTGCAAGATCTGGGTCCTATCTTTACCTTCACAGAGACTCAGTTGAGAAGGAATGCAAAATTGGATAGTTTCAAATATAGATCCAGAGTAGTTGATAGTGATGTGCCAACAACATATGATGTTGATTTTTAAAAGGTATAAATCTTCAAAACCCATGTCATTTTGCAAAGATTCTTATTCAATCAGAACTTATTCTTGTTCTATCAGTTTCTGTTTCAACCAGACATTTCAAAGATGTGATCTTGTTTTACCTTCTCTGCTTTGTTTCTGGGTCTGCTTTTCAAGACCTTTATTATCACAGATTTCTGCTGAAGAAGGCAGCAGAAGTGTAGGAGCATGCTGGGACCAGCGCAGATGCAGCCCCTGTAGGAAACAAGATGCTGCATCACATTTCTCCATTTGAAGGAAGGTACGTGACTAGTCCCTCCAAGTCCTC
Source organism: Mus caroli (assembly GCF_978045245.1). Lineage (NCBI taxonomy): Eukaryota > Metazoa > Chordata > Mammalia > Rodentia > Muridae > Mus > Mus caroli. The sequence goes on along the minus strand of NW_028227274.1, from coordinate 46,973,220 downwards.
CAGCCTCAGAGTTAAGAAACCAGCCATGCAATTCTTTCTCTCTCACATGAAGCTTAGTCTTTCTGATTCATTGTTCATCCTAGCTAGATTCTGTATGATTACAATAGGACGAGCTGTACTATTACTGGAATACATTTTTAATGTAGAATTATGATAAAAGAAAAAGACTGTCACAGTATTTCTCAAGGACACTCAGAGTGTTCTCCAGGGATGATAAGCAAGTGGTGATTGACAGTAAACACTAACTAAACAGCTGAGTTATAGGAATCCAGATTTAGATCTCTGGCTTATCAAGTAGCAGAGGGGTGAGAAAATTTCCCATTCTAGAAATTATCTATGCTGAGGCAGCTGACTCTTTGTTTATCTCTTAGGCTTCAAGGTTCAAACCACGCATCCTCAAGGGATCAGCCAAGCCTGAGAAGATGGCTTGACTTTGCTTTTGAATGAGAAATAGTTACACTTTGATACATGTCAACCTACATATGCTTCTTTGACACATTTATGTAACTAGCTCGATTTCACACGATGAAATTTTAAGAAATCACCTGTACTGTCACGTGAGATGAGGCAGGACCTATGTGGGTTTCCTAAAGTTCTAGCATCTTGGATCTAGACTCTTCATACTCACACACTCGTGTAGAAAATTCTCCAACATCATGTATTTTAGAAGCAAAGGGTAATGGGGAATAGAAGGTGGAAGGCATGAAGTAACCTGGCTTGTAAATAAATTAAAAATACAACTAAAACGTGAATTGAAAATTCTGATTTATCTAGTATGGTCCTGATCTCAACTTTTGCAAAGCACTCAGTGAAAATTTTTCATCAGCCATGAAAAGGGGAAGAAGACAAAATGGCTACTTACCAAGTGTGAAGCACATTTTTCTTGGTGCTGAATTTTCTCCTGGAATGAATTTTTATGACCATATTATGAAACGCTAAAAATAGTTTTAGTGGAGTGCCCAAACTATCTTAAACATATTTTACAGGCAAATGTGTTCCTGGGGTGATTTTTGTAAAGGTAAAGATATTAATTTTATGCAATCCATATGTATGTGTGTTTAAAAACAGTTGAAGAGTCTCTTATTTTCAGCAAAACAAGCATGTAATCAAAGGGAGAACAGAATGATTTAAAGAGGTTTTGAAGAAATTACACATGCTGTCTGTCAAAAGCACTGCATAATTCATCTCATTCTAATATATCAATGCATTTAGTGCCTTACATTCTAAGCATCGGGGAAGACAGATCAGTCTGGGATAATTCCAAAGTTTCTTTCTCAGAGAGCAATACCCATTACATTTTTGATGAGACTTTTCAATCAAAGTATGAATAAGGTCTCTTTTCCCTATTGAGACATATGCAGTTCTAAATCCAACAATTTTATTAAATTTAGAAACAATGAAATAGTTCATTTTATTTAAACATTTTGATATTTACTGAGTAATAATTGATTTTTTTTGTTTGGTTGGTTTTTTTTTTTTTCTTTTTTTTCGAGGCAGGGTTTCTCTGTGTAGCCCTGGCTATCCTGGAACTCACTCTGTAGACAAGGCTGGCCTTGAACTCAGAAATTTGCCTGCCTCTGCCTCCCAAGTGCTGGAATTAAAGGTGTGTGCCATCATGCCTGGCCTACTGAGTAATAATTGAAAGAATAATAAAAAGTTATGATCTGTGTGTGCTGAATTAAAGGCAGTAGCCTCAGATTGCAGACATATTCCTATAATAAGATTTAACTAAGCTTCAACAACAAATTGCATTCCCTTCAAAAAACCATATTTTTCTTCTTTTAAGGTAGTTTTGACTAATTTCAATTACCATTGGAAAGACTCTTAGATTTCTTTAAGTTTTTGTCTGTTCATTTCAAGATGAGAAATAAAATTGAAAAAATATATGGCTGGAAAAAAATATCTATGGTTGGAAAAATCATAACTAATACTTGTGGAAAGGATTAAAGTAAAGTTCATCTTGGACCTTTCTAAATGTGTAATGCAAAGAAAGTGTTATGAGTTGGTCTGATGCTGCTTGTATCCTAATGCTAAAACTGGTTCATAAATTAGACTATCTCTAAATCTGCCCAATCTAGGCATTTGGCTTATAAATAAAATATTTGGATTGTACGTCTTTTATACAGACTTATTAGAGCACTAATTCCAACAACAGAAAAGAGAGAAGGAGACTTGGAGAGAAGGGAGCTAGCAAGGGAAGAGGAAGAGTGGCCCAAGGATGAAGAAGGTGTACTCCATATGGAAGCTCCTTATGAAAAGAAAAACTCTTAATATTCCTATAATTTTCAAATTTATATCACTTAACAGATCATTTGTACTACTTTTCTGCAATTGTGCTGCAATTCAGTTTAATATAAACAAAAAGTGTAAGTGGTATGCATTTCTGTGCATCTACATATATATGAATGGTCATTTATGTATGTGTGTATGCACGAGGTATGCATGCATGTGGATGCATGAGCATAAGGAGACCAAAGAACAACCTCAACTGTTGCTCCCCAGGAGACACTCATCTTGGTTATTTGAGCCAGGATCTCTTCCTGGCTAGGTCAGTGAGCCCTGGGGTCCTTCTTGGATCAGGTTCCCTGGACCTGGGGTTAGGTACACATCATCAAATATATCTTTATATGAGTTCTGAGGGATGGAAGTCAGTTCCTCACAATTGAAAGCTGAGCAAACTGCCAGTTTTGAGCTTTCTTCCCATCCTGAGATGTCTTTTAGACAGCTGTCTTCTAAAGCATGGTTACACGAGACCTCATCACACCACACTCTATTTTGATTTTATTTTTCACCAGGCACTGTGGTAGTTTATGAAATCTTCAGAGACAGAGACCTAGAATAACCAAAGCCTGAAGCCTGTAACTAAGCTCTAGGAACGAAGTTATTAATTATTATAAAATAAAGAAATAATAATTAGATATGATGCTATCAGGTAATATTTAGAGTAGAATATATTCTGTGACTTTGAGGAGATGTGTGGGTAGCAATGGGTCTTATTATCCTCAAATAAGCAACAATTGGGGGTTCTTTGAAAGGGAGACATTTTAGTACAGAAAGCAATGAGTTAATTTCTTATTTCTGGACATATTAAAGAGAAGAGAAGAGTTTTTCAAAGAGTTAGTTATGTATTGCTTGTAGGCTCTTCTATAAGATCTTTGACTTTACTAGCCTTGGGTAATTAGCTCAAGTTCTTGTAGCAGGCATGATTTTTCTCTTGTTGACTGGATCTTAAGTTCAATTTGAGAGCTCATGGTCACTGCCACGGAGTGTTTGGCATTACTGCACTGTTAGGGTTATCACTTAGTGCTGTTTATTGTTGTGGTTCATAGCTGGGTAACATTGTTGCTTCCTTTCCTTCCTAGGAAACTTGCTTGGCACCGTGTTTATATAGTACCAAATGGTCTGCACTGAAAACATGCATACAAGTAACATCATGCAGACTGAGCAGGTTGTATTTATGCATTTAGGGATATATACATAGGCATGTAACCACAATGCATGAAAAAAGAGGCCAAGAAATAGAAACCAAGTAGAGCTATATGGTTGGATAGGGGTTATGGTGAAAGGAAAGGGGGCAATGATGTAATTATATTCATCTCAAAAAATAAAAGAAAATTTTGAAAAACCCACAACGAATTGGTTGTGTGGACTACAGAGCTGTATAGATTCTCATTGCCACACAGCATATGTGTCTTTAGAGTAGTTGTTTTTATCGACTTCCTCTTTCCTGAGACAATTGAATCAGTAAAATATGTTAACACTGAAATATTCCGAACTGTTTCCTCAGCCGTGCTAAACACTTGAGCCTTGTGTGGAGTTGACACATCCCTGGAGCATAAGAACATGGGCATTTTGCCCTTTACAAAAAAAAAAAAAAAAAAAAAAAAAAAAGCACTAAAAGAAATCTAAAAATATCTTTGCACCTCTGCTTGTGCTCAGCTTTGCTTTGGGAAGAAAGTTAACATTAAGCAAAATACCACTAGGAAGAAAAGAAATATTGCTGTGACTAAGAATAAACGGTGCTTGAAGTCCAGGAAGAGTCTGGCTCACCCCCCTTTAGGTATTATTTGGCTTCTGCCGTATCAAACTTGCTTGTTGTACACCTGGTGCTCAGTAGGTCAAACCAGCTTTGACAGGTTCTCTCCTCTGTGTGAGCCGTGAGTCCTCAGCAATCTTTGAGGGTCCTTCATAGGACACATTGATGCAAGAATTCAGTGTTTTGAAGTATTCAGTTCTGGCAGTTGCTTTCTAATTTCTGTTTCTGTTGCTATCAAAGGCATCATCATCATGAAGCTGGACAAGTAGCAAGCCAGGGTCCTTCTGCTGCAGAAACTATAAACCCAGAGTCTATCTGATTCTAACTTGGGTGCTTAGAAAATCACTTGATTCTTGATGCTCACTTTAAACCATTAATCAGAGCTCCTGTGGCTGGAATTCGAGATGTTAATACTATGTTCACCGGGCACACATCAATTGTTCTAGATTGTTGAATGTTCCATATGGAAAGCAAAATTTTTATTCATGTAACAAGAATAATTGCTCGATTGATCATGACATTAATAAGAAGGAAAATTAAATCAGATCAATGTAAGGCCATTAATTATAAACAAAGATAAGAAACAAGGAAAATGACCATCCAGCTTTTTATTTTTCCTACGAGAATTACAATTAGGAAAGAATTTCAGGGGTGATCCGCTGGTCTTGAACTTTATACAGGAAAGCAAAAATGTTCTCATGCTAGAGATTAGCACAACTAAGATCTGTAAAGTGTTCAATGAGAAGAAATGAACTGACCAGTTTCTGATATACCCAACAGCATCTTTAAAGTGGTCTGGGTTCTTTCTCCTTTGAACACAAATCAACCTGTTGGTGAGTAGGGTAAAGTAAAGATGCCTCACATTGCGGTGTAATTTTATCTGAAATGCACAAAACAGAGTCAAATTGCTCAGTCATTTATCCATTGGTGTTGGGGATCTTGAAGTGGGTGGAAACTTCCTGAGAGTCACTAAAGCTATTCCTTATCTTGTTCCCCAAAGTTTTGCAGAGTGGTTACTGTATAACAAAACAAGGTCTTCAGGCTTATTCAAAACAGTTATTTTTCTGAAGACAGATATACTTTTAATACTGACATCTCCTAATTGGCATACTTTATATCTATTTGTATGCTAATATCAAATTACTTAATTATCCGTTTATATTGTCAATAGAGAGGCAGTTCAGACAGGAAATGAAAATGCTAAATGTGTTTTTTATGATGCTTAAAACAGTTCATTATTTTATAGGATATATTCTTTTCCATCAGCCTTGTGAAAAATCTTTTGTATTTTGTACTTTTTTCTTTATTTCTCTTCCTCAATTATTCCTGTAAATGTAAAGAGTTATTTTCCTTTTTAGTCTGCATCTGTGTGTAACTCTTGTCCTCCCCTAGGCCAAATAATGGACCTTCCTGCTAGACATGGGTAATGAGGGCTAGGGATTTTGTGGTTTGAAGCAGGCTCCCTGTGGAATTTCTTTGAACTACAGAAACCCCTAAGACTTGCTGTGTCTTTCTTGTTTTTTTTTTTTTTTTTACCAGTTTAGCACAAACCTTGCCTTTCAGTGCAACTACACGTTCAAAGCAAAACATAAAATTGTATTAGTTTAAAGGACTCATTAATTTTCTTTGTACTCAGAATCACCCATATTAACAAATGAAATGTGCTGATTCTGTATTCAAACTTATTTCATTTTGGTTGCTATTAACTTCAAAGGAAAACCTGAGAGAAGAGTGTAAGAGAATTAAATTCTTGTGTTGAAAAATTAATACTTTACTGACAACTGACCCACTTTTTAGTTTCTTCTGTTTTATGAAATTTTAAAGTTTTTCTATTTGTAAGACAGATCTATAGTTAATCTTGTTCCAAAGCATTTCACCTTTAAAGATTTAACTGTCTACCCTATCCATCAATATTGGTGTCTGCATTCTTACGGTAGAGTGATTTTAATATCCCTTTAAAATCTTACCATTCTGCAGTAGTTTCTGATCTATGACCATTAAGCTTCTTCTGTTGTTTCTACTGTGACAAATGCTAAACCAACAAAAAAAGAGCACAGTTGCTGAGTGAATCAGTGACCCTCCCATTTGATACTCAAAACATTTTTAATGTTAAGATTTGATGGCAGGTTTTATACAATAGCCTTAACTACACAAAGTAATTTCAATAATTTGTAGGATACCCTGCTTTCTCATGAGTACAGAGTAAATATCTTCCCTATTCAGATTTCAGAAGAGCTCATTATCTTGATTTTTCTATTTTCTCATGTTAGGAATCAATCCTAGGGACTCATGCATGTGAGGGTAGCCTCTTACTCCCACCTTGAGCTTTGTCCACAATCCTGTTTGTCTTTTTTACTTTCCTTGTTTAATTTGCAAGGGGAGTTCTATGTTTGAAAGAAAATGAACAGAACACATGTAAACAAACATTCAAATTTTATTGTTTCCTCTATTTTTATGTCTCATGATGCCCCAAGAACATTTGTATATCTACACTGTATGTATAAAAACATTTCAGTTGAAAACTGACACCTCCCTCTTAAGGCCAAGTCTCTGGGAGATTATCTTTGGTATGTCTGTGGGCATTGTATGATGTAAAGATCTTTAGTGTCCTCAGTGTGTTTCAATCTTAATACAATAAGTGAAGCAGACCTGTGCTATGTTGTCAGCTAAGATACTGAGACAGTGCTCTGAGCAGGACCAGTTGTCTGCATCAGTAATGTAGTGTATGTGTACCAGGCAATCAGTCAAATCTTGTGGAATTTTCATATTATAATCTCACTTAGAGTTGTACTATATCTGCCACGTAGTTATTGCACATGTAGACATACTCTATGAAGTTAGGAAGAGATGATGGAATTAGAGTCCATGAAGAACTTTATAGTCATAGGTAGAGCATCGAAAGATGACACATGAGCGGGAAGAGCATCGGCTCCACAGATCCTAGGCAAGTAAACTGCTACCAACCTGGAAGGTTAGTCTGTATTGCTGGAAATCCAGTATTTAGATGAAAATGATTGCTTTCTGTTGAAATGGCAGACTTGATTCTTTCAATAGCAGCTAATTCTCTGAAGTGTCATGTAAAATCTCTTAAAGTTGAAATTTTAGCTTATTGTTATTATTATTATTATTATTATTATTATTATTATTATTATTTAATTTGGGAAGAATAATAGACAGAGTTTGGATTGGAGCATTTAAGTTGTATCTTTAGAATTCAATAATTGCTCATGAGAGAGGATGTTCACATACATAAAGTAGTATGCATAATGGCATTTCTTCTGAATTAAGCATGCATGATAGAAGTAATATACATAGGATGTAGGATACATACTAGTATCTATCATCTAGGGTGGTCTATGGTTTTAATCTTACAGTTGGGTGATCTAAGCCCCACATTCATTTTATATTCTCTTACTCTTACTTTCATTGTGCACAGGTATAAAGACAACACAGCCACATAGAATGTCAGCTGGCATCCTGCACTGTGGTCCATGTAAATGCTCACCACCAGCTGCTAAAAATTCTTACTGTCTCTCTGCAGCAACCCTAAAGAGTTGATAGCTTTCTTCGTTTCTGCTTGACTACATGTAAGACTTGATTTGTGAACTTTAAATATGGTGTTCTGTGGGGGCAGCCACACAGTAAGAGCTCTTTCGGAAAGGGATTGACTTTAATAATACAAACTCTAGCCAGGCTCAGATTTTCATTGTCTTGCGTTATAGGCAGTCCTTGGCTTTTTAACTTTTATATTTCTTCCTCAATGCTCCAGTAAGTTGCACAACACTTTATGACCTTGAAGCCTCAGGAAGAATGTCTAGGGGTATTACTTAACCAGGTTTCCAGCTGTATGGTAAAGGAATTGATGTGTGTCGGGTGATATGAATTCAGGAGCAGTTAAGTAGTTACCATTGTTGTGTTCTCAAATTTTCATCAGACCATTTAATATTCTTATTTGCCTCTTAGTAACACTCATCTGCTCCTTGCAGTTGAGAGCAGCTGGATTTCCTGTGAGGACAAAATACCCTTAACAGGGAAGTAGTAATTCTGTCAGTTGGTAGAACTACTAAGACCACCACTGTAGCCTCTTAGAATTTCTCAAATAATTTGAAATATTTTTCCAATGCATTAGAAAATAGGTTATTTTCATCTCTGTTGAAGTAACACATGATTTTCCTCAAAAGACACAAACTCTCATGATTTTGATCATTTTTGCCTCTTTTATTCTCTATTTTCTGACTTATCATTTTAATAATTCATAAGAAAGTGAGACAAAGGTTTATTCTCAACACTAACCCAATTCTAGGGGACTCATCTTTTCTAGGATGCTTAGAGAAGGGAAAGCTTTTATGTCGTTGTCCTAGTAGAACTTATATAAACGTGTCATGGACTCAATAATGAGGGTCAATAGAGGGTAGATAACCTAGACGCTAACAAGAAAAATCTAAAGCTTTCTTGTTATCAGTTTATCTGTGAAAGGGAAAGATAAGTGTCTCTCCTCTTTCACAGCCCAAAGAAGCAATGACAAACATGACTATGTACATGGGAACACTCACAGTATAGGCCAGGGGGCAGCTGTTTCTCATTTCAGGAACAAATGCTTGCCTGCCTTTCCCTTTTCTTTCACCAGACATACTTGCAGTTACATGGTGGCGGGGGGGGGGGGGGTTGTTATAGATGTAGAGTATAGATCAGTGCAAATCAAAGATGATTATTCCTTAAACTGAAGCATCAGCCTGAGAGGAGGGATTTCTGGAAATAATGGAGACATTTAAGAGGCAACATATGTTTAAATGTGCTATGGATGATGAGTTAATATAGATAGTATGGGATACCTCAGGTTCTGTGCTTTCAGAGATGGGTGGCTGAATAAGATAATCCTGAAATGGTGGGGATGGGTGAGCAAGGGCACAAATGAGTGAGCTTACAATGTGTTGAATTGCATTTTCTGGGGAATGCCGCCCAGGTAGACACAGTAAGGAATCATCATCATTTGGAGATTTAAACCTTAAAAAAGTAGCCTCATTGAAAATGGTATATGAAGTTGCCAGAGGAGAATATGAAAAGGAAGGCAAGCTTACTCCGTAAGAATCTAGAGAACACTGACACTTAAGTAGAGAATAAGGGCCTAGGTGGAATTAAGCAGAGCCACTGAGACCGAAAAATCAGGATTGCAGAATTGCCATTCTTGTACCTGACAAGTTCTAAAGAATTATTTTTAAATTATTTGTATGCGTGTTTCTCTCTCTCTCTCTCTCTCTCTCTGTGTGTGTGTGTATATATATATATATATATATATATATATATATATATATATATATATATATGCCCCATGTGTACATGCAGGTTATCTTGAGACACACTAGACCCTTTGGAGTTGAAGTTAATGGGAGGTTGTAGGGCAACCAAAGTGGGTACTGGCAGCTGAGCTTAGGTCCTCTGAAAGAACAGCAAATGCTCTTACCTCTTAAGCACCAAATACTTCACACATTAACTAGTAATTTAAAAAGAATTAAAATTAACAAGTCAAGAGTACTTTACCCAACAAACTGATCAATGAATAAATGAATAGTTTTAATTACATATCTATATAAAATACATTTTAGAAGATACATAGTGATAGAATTATACTTTTCTTTACTTGAAGAAAGAATTTTTTTTCACTTTTTATTGGTTGTTTTATTTATTTACACTTCAAACGTTATCCCCCCTCCCAGTTTCCCCTCCACAATCCCCCTATCCCTTCTCCCTCCATCTGCCTCTATAATGATGCTCTCTTATCTGCCACCCACTCCTGCCTCAGCGCTCAGCGTCCTAGCATTTTCCTATCCTGGGTCATTGGGCCTCCATAGGACCAAGGGGCTACCCTCCAGTCTTGCCTGCTAAGGCCATCCTCTGCTACATATCCAGCTGGAGCCATGAGTCCTTCCATGTATATTCTTTGGTGGTTTAGTCCCTGGGAGCTTTGAGGTGGTGTGCTTGATTGATATTGTTGTTCTTCCTATGGGATTGAAAACCCCTTCAGCTCCTTCAGTCCTTCCTATTTCCTCTTAAGAGAATATTCATATGCATTTTGTGTTAAGATGTAAGGAATGTGCATGTGTTGTAGAAATAGAAGCGAAGGAAAATGGCATAGCAAAGAATTATGAAGTTACAGAGATGGAAGTTATCACAGAGAGAGAGAGCCAGTCTCTGAGAATACCACCCTGGGGAAAGCACAGAGTGAAGTCACTGACTCTGAGGGATAAAGAGCCTTGAGAGGGAGGTTTCACTGAGAGAAGACAGAAACCTGTGCTGGCAAAATGGGGAAAAAATAAGGAGATCGTGGCCCCATCTTTTTTCCTTTTTTTGGGTTTGTTTTGTTTTGTTTTGTTTTGTTTTGTTTTGTTTTGTTGTTTATTTGAGACAGGGTTTCTCTGTGTAGCTCCGGCTGTCCTGGAACTCACTTTGTAGACAAGGCTGGCCTCGAACTCAGAAATCCGCCTGCCTCTGCCTCCGGAGTGCTGAGATTAAAAGCATGCGCCACCATGCCCGGCTCTTTTTTCTTAATTTATTTCATAATTAGAAAGTTTTCTGAATGGCAGACATGCAGGGGTTAGCAGGCAGTTGGACAGATGTTAATGGAAATGGGAGAAGCTATAGCAGAGAGTGAAAGGAAAGGGGTTCCTTAGTTCTCTCTCTTAGAAATGTACTTAAGGGAGGTCTGATAAGGACTAAAAATTGAAAGGACAGGTGCCCTTTGTTGATGGCCACTGTAGCAAGAAACGGTGACCTACAACATTCAGATATGGGCCCATAAAGGCCAGTAGCCTAGGTCACCCATGTTGACAGACCTCAAACTTCTCACACAAAAGATGCTGATCAGTTCTAAGAATTTGTCCCAGATCGTGATTTCCTGATGGGTTAAAAGCTCTTTGATCCCGGGGTATAATTTAAAAAGTACACAAACAAAGCCCTTCAGCAATGGAGGAAATGAGAAATTCATTTCTATCAACAAATGGGTAACACTTCCCTCTAACATATCCATTAACTAATTAGACAATTTCCGTGCAAAGAACTTATCTCAGTACCCTTTCTCTCTTGGAACTGATAAAAACTAATAAAAACTGTCTTTGTTCTGTTTGCATCCAACTTCCAACTTCAGCAAGTCACTGCCTGTCTCTTTTTTTCTGGGTACTCAGCCACATCTTTTGAGCTCACTCATCTGTAGCTGGATTTAATGAGACCTACATCTTACTGTGAAATAGGTTGTGGAAGTTATTGTACAGATTATTAAATCATTCTCTCAAGTCCTTTTAATCTTCGAAATGTTTAATTTCCCAAATCCCAAGCCGTCTACTAAAATGAAAACACTGCAGAAGCAGCACTCGCTCTCCCACTCTCCCACCTTCGCCTAAAGTGAGCGACACCTCACCGCTTCCCGTGATATTTACAGGCACTATGGAAAGAAAGGCCCATTGGACACGCAAACTTTATATGCCCCAGTACAGGGGAACACCAGGGCCAAAAAGTGGGAATGGGTGGGTAGGGGGGGGCATGGGAGACTTTTGGGATAACATTGGAAATGTAATTGAGGAAAATACGTAATAAAAAATATTAAAAAAAAGAAGAAAATGAAAAAGCAGCAATGCCTCAGATTGCAAGGTTCTCTGCAGAATTATTTCTCTGCAGTTCCAAGTGAAATTTGGGGGAAAGGATCCAAACCAAGACAACATGTTTCTTAAAGTAAAATATGCTCATGAGGCAAAAAGGGAAACTGTTGCAGAGCCCACAGTGTTATTGTTTGAAACTGCATTTGGAAGGAATACATTTTAGCTTTGCGAAACTTACAGATGTATGTGTGACATGACTGACAGATTGTGAGCCGTTGCTAAGACACATCGGGAGCTTATTCAGGGCAGCAGAAGCCATAGTGATTGCAAAAACATTGGTTTGCTGTTCATTGTTGTTTTCAGACTACTCAGTTTGCTCTTGACTTCACAATTAATTTTGTCCCCCTTTTCTGACTTGAAAGATGGACTTTATAGTCACCCTAGGTCTAGAAAAAAGAGCATCATGTTTGAAATAGGATATCTTGAAATAAAATAAGTCCCCATGTGAGTTTGAGTAGTATATCCAGTGTATTTTCCTTGAAGGAAAAGATGAGAGGGGTGTTCCTGACACAATACTTTGTATTCTCAGAGGGGTAAAAATGCCCCTCTATATGCAGTGTCTCAAAATATGTAAATGATGTATGTCCAATCCAGTTGGGCCATTTTGCAGTTCACTGGCAAATTTCTATTTCACTTATATGTGAATTTTGAAAACACTGTCAAAAGCATCCCTTGAAAATGCTCCAGCCTTCTTTTATAAGTAATGAAGGATGAACCATCTCTACCTGCAAAACTCAGAAAAATGTAAATATTTGATGATATTACATTCGCTTTTAAAATGTAGGCTGGTTGTGAGATACTCATTATATTCTTTTATCATTTTTACTTAGAGAATATTGAAATTACCACTGAAATAATCAATGTGGGTTACCAAAAGTTAGGGGGATGTGTTATATCAATGTGAAGCCAAGAGGCAATTAAGGTTTAGGACTGTGTATATAATTTAATAACTTTTCTTTGCTTTTAAGAAAATTGGTCACTACCACGGCAAGTTTGAGGACTTCAGGAAGTAAATTAAAAGTGGTTTTATTACATGCCTTTTCCTGCCACTGCTGGGACCCTGCTGTTGGACATGATGGGAGTGTGATGATGATGGCAGTACGTCATGCTTTCCCCGGTTTGCCTTAACACGGGACCCCTACTAAATAATTTACAAGGATGGATAACTCTTCCTTTGTCTCTGTGCAAAAATACTTAGAGCCTGAGTCTTTTCTAATGGCTCCTAATTAAAAATTTTCTGGTTCCTTTTAGAATCATTGGAATTATTATTCCTCATATTATATATGAGGTGATCCTATAATTTCATTGAGCTTCAAATTAAGATACCTGGGAAGGATAGGAGCTAAGTCTGTTTTATCTTGTTTCTTTCTTCCTTGCCATTTTTCCCCCTGAACTTCTTTAGGAAAGAGAATTGATTAAGAAGTATTTATAGGAATAATCTATTATTTGTTTTATTTTAAATTGAAGGACACTTACTGGACATCTATATTTTACATACAACTCCTCTGATGGGATGCTGGCTGAAGGTCCCTTGGGACAGGTGTTATATCTGATTTGGTTGCCTGCAGTTTCTATACCCAGCCCATTCACTTCCAATATAGGCTTCATTGTATTTTTTTTTTTGTATTATTATTTATCTTGCATAGAGGTCTCAACTCTATGCAGCTATCTTCTATCTTCTTTGGCACTTTTTTAGAACACACATTTAGGCCAGATAACTATCTTGACTCAGCCAAAATGCTGATATCCTGTGATGAATGGGTGGAGTGTGGTTGCCTGGAGTGGCAATACTTCCTTCTACCATCTCAAGCCAAACACCAGTCTAAACTTCCTGTCTCTGAATGTTAGAAAGCAGCCGGCCCTATTCATTAGTACTGTGGTATAACGTACTTACACAGCATACTGAAAATCCTCAAAGAACTTTTTGAGGTTTCTGTATTTGCCAACTGTTTTTCCATCGAGGTAGGGAGAAAAAAAAAGCCACATCACTCTAACATTATTTCCAACCAAAGGAAAGCACAAGCACACATTTTTAGGCTTGGAAAACCTCTTTAACACATATATTCTGGGTTAGGAGGGATAAATGTGATTAAAATAGTTTTTTAATAGACTAGCCTGACCAACCTAGGTGGTCCAACATCTCACTATAGGGTAGTGGTTGGTCTGATGACCAAATGTAGCTTTCTGGATTAGTTTTGAGTGGTTTGTGTTTTATGGGTGATTTTTACATTTTTTATTGGTTAAAAAAATGAAAAGAAAACACATGAAAATGACATGAGGATCAACTATCCCTGTTTATAAAGTTTTGCCAAGAATGCAACCTTGCCTGTTCCTTGTGCATATCTATGCCTGCTTTCCTCAGGAATGAGGGAGATAAATGAGTGAAGCCGTAGGTTTGCAACTCCTAAATATTTACTCTATGATTATTTTACAAACTACTTGGTGTTCTTTGCTGCAGAGTGTGATAATACTTGGAATCTGCTCTATTGTTCTTGGTTATTGACATCTCAGTTAAGATTTAAATGGCAGAGTTCCACTTTTAACACCGTGTTGCTACATAGGAAAATTATCAAGATGTTATTACTTTCTTAATTTTATGATTCTTGATTGAGTCCAAGAATAATATTTTGGCTTACTAACCTACCATTGTACATTTCAAGAATTTTAAAGACACTGGCATGATGCTTTCTCTCACCTATGTGGTGCTGTTGTTTCCAGGGTTTTCCTCCATGAGACCACAATGCCCATATGTCTGTAGAGAGTGCAGAGATGAGCCACTCTAGAGATGGCTTTAGGGACAAGCTTTTGCTTTATTGCACATGAACAATTAGTTATACAGAGTAAGCTTATCAACTCTGGCTGCTTATCAAATTTCCTTGAATTGGAAGCAAGTGCTCAGACTCCCAGGATCTCTATGCAGAGGAAGCACATAAAAGGAGGCATGAAGAATGCAGACTTGTCAGCAAGCCAGCTACTGGCTGCTTTCAGAGTTATGTGTTCTGATTTGGAATACTCAGGAATAAAGTATGCCATGCTTATTTAGAACTGCAGTGTGCCAGGTAGGCTGGCCACTAGGTCATACCTATGTTTTCTCCTACAGTGTGATGTGTTCCCTCACTGAGACTGTTGAAGGCTAGAAGTTGGTATTATATATCCACACATATATTCATGGCATTCGATTGCCACACTGCTTGACAGTTTTCAATGAGAACATAGGGCAGCATATGTTTCAGAATATTGGTGGGTTTTGGACAGTGCTATTCTATGTCTGTATGGTTATTTGAATTGATTTTGGTTACTTTTGGAAGACTACTAATGAATAAAAAGATTAACCATAGTATTTCAGTGCTTCAAATACCAGATAAAAAGTATTAATTTGGAGAATCATAGTTAAGACATGAATGCCAATCCTCAGTAGATTTGTCTCCATGGCATCCCACAGAAGAAACTACATGATGATTCCCAGAATAGCAAGTTTGGTGTAACTAGCTTTTCACTAGCATATAAACTCTTCTATGATTCAGGCTAATGAAATATAAATTTTCAGCAGACCCTGCTGGGCTTCCGGATAGGCTCAGAGCTTAGCCTTCATTTTGCATTCTTCATGCATTTCCTCACACTGTTTCCTTGGGCCTGAAGCACATTAGCCACCCTTGGTTTTGCTTGTTAAGATCCTACCTGGCCTTTGTGATTTGGCTCCAACATTTCTTCAGCTGAGACATTAATTATGCTTTCTCTTCTGCTCATAGTGCCTTATTATTGGCTTCATTGTATGAAAGTCACACTTTAATTTGGCATATAGCTTTTTGTGCTTGCATCTCTCTATCTGACTTTTGAGGGCAGGAATGATATCTTGAGTGTTTTGTATTCACTGCAACACTTGTGTTTAGTAGACTCCACAAAAGGTATCTACTAAAAAGGCAGAATTCTAAACTTTGTAAGCTTATTAAATTTAAAAATATAACCAAGCCTAAGTAAGCTAGACTCGTGACCATGCATGAATCTGTTCACATGGATTCAAGCTATAATCTTTGCATTAATTTATTTCAATAAAAATAAATATTTTAAGGCACAGATAGTCTTCAAATTATACACATCACGTATAATGAGAGCTATAGAAACCCAGGTTATGCTCAGCCATTACTTGAATTTGATAATTTTGAATGATATACTTAAGGTACAGCAGTGAACACTGAAAGGTTTTTTAGGGAAAAGTGGATTGCCAGACTTTTATAAGGTGAGTTGAATCAGAATAAAAAAAATGTTACTCATCTCAATCTCTTGTATAAACTAAGTGCTTGGATGAGATGAAATGGTGTCTTGAGGTGGCTGCCACTTTCAGTGGGTTCACTTATCTCTAAGGTTGACAATTTTAGCTTTTCTAGAGTGCCCTGGACTTGTGAAGTCTCCTTTATAGTTTCTAATGTTATCATGATTGTTCCAGGACTATAGACACACACAAAAGGAGTTCATTGGCTCTGTAGGTTTCAGTTGAATTCCATTTACTATATTCTTGCCTTTTCGACTTGATTTTATTGGGAATCATTATTTAAAAAGTAGTTCTATTAAAATAGTGTCATGTTGTCACACAAAGATACAGATTCTAAAAAATTCAGGGCATTTTATAAGTGAACCTTACAGTATTTTTAGAGAAGACATTTAAGAGTATGTTTTTGACTAGTCTAATGCTAGCTGCATAAGAAAATGACAACATAAGCAGGGCATATTAGCACTGTACATATTCAAAATGTTTGAACCAAAGATTTGTTTCTATATATGAATATAAATTGACCTGCATTGATATCTTGCTTTCATCATGCAAATTGAACAGAAAATAAAAGAAAGAAGAAAGGAAGAGAGGACAGAAAGGAAAGAAAGAAAGGGAGGAAGGAAGGAAAAAGAAAGAGTAGAAAATATCATTGACTTTTTCTATTTGCTTCATGGTGGATATTGGTGTTATGCAGACTTAATCATATCCTGCCCAAAGAATAGCTTCCTAAGATAGTAATAGTCATCGGTTTTGAATTATTACATTGACCACTGTTCTCTAGACCTAATATTTTCCCTTCTGATCATCATGCTCATGGTTAGTCGTTGAGAATATGTGAAACTTCAAATTTTATTGAAATTTTCTTTCATTTTCAAACAAAAAGCACCCTGTTCATAGTACATGGGTCAATGAATTACCAAGGTGCAGCCCAACATATTGTATGTGTGTGTGTGTGTGTGTGTGTGTGTGTGTGTGTGTGTGTTTGTATATGCATGTATCTACTCCAGTAATCATGCCTCTATTTCTGCAAGGCCCAGAAAGGAAATGTCCACTCCTCTAAGCATCTAGCCATGTTCTCTTGATCTGATTTAGAACCAAAGTGTTACCCAGGGGAAAGGCTAGAAAACATGAAGGGCCATCCTTATGATCTGCTCATCAACCTAAAGCCAAATCAAAATTGTGAGTGAAATTTAACAAAAGATACAAGGAAATTAGCTATCTACATTATGAAAAAAAAAAAACTGAAAGTACTTTCTAGCTGGACCTTTATGTAGGGAGTGATTCTGATGCTAAGGTCCTATTCCCTAATTGCAGCAATCAATAAAGATCAGAGGGCTAGTTGCTGGGTGGAAGGAAAGAGGCTGGACTTCCATGTTCCTGGAAGTGGCTAAGGGATGTAGGAGGAGTAGAAGGATTTTTGCCATGCTTCAGAAAGAGAAAAGGTGACCAGCCATGTTAGATCTCTGGCAGAGCAGCCATAGGCTGCTTCCCCAGGTGGGGGATTAAAAATGCAGTGAAGTGGAGGGAAGTTTTGGGTTGTTGAGCAAGGGTAAGGTAACTGAGCAATTAAAGTTGAGGACAAATTTAGGGTTCTGAGCTAAGAGTAGTGGAAAAGGCACACTAGCCACAGGAGATTAGGAGAACTGAGCATTTGACCCAATAAGGCAGAATGAAAAATAAGCTTGTGTGTGTGTGTGTGTGTGTGTGTGTGTGTGTGTGTGTGTGTCTTTCATCAGCAAATCTGAGGGAATCTTGGAGGGACTGGCAGTGTGATCCACTCAGAGTTTAAAGCAAGTAGTAGGAATCACACCCTACAGCTTTATACTTCCAGAAGTACGTATCTCTTTTGATCGAAACTCCAACTTGAACCTTCAGAGTTAACTTGGTATGCTTAGGTTTTTTGCTTTCCTCCATCTCTCTCTCTCTATGCACCAACACTTGTTTTGAGCTCCTGAAATAAAGAAAAAGGAAGAGCCAGGGGCTGCATATTGATTTGTATGAATTCATATTCAGAAACTGTAGATTATACACAGCAGTAAGACAGAGAACAGCCATGTCTCACGTATAATTTTCTTGGTGAGATTAAAGAAACCAGTAGAATGTGGCATGGTAATAATGTGGATTATTTTACAGATGATTTAGGATAGGAGAATAGGTTGCAATGAAAAAGAGTATAAGATACAAATTGTAACTAGTGTACATCAATTGTACAAAAATAACAGGTTTCACTGTAACACTTTCTCACATGAATCCAGTGTAGCTTGAGCATTTCCAACTCTTTATTCCTTTCACTTGCCCTCTCCCCCCAGCAAATAGTTCCAGTTCTATTTTCATGCTTAAAAATGGATCCTGCAAATAAGAGAAAACCCTATTCTTGCCTTTCTAAGTTTTCCTTTGTGTTTCAGCATGATGATCTCTAGCTACATAGACTTTACCTGAAAACAAAATGGTGTCATCCCTCCTAATCACTGAATAACACTCCACTGTATATGGGCACATTTCTTTTTTATCTATACTAAGGGGCTAGAGTGAGCCATGATTTACCTGTTGTGAAGAGTGGGTTTCTTTCTCTCTTTTTTTTAAGAGTGGGTTTCTTAATGTATAATAAACACAAGTGAGCAGGTATCTCTCTTGTAAATTGACTTGAATTTATTTGGGAATATACCCATGTGTCATATTCTTTTCTGAGGCACCTCCAAAGGAACTACATTCTTGCCGGTTCTTATTAGTGTCTCTTCTTCTTCTTCCTCTTTTTAAATTATTATTTTTATTAGGTATTTTCTTCATTTCCATTTCCATCCAATAGCTGAATGTGATCCTCCACTTCTGTGTTTGCTAGGATCTGGCATAGCCTCACAAGAGATAGCTATATCAGGATCATTTCAGCAAAATCTTGCTAGTGTATGCAATGGTGTCAGCATTTGTAGGCTGATTATGGGATGGATCCCCGGGTATGGCAGTTTCTACATGGTTCATCTTTTCATCTCAGCTTCAAACTTTGTCTCTGTAACTCCTTCCATGCCCTTCAACAGAGGAATGGATACAGAAAATGTGGTACATTTACACAATGGAGTACTACTCAGCTATTAAAAAGAATGAATTTATGAAATTCCTAGCCAAATGGATGGACCTGGAGGGCATCATCCTGAGTGAGGTAACCCAATCACAAAAGAACTCTCATGATATGTACTCACTGATAAGTGGATATTAGCCCAGAAACTTAGAATACCTAAGATATAAGATACAATTTCCAAAACACATGAAAACTCAAGAAGAATGAAGACCAAATTGTGGACACTTTGCCCCTTCTTAGAATTGGAAACCAAACACCCATGGAAGGAGTTACAGAGACAAAGTGTCTCTTCTTTAAATACATTCTGCTTTGTCCTTTAATCTTTCTCTATTCTAGAGATTACACATGGGGAACCCCTGATTTCAGGAAAGCTGATTATTATAGATCTAGAAAGCTAAATTCTCACATTTTGGTATTTTAGTAGTAGTAGTAGTTGTTGCTGTTGTTGCTGTTGTTGTTGTTTGTTTGCTTGTTTTGACATCATGGTCCAGGATAATAAAGAAAGATCCTGCAAACAGCAGAATGTCCCATGCCTTCATAAGGGATGATTCAGGATAGGAGAATAGGTTGCAATGAAAAAGAATATAAGATACAAAGTAAAAGTTTTGGGTTTGCTAAAAGAAATAAAGTGATATTATGAGGTGACCATGGAGCATTCTTTCCTGTGGCAGGGAATGCCAGAAAGCCATCAGAGGAACTATTCTGAGAGAGGAAGAAGAAAGGATGGGAAACTTGAACAAGCTAGTCTTACTTGGAATACTTTGAGTTCAGCCGTTATTAGCAAGGCAATATTTCACGCTTTAAAAAGGAGTAGGGCTCCCAGCAAGATAGCAATTTTAGCTTTTAAAAAATGTAAAAAGCTAGTTCTCTTGCCCCTTTCTTGTACTTCACTTGCTTTTGAGTGTCAGAGTCGAGTTAACGACAGATTATAAGAATGTCCTTTATGTTTTCTCACACTTCTTTTGAGTGACATTTTGCTTTTTAACTCTCCTTTCCTGTCACATTGACCTCAACATGCAGCTGGCATGCCAACATCACCACCATGTCATGCCACCAACATCTTTTTCATGTGTTTTTCTTTCTTGGCAATGACATTTGTTTACATTTTCATGACCTGTTGGAGCTATGAGACAGTCTCACAAACTACTGAGGGTCAAAGGTTGTTTCTATGCATTGATATTCATGAGATATAGTATATTTTTTGCCTCTAATAAGCTCTCTTTGGGATCTAATTATGTTTCATTTAAAGCAAGGTCACTAGTGTTGAACAATATGGTTATGAATCTCATTATATAGCCTAGAATGGCTTCAAACGTGTAATCTTCCTGCTGTACCTCCAGAGTCCTTGGATTAGGACTTGGATATATATATATATATATATATATATATATATATATATATATATATATATAAATTTTATTTATTTATTTTATGTCTACGAGTACACCACTGCTCTCTTCAGACACACCAGAAGAGGGCATCAGATCCTATTACAGATGGCTGTGAGCCAAAATGTGATTGCTAGGAATTGAAGTCAGGACCTCTGGAAGAGCAGTCTGCACTTAACTGCTGAGCCATCTCTCCAGCGCACAATGGTTATTAATTTGAGCTGAAGAAAGCTGTATAAAATTGGTGGAGGAAGGAATGGTGGTACATGCTCTTAATCTACCAATCAGGAAGCAGATGTAGGTGGATCTCTGTAGATTTGAGAACAGCCCAGTCTATATGGCAATCTCCATACCAGCGAGTGCTACATTGTAAGATCCTGACTCGTAAAACAAATACTACCTCCAAGTTTATGGAATGTCAGTGCTGAATATAATTCAGAAGAAATAATATTCACTCTTGATTTTCATATTGCACATTTAAATTGTAATCTGTGGCACATACTCCAAATCAAATAAGCTATTTCTTGCTATGCATGAGTTGTTAGCAACTACGTTACAAAAGAAAATCCTTCAATATTTGCATTTTTATTTAAAATCTTTTCATATTAATTTTGCAATTTGTGGAAAAATAGCCTCAATTACATAAAAATAAGACATCTGTTTAATGGCACCTAGTTAAAAGACAGCCAAACAAGACAGATTTCATTAGAAGTAGGTAAGAATGTCTCTTGCAGCACTTTTATTATAGTTGCACACATGATTGACCATATTCTATTCATACTCTACCCTGTGTATCCTTCCAATGTATTAAATAAACTGCTTTAAAAACATTTGAGACTTTTATACATTTCAACAGTTTTTAATCATATCCACAACTCCTTTTTCTTCTTTCCCCAAATACCTCTCAGATTCATGACCTCTCCTCACATAATTATTATTGAATATATCATTGGTTTAGAAATTGCCACCTACAGTTTATGACATATCAAGAACTGTGGAGAAAACTCATTCTCCTTCCTTAGTCACCACTGACTACACATAGTTCTGAATTCAGGATAGGGTCTTATGGATTTTCCCTCAGCCTCTTTTCCATTTCAACTGTGAAAGTCATTATGCAGACCTTGTTTAGGAAAAATATTGTTGAAATTTCATGTGTTAGGTATCCTTGACATATCTAGAAGATACTATCTCACAAGCAGTGTACTGTTCCTCTGAGTGTTGAAATGTCACTGTCCCTCTTCATGGTATTGAATCCTAGGTGTAGGGATTGCACTGTAGATGTGTTTTTACCTGGGTAACTTGTGATCACTTGTTTTTTGTCTTCTTCATCTCTTCTTTGTCATCTAACTTCCATGAATGAACCGTCACATGCACAGCAACAGATATATCCACACAAACAAGTGCACACATGCACACAAAATAAGTAAGAATTTATTAAAAATAAAAACTATATAGACACTATAAACATGTATGTGTTTATACTATTTATGTTTGGCATACAACTATGCCTATGATACACACACACACACACACACACACACACACACACTCACACATAATATAACCTTTCCAATGTTATATACTATGTATACACTTTAAAAAGACATGTAAGTATGCATACTTATTTGATTGTATTTCTTTTTTCCCTTTTTTTAATTAGATATGTCATTTATTCACATTTCAAATGTTATTCCCTTTCCTCGTTTCCCCTTTGAAAATCACCTATCCCCTCACACCTCCCCCTGCTCCTCAACCCACCCATTCTTATTCCTGGTCCTGGCATTCCCCTATACTGGGGCATAGAGCCAGAGAAATACATGTTACATTGATTGTATTTCTTAGGTTCTTCAAAAAATATACGATATGGCTTCCTGAGATAAGCATGTGATAAACAAGCTGACCACTTAAATTTTGGCTTGCAGCCTTTCAAAATAATATTTAGGCTTATTTATTTATTTATTTTAGCTTTATGGACACCTAAAATAGCTTAATGCATGTTTTTCTTTCAGTATAAGTTAAATGGCTTTCAATAATTGGTTATTGAATATATCTGATATATAGCAAGGAA
This sequence comes from Mus caroli, assembly GCF_978045245.1. NCBI lineage: Eukaryota > Metazoa > Chordata > Mammalia > Rodentia > Muridae > Mus > Mus caroli. Next base: position 46,950,736 of record NW_028227274.1, on the reverse strand, counting down.
GATCACATGGATGATAATCTCAAATTCTTCATGGATGATAATATGTCATTAGTGCCTACCTCATTTGTATTTCCAGGGCTGTAAGCTTGGTCTCAGGTGACATTCATAAAATTAAGGCATACTTTTGTCCAGCAACCATTGAAACCAGGAAAAGAAAACAGAATGGAACTATTAGTGGGTGGAAATAGACTTAGATATTATTATAATCTTAGAGGACTTCTTGATCAACCTATATGTTTACTAATTATAATAATTCTGAGAGGTTACACCATCTTTGCCTCTAATTCATCACTGCATATTCATTTGCAGCCTTACTCTGCTATCTTCGATCTTGACTCTTAGGTATTCTAGGCACTGATCAATAAGCAGAATCTGATATAGACCCACAAATTTTATAACTACCTCTAGTTTAACCACTGTCATGTATTATTGCCACCAAGTTTTATAATAGAGTGTTAACAATCACAGAGTTTAAAAAAGACAAATATATACTTGATGGAAAAGAAAGTTTTAGGCAGCTCCCAAAAGCTCTGAATGGTGGTTCTTTAATTAAATAGGAATGATTTTGCTGGAGAAGATTATATTCAACTGTATGCCTTCTACTTTTAGTATTTTAGGTCTTATGTAGTTTGGACATACCTCAACAAACACCAAACTCTGCTCTTATATTTCCAAAACTAGAAACAGGTGTGGCTCATGTAGTTTTCTGTTCTTGTGAGTATCTCATTTCTAGTTTTTTCAGTGTAAAAATACAGAGCTATGTATAATGGTTTTCTGTAAAAACAAAAAAGACTTTTTAATATTATTTTAAATTTAATTTTCTTTTTAATTTATTTTTTACACACCATATTCCATTCCCCACTCCCTTCCACCCTCCATCTGCTCCACATCCTACACCTCCTTGCCACCCCAAGCACTCTCGACATAGATGCCCCCCCCCCACCGACCTCTAAACTCCCTGGAGCCTCCAGTCTCTTGAGGGTTAGGTACATCATCTCTGAATGAACACAGACCCGGAAGTCCTCTATTGTATGTGTGTTGAGGGCCTCATAGTAGCTGGTGTATGCTGTCTGTTTTGTGTTCCAGTGTTTGAGAAATCTCGGGAGTCTAGATTAATTGAGACTACAGGATCGCCCTTCTCCTCAACTTTTTTCAGCCTTCCCTAATTCAACAACAGGAGTCAGCTGTTTCTGTCCATTGGTTGGGTGCAAATATCTGCATCGGACTGTCAGCTGCTTGTTGTGTCTTTCGGAGGCCAGTCATGATAGGTCCCTTTTTGTGAGCTCTCCATAGCCTCAGTAATAGTGTGCTATTACTTGAGTGTTAGACCTTGGGACCTCCCCTTGAGCTGGATCCCACTTTGGGTCTGTCTTCCTGCTGGAGGTGGGCTCTATAAGTTCCCTCTTCCTACTGTCAGGTGTTTCATCTCTCCCCTCCCAGGTCTCAAGAATTTTGGGGGGATGAGTGCTTCTCAGTAATTTTATGATAAGATGCTGGGTACTGAAAAGCGAAGAGTCTGTAAGAAAGCACCATCTCAGATCCTTGTGATGCTAAATACTAAAAGATATCACTCTCACTTCAATGCTGGGGAACATTATGTTGGTTAGGGTATTGACTATAGATGTTTAGTCCCTAAGAGAGCTTAGATTTTGTGCAAAAGGACTCATGCTTCCACTCTCTATATGTTAAGACATATGCCTTAACACTATTAGCTACAACATGTGTCTCTGAATTAGTGCTTGTATTACATGACCAGTAATTACCAGTCAAGCCACTGGGAAAGAACATGCATAAAATTTTAACAATTGAAAACTGAAGAGAGTTTACTAAAGTTTTGAACCACATACTTAATGATCAATAATAACACACCTCTTCTCACTCCAATTTCTATAAATGCTAAGATTAATAAATGTTGGGGAGCCATCACATAATAGTTATGATAATGATTTTATTAGCTGCACAGTTTTGTAGTACACATTGTATTTGTTACTCTGAATTCTATTGTTAAACACATTGAACCTTCTTGACAAGCTTCAAATATTCTCATCACTTATTATCTACCTATGGTTACACAGCATGTGTGAGAGTCAAAGCTTAAGAACAGCAATGCAATTTTAGAATCAATGTTCTACCTGCCTCTTGCCTTGACCTCTGAGCCTCTGAAGACAGTCTGTTCCATAGATTCCTCAAATCCAAAATAAATATTAAACATATAATAAAACAGCAACACATAAGAATATAGTAAGAACTAGTAACTGTTGTGATAATAACAGTTATGAATATTAATATAGAGTATATGTCAGATATGAGGTTAAGTGTCTTACTTACGGGATGGTAATGTATCTTTAAAGGATAGAAATGTATCTTAAATGATGGAAAATACTGAATTAAACATCGCAGAAGTAAAATATGCTGCCAAGAAGCATGAGAGGTCTTGAGAAAATATGCTGGGGGAATTCAGATAATCTTTAATTCTGGGAAAGTTTCTTTATGGAAGTGACATTTAAGCCTGTTTTTTTGAAGAGTGAACTGGGATTAGCAGATGGGAAAACACAAGGGACAAAAAGTAATATATAAACTACTGCAGGCTTAGTTCAGGCTGGGAGACCCAGGGCCTCCCAGAACAAGTTAATGACTCAGGGTTGATCTGCAGAGCAACTAGAGACATTTAAAGGATTTAGGCAGGAGGGTGAAATGGTCACACTTAAATTTTAAGATTTCTCTGAGTAGTGTGTAGAGAACAGATTGGAACTAGACAAAGTTTTGTGCATAGATATGAATTCAGAGGCTCTTTGTTAACTCCAGGAGACAGTGATGTCTGAATGAATGAGAGGGCCAGAGAAAGGAGATTCTGCTTACAACCCTTGAGACCATGTAGGACTGACTAGCTGATAGAATGGTAAGTAAATCATTCCCATGTCTCTTTCATTCCCTTTTCCATTTTATTCTTCCTTCCTTCCTTCTTTGCTTCTCCCTTCCTTCCTTTTCTTGCTTCCTTAGATCCGTCCCTCCTGCTTTCTCTCAATGTCCCCCTGTCACTACATCAAGACTTTAACTTAGCTACTAGCCATCAGATACATTTATAAATTAGTCACATGTACAACTGTCTAACCTCACTGCTCTAATGCCCATCCTGTGCTCTCATTTATAAAATCAACTTTAAACCTCCATACAGTGTCACTGCCCTTCACATTCACACTTCATATCTTTAATTTTTTGCTATTCTAAGAGCTTCTGGAAATATCTTAAGCATATCTTCTTATTACTAAAAGTTTTGAATGTATATGCAGGTTGTTCCCCAGCACTTTAAAACATGACTTTTTCAAAAAAGCAAAACAAAATAACACCCCATAGGAAGACCAGCAATCTCAACTAACCTAGACTCCAGAGATCTCTCAGACACTAAGCCACCGACCAGGTAAAACACAGGAGCTGGCACAAGGTTCCTAACACATATGCAGCAGAGGACTGCCTGGTTTGGCCTCAGTGAGAGAAGATTCACCCAACCCTTGAGAGACTTGAGGCCCCAGGGAGTAGGGAGGCCTGGCGGGGTATGTGAGGTTGGGAGGGATGGGGGCATCTTCTTGGAGATGGGAGGGGAGGGGAAGAAGAATGGGATGAGGAACTGTAGGAGGGCAGAACAAAAGGGAGATAATGACTGGACTGTAAAAAATGATTAAAGATAGTAGTAGTAGCAGTAGCAATAGTAATAATAATAATAATAACTAATAAAAACAGCCCAGAATGTTCCCTGTAGTATTTTCACAGCTAAGCTAATTAAATTGTTTTAGTTTACTTACTGAATTTGTAATGAGGTTATTTAACTCATATTGTTTTTACCAGGAGTCAATTTTGCATGCAAGGTGGGTAAGACATGTTTTGGTCATATTTAGGAGAGGTTTAACTACTAAATGGATAACTGAACTCTTCAATGTGTGCAAAGGATTTTAGGGTCAAAGTGTATGATTGGGCCACATTAAAACTAAACTATCATAAACCTTATATGGTATGATTTGAAGGTAGAAATAGCCTAGAAGTACAATACAGAGAAATAGTGTTGAGAATAGGGAAAACATGGTCAAGACTATATAACTTTGTATTTGAATCATGCCTATGATAATTAATAGTTGAATGTTCACTAGCTGTAGATGAATTTGGGCAATACTATAGTATATTTGTGTTCTTTGAAACCTACTCTTGAGTGTGGGTGATTTGAATCAAGGATCTTTTGATCATAATGATAAAATTTTGATAGAGTTTGTATGGAATTTTTAAAAGGGGTCTTACAAAGTTTCCTTTTTCTTGTGCTATATGTACTTAAAGTGAAATAATTGCTATCTTAGGAAGTGGGTCCTCACCAGGTATGTAGTATTTTGCAGGATCCTTAGTATTTTGGGCTTGCCAATATGCTAGGGAACATTTTTTTCTCCTTCAAATGCCACATGGTGTATATTTAAAATTATTTATTCATTTTTATTTTCCATGTATGAGGGTTTTTGCCTGTATGTATATACTATGTATATGCCTTGTAATGAGGTCAGAAAATGGAGCTGGGTCTTCGTCTTCTAGAATTGCAGGGAAGGAACATTGTGAACTGTTGTGAAGGTGCTGAAATTGAATGGTCCTCTGTAAGAGCAGTGAGTGCTCTTAATGTTTGAATTATCTCTGTGCAGCACCACAGAGCAGCCTGGTAGACTACAGAAATTAACCCAAGGAAAACTGATTTTTTAATATTATAGCCCATGGCATGGTACCTATGCCTTTGTATAATTGCAGCATGATGCTATTTTAAGGATTTAACAGAAAAAGACACATTGTCTATGGCAGCACTTGAGAATTAAAAATGGTGGAGTGATAGAGCCTGAAATTATGCAATGAAAGAAAACAGAAAATTAATAACTACAGTTACAATATAAAATGCACTGTACCCATGAAACACAGAGCTTGTGATACTAAAGTCTGGTATTAGAATAGAATACCATTGAAAATACTGGATGATCAAGGTAAGAAAACCCTATAGAGGACATCACAGAAAGAAGAGGTTAAAATAGGAAGTAAGAGGAAAAGTAGGTTCATTTTATTGTTTCCCTCTCAGCTATAGGCACACAAGATTACAGAACAGGGAAGTGTGGGGGTTATCAGGAAAGTAATCTTAGTACCTGGGGTTCTTAATTTGTAAATACCAGGAGTCCTCAGTAACCATCATAGTAAATAGGAATCTTCTAAATCCTGGCTTGCTACTGTAAAAAAAAAAAATTTTTAAAGTAGTTGAGAAAATTGTTTCAAAATTTCTAATTTAGTTTTTTGTAGATTGATAGAATCGCAGCAGATTTAAATTACTTAGCAGCAGTATCAGAAGCTGAGAACAACGAAGCTGTGTCTTCAATGCTCATAATAAATGGTTTTCAGTCCAGAATACAGAATATTATGCATGCTTACATTGGTAACCAAAAACAAATGCAGATGAAAGCTTTTAGATACACACCGTGTCCCCAGATTTTCCCCACATTCCCTTACTTAGTAAGCTTTTGGAAAATAATCAACTAACCTGGGTGTACAGGTCTCATAGACAGACACTGGACTGCCAACCAGAAAGCATGAAAAGGGAGAACCTAGGCCCTCTGCACATATGTAACAGTTGTGCAGCTGGTTCTACCTGTGGGACTTCTAAAGCAGAAGCAGGCACTGACTCTATATATGCTGCATGCCTTTGTATCCTCTAATTGGGCTGCCTTGTCTAGCCTTGGTGGAAAAAGATGCACCTAGTCTTGCATTCCTTGATATGCTGGGACTGATTGATATCCAAGGAAGGCCTCCTCTTTCCTGGGGAGAAGGGAAGAGTGGAGATGGGAAGGGGGAGAGGAGGGGAGAGGTAGGGACTGGAAAGAGGGGAGGGGGGTAGCTGTGATTGGGCTGTAAAGTGAGTAAATGACCAAAGTCAATAAATTAAAAAAGAGAAAGAGAGAGAGGAGAGAGAGAGAGAGAGAGAGAGGAGAGAGAGAGAGAGAGAGAGAGAGAGAGAGAGAGAGAGAGAGAGAGAGAGAGAGAGAGAGAGAGAGAGAAAACACTGAGATGCTACACAGGGTACAAACTTCAAAATACCAGCAACATTGTCTTGAGTGAGGTGCAGAAAGATGAAAGGAAGGCAGAATGGCAGCTGTGTATGAGGCTTTCAAATGTCCAAACACAATAGGTTATGAGGCTCTTGTAGAAAGGTCCTCATGGAGGTGAAACCTAGAAACCATGAAATTGGATATTTTGAAGGAAAAATACCCTATGTTATGGAACACAGAGTAGAAGCTAAATTTATTGTAAGTATCTAGAATAATTGAATATGCATGTCTCAGCTATAAGCAGCATGTGGACAGACATAAAAATATATATACCACATACTCACATAAACAATATGATGATGATAAAAGAATGTTGGAAGGCTTGAGACATAGAAAATGAGAATGTAATTTATAGAGGGCTGGGAAAAACACAAAACACAAATCCTCTTCTTTTCTGAATAGCAGTCAATGAATAAAGCCTCAGAATAAGAAAGAACTAAGCAACAGTGTCCTGATCAAGTGTAGCATGTTTCTTAAGCATGCATATCAGAGGAGTATAATATAATAAATCTAAGTAATTATCCTATATGAGTTTCTTAACCGTTGGAGCTTCTTTCAAAGTGAAATTGGATGACTTAGTTTGTTTTTTGCTATTACATATATACAAAGTAAAATGATGATGATAATAATAATAATAGTAATTTACAAGTAGTATTCTCAAATTACAAGTCGTATTCTTCCTGTTTTGCTGTTTTGTTTAGGATGGGTTGGGATTCATAGAAAGTAGAATGGAACATGAAGAAAGCTTTGCAATTACCAGGGCAATGATGAGGTCATTTATCCTAAAAATAAAACAGACAAACAGACAAAAATCCACAACCACCACAATATCAACAAAAAAAACAAAACAACAAGCAAAAACAAACAAACAAACAAACAAAGCTCCAGGGTAGTGGACATAGGGAGGCAGGTGGGGGGCGGGGGTGTTGTTCTTCCTTCCTGTTACCAGACTGTTAGATTGCATAATGGCAATCTGGTCTTCAGTGGTGTTAATGACAGGATGGGTGCTTATCTATTTAGAATCAATCACGGAGGGTGAGCCTGCACAACTTGCAGGTAAGGGAAGTGAGGGAAGAAAGATAATGAATGACAATTACTTTTGCTCTTTGTTTTTATTTGTGTGTTGTGTTTTTTTCATTCCTATCATAGCTTCCCTCTCTCCTCTACTCCTATGTACTTCTCTCTTTCTCTTCAGAAAACGGGAGGCCTCCCATAGGTATCTATTTACTATGTCATATAATGATGCAGTAAGACTAGGTGCATCTTTTCTTTTGGGGGCCCGGCAAGGCAGCCCTGTAGAGGGAAAGAGTATCTAAGGCAGGCAGCAAAGTCAGAGACTCTCCTGACGCTCCTGCTCCTGATGTGAAGAGTCTCAAATGGAGACCAAGCTGCACAACTGTAGGTTTTCTTGTCAGTCTTTGACCAAATCTGGCTCCTACAATCCTTCTGCTTCCTCCTTAGGATACCCCAAACTCTGCCTGTTTGGCTGTGGGTTTCTGCATCTCTTTCCATCAGTTGCTGGGTGAAATCTCTGATGATGATTATTCTAGGCTCTTGTCCCTACACATCTTGTAGGCAGAACAATATGCAGTTTGAAGGTTTGGCTGGGTTGGTGTTTCCAACCTCTCCATTGTAAATCTTGCCTGGTTATAGGAGATGGCTGGTTTAGGCTCCATATCCCCCGTTGCTAGGAGCCTTAGCTAGGGTTACCCTCATAGATTCCTCATAGTTTCCATTGCTCTAGGTTTCTTTTGTTTTTGTTTCATTCATATTACTGAAATGAGAATAGTCATGGAAAGGTTTAAAAGCAAATTAAAGTTTTGCTATTTAGCCATCATATTCAGTTGAAGTCAATCCTTAAATAGGCATCCAAGTGGAGGAGTCAGGAGCCATTTTCCTGCTACGTGAATACTTCCCTTGACTGTTCAGTTCCGGCCTCCTGGGTAAGTGTAGTCATTTCCGTCTGTCTTCAGAGCCCACGCAAGCAGAAAGCCCAACGCTGGACTCTAGCTCACTGGTGGTAATGGATTCTTGTTGTTTCGTTCTTTCCTTCCCCTAGTAAAACACATAATAATTCCTGTCGCCCATGTTCCCTGGAGGAATATTGTGAGCATCAGTGATGTATCTGTGAAGTATATTGAGCTTTGTGGAGAGAAAAGCTGTTTTATAAATTATGAAGTATTAGAGCGTTGACAGGCTGTGAGGTGCTTGCTAGAAATACTGTGTTTGCCTAGCCAGAAGAAAAAGGCAGGCACTAGGCAAAACGTGGATTTATCTTAAAGCATCTTTTCTTTTTTTCTTTTTGTAGTTTTAATTTTTAAAAATTGTTTTATTTATTTACATTCCAGTTGTTATCCTCCCCCATCCTGGTACCCCCTCCCACAGTTCCTCATTCCATTCCTCCTCCCCCTTGACTCCTAGAGGGTGCTCCCCCTTCCCTGGGGCCTCAAGGATTGAAAAGCTCTTTTCTTTATTTTGATCTTTTCTTTTTTACTTTGTTCTCTTCTTGCTTTCTTGCTATCCCACAGTCTCTATTAAACCATGAAAAAAAAAATAAAACAAATCAATATATCTCAATTTTAAAATCATGACAAAAATAGCGTATCTTTACAATACATTAAAGAAAAATTTATGGCAAAATTTTCACAAATATTGGGGACCCCTAATGGTTGAATTAGAGAAAGGCTGGAAGAAACTGAGGAGGATGCTGACCCCATAGGAAGACCAGCAGTCCAACTGACCTTGCCCGCCTCCCCAAGATCTCAGACACTGAGCCACCAACCAGGCAGCAGGCAGCATATGGGAGCTGGTTTGAGGCCCTAGGGAGTGGGGAGGCCTGGCCAGGGGCAGGAAATCTTCTTGGAGACAGGGGGTGGGGTGGGGGGAATCTGATGAGAAAATGTGGGAGGGGGACAGGGAAGGAGGCAATGGTTAGACTGTAAAAAATAAAGAAAAAAAGAAAAAGAGACAATTTACTAATTTAAAAAATTTTTGAGAGTTTCATATGAGTACTTGAGTGACATTCTTTTTCGTCTCCTTCTCCGTGTTTTCCCTTCAAGTCCTCCTTTGTCATTCCTCATTCTCAATTTTATAAAGTCTTATTATTTTGTTATTATTGTTACATATGTAGAGATTATATTTTATATGTATGCATATATTATGTATTATGCATATTATATATTTAACTATAAAATTAAAGCAGTCTTTTGAGTGCAATTAGTGTCTGTTAAATATATTGTGCTTCGGACTGACCACTTGCCTGAGATCGGATAACCTAACAGGATACTTTTCTCAAGGGTGAGCCCCCTGATAGATTATCTTGTTAGCAATTTTAAATCGTGAAATTTAGTACAGTGAAGGACCTCTACAGAAAATGTGACAAATTTTTATTCACAACAAAAATGTTTAAATGTCAAAGTGTACGGCTATCTGATACCATTTTCATACGACAGGAGCCTAGCATGGCTGCCCTCCGAGAGGCCCAACAAGCAGCTGAAAGAGTCAGATGTAGATATTTACACCCAATCAATGGACAGAAGCTGCTGAACCATGTGCTTGAATTAGGGAAAGACTGGAAGAAGCTGAGGAGGAGGGAGACCCTATAGGAAGACCAGTAGTCTCAACTAACCTGGATCCCCAAGCTCCCTCAGACACTGAGTCGCCAACCAGGTAGTATTCACCAGCTAATAGGAGGCTTCCAACACATATACAGCAGAGGACTGCCGGCTCTTGACTCAGTGAGAGGTAGAATCTAAGCCCAGGGGACTGAAAGAAAATAGCTGAGCTGTAAAGATGGATACGCAGGCACATTCTTTCTTTTGAGTGGAAGCTGGCCACCAATCGCACACTGCTGGAATCTCCTGGGTAAAAGACGAACAAATACTGCCAAGAACCCTGAATGGGCAACCGCAGATGTTGTCATCTGTTGTCATCTGTTACACTTGGTGAGCTCTGTTACAGCTCCTGTCACCCTGAATTCATCCAGTTTACTGTTCTGTAGAAAGAAAACAGTAATCATTGGTGTGCTTGTGATTTCAGATGCAGAAGAAGCTCAGGCATGATCCTAAGTCAAGGCCTACCTGGCTATGGCATGAGTTTAAGACCACTTGGACCATCTTAATGAGATTCTGCATCCAAATAATAATAGAATAGGTAAATTAATAGAAAAGATAAATCATCATAAAATGATGGCTTTATGTCTCTCTGGATATTTAACATGAGGCAGATGCTATTATTAGGATTGAAAGGGTCAACGAGATAAGGGATGGACTGTATTGTGTTATTAGAGTTTCTAGGAGTGGCTGGTAATTAGCAGAGCTTGTAGTGAGCTGCAGCTTAGGTCATTGCAAGGTTCATGCAGTAGCCCTCTCCCTGTGCCAGGTTTTGATACAGCAGAGCTGTATCATTTTAGGCATTCCATGAAGTACCCATTCTTTATATATGAAACTGTAAATTGTCCCAGATTTATCCTATAATAATAAACAGTAAAGCTTTAAAACATGAAGCAGTGAACAAAAATTATTTTTGGATATTATCAAAATTAAAATCATTTCCAAATGATAACATTTGAAAAGTGAAAAAGTTCACCATAGACTAGCAGAAAATATTGGCAAGAGCATATCCAACAAAGAAGCTGTATGAAGAAGATATAGATAAATGTTGTAACTAGTGAATAATAATATAAAACCAACAAAAATTCAAAAGTATTTTTACATATATATAATATAAATATGCTTAAAATATCCAATATCATTCATCTTTAAGAAAAATTCCAGCAAAATTCCAATAAGCTATCACAGCATGTATTTTTAAGAGCCACCATATTGTGAGAATTTTGAATATTCACTAAAATTGGTAAAATTAGATAAGCAGCCTAAGCATTTATTTTTAAGAAGATGAAGTGATTGTAGCTCTCAAAAAAATCTGTTAGTAGGATTGTAAAATATTACAACCTCGGAAATCAGTTTACGGGTATCTTGAAAATGGATCCAGGGAAAATGAGTGCATACATTCAACACAAATATATAGGCCAGTGATAATTATGTTATCACAGAAGTCTAAATATATAAACAACATACAAAGTCACCAAAATTAAGAAATTATATATATATATATATATATATATATATATATATATATATATATATATAATCTCAGGCCAAGATGGGTTCAGTGCTGAATAAAATAAGGCTTTCAAGGAATTAACCCTGATCTTCCTCACATGTTGCTCACAATAGGGAAGGGATGCTACCAGACTCCTTTTGTAAAGCCATTGTTATAGTAGTCATGACAGAAACACTAAAATAAGCTTAACATTAAGTGTCTTAAAGCGGACTGCTATTATTGTGAAGAGAGATCATGACCAAGGCAACTCTTATAAAGGAAAACATTTAATTGATGACGACTTCCAGTTTCAGAGGTTCAGTCCATTATCATCATGCTGGGAAGCATGGCAGCAAGCAGGAAGACATAGTGCTGGAGAAGGAGCTGAGAGTTCTCCAGTTTTTTCTGCAGGCAGCAGAGGGGGACTATGTGGTTTTTGTTTCTGTTTTTGTGTTTTGACAAAGTCCAACATGTTTTTAATAAAAATTATAAGAAACAAGGAGTAAAAGGAATGTAGATCAGTATAGTAGCTATGGGTAGATAACTCTATATCCAACATAACACAGAGAAAAACTCAAAAGATTTTCTCTAAAATCAGGAATGAGTCAAAGGTACTCTACAGGTGATAATTTATTTTGTACCTTGAATAATTGTAGATTTCTGTGTCAACCACTATTTATTGCAAATAGAAGCTTCTCTGATAAGGACTGAAGGATGTATTGATCTATGAGTATAATAATGAAGTCATTAGTAGTTCATTTAATACTGTGACTATTTTAGCAAACTAGTAGTGGTAGTTTCTCCCCTAGGGCCTATTACTTGTAACTCATCTAGGCATTGATTCCAACAATGTTATCAGGTATAGTTTCACCTGGTGGAGCTCAAGTTTAATCCAATCAGAAAATAGTTGGTTCTTCCTAAAATGTTTGTGGCATTATAGTATCTTTGGACTCAGCTTACCAGACTGGTCATTATTGTCACTTACACCAAAGTTGTGTAAGAATGATAGATACTTTCCTCATTCGATAACATACCTAGGACCTTTAGCATTGTGAAAGCTAACAAGAAGAGTCAAGTCTTTCAGGAGAGAACCAAATTGATTTTTGTGTATTGCATGATTCAGGTATGTGGTATCTTTAGTAATGGAAACTTACCAACAACTCTGGAGGTATATAGGAGCATTGACAAAAGCCTGTAGTGTTTGAGGTTCTATAGAACCTATCTGGCTAATAAATCCAAAAGAATTTACTCACTGGGACCTTTATTTGTTAATCTGTGGTATCTAATAGGGGAATTGTTGCCCCAGTATAGAGTAACTTTTACTGTGTGTGTGTGTGTGTATGCAAGCTTGCTCAAGTTTACTTTTATTATAATGTTTTATGTATAAAGAAAGTGTAGGAAGATTTCTCATGTTTGAATTCTGAAATAGACTTGAGTATATTCAATCCCATGAAACTTTTTTTTTAAATCAGGGCAAGGTTGATACTACTATCTATTTGGTTTAAATGCATTAGTGATTAACACTAAGTCACCACTAATACATTGGTGTGACATTAAGGAAAGAAATAAAACACTCCCCTTAGAGTGATTATTTTCAAAGAGCAACTCTAGATTTGAATGTTCTACTTCCTTCTCTCTGTCTCCTCTATCTTCCCTTTGCCTCTTCTGTGTGTCTAAATCTGGGCCTGCCTTAAAGCTGTCCTTTGTTTGCCTGGGTGTGTTTGTCTTGTCACTGTGTTCTGTCTGTCTGTCTGTCTATCTCTCTCTCTCTCTCTCTCTCTCTCTCTCTCTCTCTATATATATATATATATATATATATATATATATAAGGTTGAGTCTCACATTTTTCTTTTAAGGGCACATTAAACAAATAGGCTGAGTACACAGTAGGTTATCAGTCTTAGGTCTTAAGTAACCACAGCACACATTTTTAACTTGAGCTATGAGATTCAACCAAATCCCAATCTCTTAGGACATATGATATTTTCATAATATTGTATATATATATATATATATATATATATATATATATAGAGAGAGAGAGAGAGAGAGAGAGAGAGACTCTGTGACTGTGTCTATAATAAGGGGCTTCACTCTGTATTGGTCAGACAGTACAGAAAACATCATAAGGAGAAAGAATGGGATACTTTACAGAAATCTTCAGTGTAGTTTTACAAGGAAGAAGTCACTGGCTCCAATTGATCCTAACTGACCCAGGAAACAGTACAGTAAACATGATTGTTTATCAACCAATATTTAGAAGTGGATATTTATTTTTAGAAGGTTTGCTTTTAACCTTGTTATTTGCTGCTTTCAGCAAAAGATGTAGTGTTTTGGGTCAGGGGCATGGATGGCTACATAATTTAAGATTACAGCAATGTATTAGCTTAGATTCTAAAAGTTGACTACATGGAAAATCTAAGAAATTTAAGGTTGAGTCTCACATTTTTCTTTTAAGGGCACATTAAACAAATAGGCTGAGTACACAGTAGGTTATCAGTCTTAGGTCTTAAGTAACCACAGCACACATTTTTAACTTGAGCTATGAGATTCAACCAAATCCCAATCTCTTAGGACATATGATATTTTCATAATATTGTATCACCATGACTGGACTCTTAGCTGAAAATAAGAATCTTATTATTTAGCTATATAATTTTCTGCAGGTACTTATCTTTGTTCTTTTCCCTGTTATGTTTTACCATACTCTGACAAAAGCAGAAAGTTTATTTGGCTCAAATTTCCAAGTTATGATGCATAATTGCAAAGAAGTCAAAGATAGAAACTGGAAGCACCTCCATTGGGGGCCCTGAGTTCCATCCTATAGATGACTGTGAGCATCCACTTCTGTATTTGCCAGGCACTGGCATAACCTCACTCGAGGCAGCTATATCAGGGTCCTTTCAGCAAAATCTTGCTGGCATATGAAATAGTGTCTGGGGGGGGGGCGTGGCATTGGTGGCTGATTATGAGGTGGATCCCCGGGTGGGGTAGCTGAAGGGGTCTACAGCCCTATAGGTGGAACAACAATATGAACTAACCAGTACCCCCAGAGCTTGTGTCTCTCGCTGCATATGTAGCAGAAGATGGCCTAGTCGGCCATCATTGGGAAGAGAGGCCCCTTGGTCTTGCAAATTTTATATGCCCCAGTACAGAGGAATGCCAGGGCCAAGAAGTGGAAGTGGGTGGGTAGGGGAACAGGATGGGGGAAGGGTATAGGGAACTTTTGGGATAGCATTTGAAATGTAAATAAAGAAAATATCTAACTTTAAAAAAAGAAAGAAACTGGAAGCAAGTGGCTGTATCACACCCATGGATTGTTTTCTCCATTTTTAAAAGTTCACCAACTACTGACTCTGATTAGAAAATGTTCCAAACCACGAGTAGATAATTAAGGTGGGTCATTCTGTATCAATTAAGACAATCAAAGCAATGCTGCACAGATATGCTGCAGGCCAACCTACTGTTGATAATGTTCCACTGAGAGTCCTTTCCCAAGAGATTTTAGAATGTGTCAAATTGACAATTAAAACTAACCATGAGAGTTGTTAATTTGAAATTTAAACCAAATCTATGTTAGAATATCTACTATGATTTTTTTCCAATATACTATTTAAACTTATTACTATATAATTGAAATAAAAATGGTCATGAATTGTTAATATATTTTTATTCAATATAAATTTAGTGTGTTAAATTAGTTTTATGTAATCTTTTCTAGTTTTTTCTTTCTAAAGGAAATTAATGTTTCTTCAAACTTTAGCAGCATGACTTTGCTATGCTTTTCTGGTTGTCAGAAGTCATTGTTTATTTCTCTTCATGCCTGAGTAGATTCAGAGTTGCATTGTTGCTCAACTGAAATGCCTGAGGCTCTGCGTGAGGAAATAATCTCTATTCTCTTGAAGTAGCCATTACTTTGCACACAAAATCACTGAGCAATCAAAAGGAATATTATCTAGCGTCCCTTCATTAATAGAAGATCTGAGGAAAGGTGAACAAAATTCAACTGTATAATGCTAAAATTTTAATCAATTGTTTTACTATTAGCCTGAAACAAACAAAAAAAGAATGTATTATGATTTTACCAGAATAGTTTAGGTCAGTGACCCCAAGAAAAATGATTGCTTTTGAATTACATCACATAATTTTTAAACTTATGATGGTGTTGGAATTCTTCTTTTTCTGATTTTTAGTGTTGAGGTATCCATCCAAGAATTATTGATCATTGTAAGAAATGCAGAAATATCATGTAGAAGACCAAGATTAAAATAATAAATACAATTAATTATCTGAAAAATAAGCTGATATTATTCCTATAGCAAGGATAAATATCTTTACTCATTTCTAATATTTATGCATTATCAGAAAATATATGCCTTACTTTATGTGTTTTTAAGCATTAAGGAACATATTTTGTTTAGGGAGTTTTTAAAAAAAAATATTGTATTGAGGTCCTTGAACCACTCTGACTTGAGCTTTTTGTTAGGTGATAAATATGGATCTATTTTCATTCTCCTTCATACAGATCAGCACCATTTATTGAAGATGCTTTCTCTTTTCCATTGTATGTGTTTGGCTTCTTTGTCAAAGATCAAGTGTCCATAGGTGTGAGGCTTAATTTCTGGGTCTTCGATTCTATTCCATTGATCAACCTGTCTGTCTCTGTACCAATACCATGTGGTCTTTATCACTATTGCTTTGTAGTACAGTTTCAGATCAGGGGTGTTGATTCCCTTGTAAGTTCTTTTATTGTTGAGAATTGTTTTGGCTATCCTGGAATTTTTTTTTCCATATGAAGTAGAAAATTTCTCATTCCAAGTCTGTGAAGAATTGTGTTGGAATTTTGATGGAGATTGCATTGAATCTGTAGATTGCTTTTGGTAAGGTGACCCTTTTCACTATGTTAATCCTAACAATTCATGACCATGGGAGCACTTTTCATCTTCTGAAGTCTTCGATTTCTTTCTTCAGGGATTTGAAGTTCTTGTCATACAGATCCTTCCCTTGCCTCGTAAGAGGTACATCAAGATATTTTATACTCTTTGTGGCTATTTTGAAGGGTTGTGTTTCCCCTACATCTTTCTCACTCTGTTTCCAGCAGTCTCAACTAACCCTGTTCTCAGGAAACTCCCAGAGATTGAGACACCAATCAGCTAGCATATGTAAAATAAATATTATATTTATTTACATTCCAAATGTTGCCCTGTTTCCCCACTGAGAGTTCTTCATTCCATCACCCTCTCCTTTGTCTCTGAGAAAGGCTCTCACTCCTCACCCTCCCCCACCAGCCCAGTTATACCACTTCCCTAGAGCATCAAGTCTCTACAGGATTAGGTACATCCTCTCCCACTGAGACCAGACCACTCTGCTGCATGTGTGCCAGAGTGACAGACTAGCACATGAATACTCTTTGGTCGGTGGTTTAGACTCTAGAATATTCTAGGTGTCCAGATTACTTGATCCTGTTGATCATCCTAGGGGATTGCAATCCTCTTCAGCTCCTTCAATCCTTCCCCTAATTCTTCTATGGAGGTGACTTTAGCACAACATGGCATCATTAAGTGTCAAGGTTTGGTGTAGTGGTATATAGATCCAAAGTTGGGCCAGTTCCTGGATGGCCTTTTCTTCAGAATCTGCTCCATTTTTGTCCTTGCATTTCTTTTAGATGGGAACAATTTTGGGTCAAAATTTTAAAGATAGGTTGATATAACACCATCCCTCCAACTGAGGACCCTGTCTATCTACTAGAGTTTGTCTTTTCTGGTTCCATCTCCCCACTGTTAGGCATTTTCTCTAAGATCATCTCCATTGTGTCCTGGGAAACTCTGACATCCCAGGTCTCTGGAACTTTCTAGAGGTTCCCCCAACCCCCAAACCTGCACATTTCCATTCATTCTCCTGATGCAAATCAAAATGACTCTGAGATTCCACCTTACACCAATCAGAATGGCTAAGATCAAAAAATACAAGTGAAAGCACATGCTGGTGAGGATGTGGAGAAAGAGGAACACTCTTCCACTGCTGGTGGGATTGCAAATTGGTACAACCACTCTGGAAATCAATCTGGCAGTTCCTGAGAAAACTGGAAATATTTCTAGTTGGAGACCTAGCTATACATCTCCTGTGCATACCACAAGGACACATGTTCTACTATGTTTATAGCAGGCTTATTTGTAATATCCAGAAGTTGGAAACAACCCAGATGTCCCTCAACTGAAGAATGGATACAGATAATGTAGGCCATTCATACAATGAGAAACAAGGAAATCATGAACTTTTCAAGCAAATGGATGGAACTAGAAAATATCATCCTGAGTGACCCCTTCAATCTCACTTAGAAAGGGGAGCAAAATATTCATGGGAAGTAGAGGGAGGGACTGACCAGGGTGGGACAGGTGAGCGGGAGGTATAAGGGGGGCAGGATTAGGTATGTGGGGTAGGCAGAAGAGAAGCCCAGATGACCAGCAAAATGAATTATTTAGGGATATTTCTTGGCCTGGCATGGTGGCACACGCCTTTAATGCCAGCAATCAGGAGGCAGAGGCAGGTGGATTTCTGAGTTCAAGTCCAGCCTGGTCTACAAAGTAAGTTCCAGGACAGCCAGGGCTATTAAAAAAGAGAGAGAGAGAGAGGGATATTTTTTTTTAAGTTCATGTTATAAGAAGACTAAAGATAGTATGAAATGATTGATAATGGCTTACAACCTTAGTTATGTACCTCCATCTGCTACAAATATTTGTTGTGATTATGAGCAGATCTACTAATATTTAACTAAAAATAACTTTAATAAATCTATAAAATTTAATAAATATATGTATGTTTATATACATACACACATATTGAAAATATACACAGGCTTAGCATATATACATACACACATGTATATATACATACATGCATACATACATACATCATATTATATCACTTGCTTTAAAAAATGTAAAAGTTTTGGATTGATATTGACTGTAACCACCTGGCATGTTACCATTAACACATATTATATAACCTGGATAAATCCATTGTAGGAATACTTTCCCCTTATATATTGATAAGGAATATGAGATTCAGGAACCAAGAATGAATGGATTTTCAGTCTCAATATATTTTACTGAGCATAAAAAACTTGCACAGATTATTCAAGTTCACTTAATGTCGATTAATTAATGCACAGCAGGACTTCTGATCATGTAGATAAGTCTTCCATCCAGTACTTCCAGGAGAGTAAGAAATGCTGAACAGGATGATCACAGCAAACAGAAGCATGGCAGTATTTCCTCTGTGTAAAATGAATTACTGTTGTCTGTCATCATGGAGCAGAGGGTAAGAGAGTTGCATGTGTTCCTTTACCTGTACCTAAGATAGGCAGATAATGAAATCAGGGTTTTCTTCTAACTATTTTCAGTAAACTAGTTTTCATATTAGTATTGTAACATGAAGACAATGGCATCTATTTATCACTGATAATGAGGCAACATTAACAGCTTTAGAGAGTATTTCCTTCAGCAAAGCAGAACATCACAGTAGCACACTGGCATGCTGACTTCCTGCATGTGTGTACAGCCAACCCTGCTCCTGTACCTCCACTCTGCGAATCCATTTCAAGTCAATTCATTGTCCTAATGGGAAGAACCTATTTTAAGCATACTTAAAGAATAGCTCTAAGATCTTAAGGAAAGTACTGTAAGTAGTTTGTGCTTGTGTTCCAAAGTCTATTGTTAGTGAGGACATTTGTAGGAAGGCACATAGTTTTCTGTAAGAAACAGACTCTCTGTGGGGTTCTAATATAAATAGTTTGGCCTACTTACCAGTGTGGATGAAAAGTCTCCTTTACCTATCAAGTTCTAGATAGACAATCACTTTTAAAGATCATCTGATACTTTCAGGGCCTGATTATTTGAAGCTTGTATTGTTTTGTTGTAGGGTCTCTTACAAGCATAGATGACACAAGTTTAAAAAAGAATTGATTCTGTAAAGATTTTTGAAATTACATAAAACACAAATAGTTCACAAATCATTTGTTTCCTTGTATTTACAAATCATCACCAAATGATGCTATGAGGGCTGGGGAGGAAATGCCTATAAAGAGGGTAACACATTTCTTATGTTTATTTTAATGAGAACACAGGTTAGTGGGAATTGCAGTGCATTGTGCACTTTTCAGTGTTATTTACTGTCTTTTAAAGTGAAATGGTACTGGTACAAGACATTCAATAGGAAAAAATCAAATTAAGATAGAAGCTTGAAGGCTTGCTTTTTTTTTTTTTTTTTTTGGCTTTATAACAAAAGAACATCTATTGTGTGTGCACCAAAGAGAGGCAATACAGAACGTCAGATAGGTGAGAGAGTGTCTTATTTCCATCACTGCTGGAAGATTCATATATAGGATTCCACTTTAAGCCACAGCTGGAGAAGGTTATTACTGATGTAATTTGAAAACAAGTTAAGAATCAAATATAAAAGAGGAAATATTCTTCCTTTGAAGATTTGAAAAAGAAACAATAGAAAATCTGTCTCATATGATTGGGGAAATTATTAATATTATGTTGCTAAAAAAAAGGTAAATGTGGTTACCATGTTTTAAGACCTGACCAAAATATTAAGTGTTTCTCACATAACATCACCAGTTACAGCAACCTTTACGAGGGTAAAACTCAAGCGGTTGTTAATAGTTCAGTTAGGGTGGGCAGTTTTGGGTGTTTCTTAGCTCCACAGTTTAGTATTGAATCCTTAAGATTTAAAGTTACTCAATTTTGTCATGCCTCTGAATATAGCTAACTTAAGTTTTTAATTGTCATGTGTTGATTTTTTCAGAATGGTTTCATTGTATTTTCTTACATGTCTATAGGGCACTTTGATTATTTCTTTTTTGTTTCTCATCTTTTCTGACAGTCTCCATCCTTTCCTTAAATTCCCCACTTCTCCTTCCAAGTATTTTCTCTTTAAATCTAGATTGTCATGTGAGAGCAAACAGGAGATATTTGTCTCCTGGTTATGGCTTATTTCAGTTAACATGATGACCTATCATCCTGCAAATAACATAATCGCATTCCTCTTTAGGCTGAAAAATATTTTACATACACATCATCAGACATCATAGTGTAGAAAAGATATAACTCAACCGATTCACAACTTGTTGGCACTTGGTTAATCACTTCTGAGGGTGAAAATGCTATTGTCAAGTCTCCTCATTTACTAGACATTTCATTGTAAATCTTCAGCACTTTGTTCATTATTTATATCCCTACATGTGAATGAAATACAAAAGATGTGTTGTTTTCTGGTTTATGCAGTTTCTCAGCATTATTGGAAGTCAAGCTTGCTTTGGTCTTTCCTTAGGGTATGGAGTAGGTTGGTCTCCATGTGGATGAAAATCTGTTTTATTTTCTTAATCCCTCACCAGAAGTCTAGCTCAAGGTAGGCATGCATTTCTTTTATCCTAAATATCTTCCAAACTTGAACAAGCTCTGATATCCACCTTTAATCCATGAATCCCAAAGTGACCTTTTTAGTGATAAAAGTAAGAGTCTTTAAGTGGCTTACCTTTCAGTTTTCTACAATCTTTGTTTGTTTGTTTCCGATATGGGCACTCTGTGATAGTCCTGGCTGTCATGGTTCTAGGCATATAGCACAGACTGACCTTGAGCTTGTTGTTGTTATATTGACTCATCCTCCTAAGTTCTGGTATGTGCCACTAGACACAACTTTTAGTGCTTTCCAGAACTCTTGCTGATACGGATAGATGTCTCTTTAAAATGATTTTCAAATCTCTTCAGCCTCGGGACTTGAGAAGCACTAAATTCTTCTTTCTACTGTAGTGATCATGGTCCTGCCTACCCCATAATACTCTCAAATGCTCTTTCCTGTTTTCATCTGTTTTCTTTGCCTTATATAACTCTGTCTCATTGTTTATGTTTCTCCTGACCAGTTCAAATTCCCCATTGTAATTTGTCATGTGAGTCAGGACAAACTTCTTGGCTAGAATTTTAATTTATATTAATTTTATATTTCACTAGATGAGGTAGTTAGTTTTTTTGTCAACTTGACACCAACTAGAATCAACTGGGAAGAAGGAACCTCATTTGAGGGATATCTCCTTCTGATTGGTCAGTGGGCATTTGTAAGGGATTTTGATGATTAGTGGTTCATATGAGAGAACTCTATCCACTGTATAGAGTATCATCCTGTGCTTTTGGTCCTGTATTATATAAGAATGGTAGTTGGGCAAGCTAGTAAGCAATGTTCTTCTATGGTTTCTACTTCGTGTTGTTTCCTCAAGTTTCTGCCTTGATTCCCTTCAATCATTGGTGATGGCTATTCTTGGCTGTCAACTTGGCTACATATGGAATGAACTTCAATCCAAAAGTGAGAACACACATGTGAGAGATTGTTTTCCTTGATTCAAAGTTGGCAAATCCACTTTTAATCCAGACCTTTGAAGTAGGAAGGCACAAATTTTGATCCAAATCATGGGAAAGACATATCTTTAATCTGGGCCATACCTTCTGTTGGCAGTCTATACAAGTATAAAGATGAAGGACGTTGTTGCTTTTTGCCTGTTCATCTTTGCCTTGCTAACACACCCATTCCTTTATGGCACTGGAGCCTAATTCTTTGGGATTCCATCATATTCTCAAGATAAGATGAGACATCCAGCCTTGTGGACTAAGCAATTACTGTATTCTTGAACTTCCCATTAATAGCTAGCCATTGTTGATTAGCTGGACTGCAGCTTGTAAATCATGCAAATAAATCATATATATATATTACAATAAATAATAAATTATATAGTATATTAGCATATTAACATATATAATAAATGATAACAATTCTTTATATCTATATATGTTTATAACACATATATATCTTTCTCTCTGTAATCTTTCTTTCATTATGTAAGTTCTGTTACTCTAGAGAACCCTGATTTCCCTTCCCCCAAAGCTAGTTTAGTGTTTTGTTAACTGTTAAAAAGCAAACAAAAATACTAGATGTCAAAACATTATTCATTAACTTTTCTTTTTTTCACTTTATATTCCCATTACTTACACAATGGTAAAATATAGGACAACCCTAGTATATATTCTTAAATGAACATTAATACTCATGTGTTTTATGCAATAAACATACAAATATTCAAATTATTAAAAAATGGAAGAAGGCTAGCTGAATAGCAATCAGGAGTAAACATTCTGGAGAACTCTGGGTGACTGAAAACTTTATGGGTAAGCAAATGAATTGAGATGATGAGACTGTCGTAAACACTTTTCAAAAGGCTTCCTCTGGTTACTGGATAGCTAATTGCGTGCGTTCCCATTAACTATTCCCTCTGTTCTCTTGTTAACATATAGATTTTTTTCATATAACACTATATTAAATATCATTACTTTGATACTAGTTCTAGGGGCCTCAGCTGAATGTTTCCAGGTCCTTTCCTTTTATTGAATAATGAAAAAAAAATCAAACAAATTCAAAAGAAATAACAAGAAAATTATTCAAAACAAGTGATAGACCAGATTGGAAATGCTCTGTCAAGACCAACAGCAGTCCACATGAATGAGGGTCACCCAAGTGTTATGATTATGGTTTATGGCCTCGTTTTATGTAGTTTGAGAGTAGGAGATTTGTTGCTGACAGCCCTAGATAGCATCATGGGTCTCTGCTTTGAGAAAGTTTTATCATATACGTCTTTGCTTACTACACATCTTTTCCCATACAGCATCTGATTTTCATTGTTTATATCCCGAATTATGTACTATTCCGATTATGATGCTGAGTAAGGGATTATCTCTAAAAGTTCGTGTTGAGGACATGAATTACCTTACAGGGCATACAATCCAAAGCAGTTTAGACCAAATCAGCTCATCTCTCAAGGTTACAGGATGTGTTCTTCAAAGTGTTTGATTAGAAACAGATTGTTAGCAATGGATTGCTGAGAGGAGTGAATTTCCTGCCTGTATTGAATCAGGTATATCGTACATTCTGAGGAAAGGTGAGAGGTTCTAGATTTTGAATCCTTTGCTTTATGTGTTGTTAAGAACATAGCCCATGCAAATTGAATCCTACTTTTCTAAACAAATAGGCCTCAACTGGATGATGGCACCTAAGCAGAATAGAAAGCCAAGAACAGCAGACTTGAAATGTAGCTCAAAGGTAAACTGCTTGCCTAGCATTTGGGAGGACCTGGGTTCAGTTAATACTAAAGGACAAACAGAAAAACATCAATTTTTAGAAAATGACCAATCTACTCCATCTCTACCTCATATGATAGCTCTTTTTCATAAATATTAGTTCTACTCTGTTTCTCTTTATCTCTATATATCTCACAGATAAATATTAAGTCCTCAAACTATACCAAAACTTTATTTCTTTCAACACTTTTCAAGAGACTGTAATCTAGGTAGATTTCACTAAATCAGTCCTCCCCAATACCATAGCTGTCCTTAGTTTTCTCTGACATAATATCTACCTTGATGAGATAGGCCATTAAATCCAACTTTATCTGACCCCTGAGGAACTATTGGAAGTCTTTTCGTGAGAACACTTATGTTAGAAAGATCATTAAAGCCCACGTAAGATCATGTGCAGCAGACTCTCCTGCACTAGTGTATGTTGCAAGGCTGACAGGAAATAACTACAGTGCTTGGAGAAGAGAGGAACATGCAAGTTGGGAAAACCAAATTGTTCCTACATTGAAGTGTGTTGTGGGTGGATGGGAAGCATTTATAGAAGATAAATAATAGTACAACAGAGTGTTTTCTGAATTCATGAGAAAATGAGAGACACATTAGTGTTGTCTGTTTCATGCTTTCAACTAACAGACATAGAAATGAAATAAATGGGGGAGCTCAAGAGAAATAGATAGTAAGTGTACATTCTCATTTGTAAGGATTCCGGTTTCTCTGGTTGAAAACGAATACCCAAAGTTGGCATCTGCCTAGGCCTGAGAGATTTTGAGAAAACCTGATCTGTCACGTTTTGCATATTGTTTATGTCTACGCATTTTCATGTGTTAAGATGCACTCATCCCTAAGAGGCTGGAAACGTAATCATTCTGTGGTATGTGTTACTGGATTTAGGAGCCTCATCTTAGAGAATGCCAGCTCTTCCTTCAGCACTCTTGAGTACTCTGTGGTTTATTATATTAGTGTTAGTCATGTGAGGATAACCTCTCCATATTGACATGTCATATCAACAGTTATTGACATTATTTGACGTCCTTAGACAGACATATTGTTGAGATTTCATGAGTTTAGTTTCTCTGTTGTATTTAGGAGCACAGACTTGCAGCTGCCTTCCCGGTCCTCGCATCAACTTATGTCCCCTCATCTGCAATGTTTCCTGAGCATTGGGTGCAGGATTTGCATGTAGAGGCATCAACTGAAGCTGGGTGCATGATACTTTTGTACCTTCATGAAGATCTGGTCATGTAGGTCATTGAGGGTCATAAACATTACAGCTACATCAGACTGGTTGATACTTTTCTTTCATTGGATGCTTGCATAGCATTTTCTGGTACTATGAACTCCAGGCCACAGGGATGAGACTATGGATTCATATTCAAATTAAATCCTCTGAGTCCTTTGTTTAAAATGTGTTTTGCTTTTAGCACTCAGGATTACCTTAATGTTCTAGAAGGCCAGCAAGTGGCAGCAGTAA
Source organism: Mus caroli (assembly GCF_978045245.1). Lineage (NCBI taxonomy): Eukaryota > Metazoa > Chordata > Mammalia > Rodentia > Muridae > Mus > Mus caroli. The sequence goes on along the minus strand of NW_028227274.1, from coordinate 46,925,867 downwards.
TATCCTATCTAAATGTATGGAAGTGCCTACTATTTTGTTGTCTAACAACTTGAAACTGAGTTTCTCATGCCTTGTACTGGGGAATTTTCTTCAATAGTCTATGGGTTTTGAGGATCATGGCCATCCTAAGTAGCATAAACTCATATAAAATTATATGTGCATATGTTTTATGTATTATATATAATTTTAGGTAAAAACAAAACATAACTTCTTAAGGCTTCATCAAACATTAGTGTTATTTGTTCCTTTTCCCACATTTTTCTTCTGTATTATCTGTCTCTTTTCAATTAAAATCTCTCCTTGGTTTTTCTAATTTTTCCTTTCTTATAACCTGTATCCTATTACTCCCTCTCTAGCGCTCCCACTGCACCATGGGAGTCCCTTTTATTTTCTTGATTTCTTCAGTTACTCCAGCTTGGATGCTAACATCTGACTGTTTGTAGAAAGGAGTCACAGATAACAGAGAGCAGGTTGCATTTGTCTTTCTGGATTTGAGTTACTTGACTCATTCTAGTGTTTTCTAACTCCATCCATTTGCCTGAGAATTCATGGTTCCATTTTTATTTACAATTGAAGAGTATTCCACTGTGTATCGGTGCCACATTTCCATTACCCATTCATCTATTGAAGAACATTTAAATTGCTTCCATTTCTTAGCTATTATGAATGTAGTGGTAATGAACATTGCTGAGCAAATATCTGTGGTATGAGATGTCTGGTCCTTTGGACACATGCCAACGAGTGGTATAACTGGGTCATATGGTAGATTTATTTTTAGTTTTTGAGAATTCTCCATTCTGATTTCCAGAGTAGCTGGACCAGTTTGCATCCACACCTACAGTGAAAGAGAATTTCTTTTTCTCCATATCCTTACCAGTATTGTTATTAGTTCTTCCTTCCTTTTTTCCCTCCCTCCCTCCCTCCCTCCCTCCCTCCCTCCCTCCCTCCCTCTGTCCCTCCCTCCCTCCTTCTTTCCCTCCCTCTCTCCTTCTCTTCCTTCCTTCCTTCCTTCCTTCCTTCCTTCCTTCCTTCCTTCCTTCCTTCCTTCCTTCCTCTCTTTCTTTCTTTCTTTCTTTCTTTCTTTCTTTCTTTCTTTCTTTCTTTCTTTCTTTCTTCCCTCCCTTCTTCCCTTCCTCCCTCCCTCCCTCCCTTCTTCCTTCCTTCCTTCCTTCCTTCCTTCCTTCCTTCCTTCCTCCCTCCCTTCTTTCCCCCCTCCCTCCCTCCCTTCTTCCTTCCTTCCTTTCTCCATTCCTTCCTTTTTTCCTTCCATTCTTTTTTCCTTCCTTTCATCTGTCCTTCTTTGGTAGTGGTGTATAGAACAGTTACAGATTTTTGTACTTGATTTTGTATCCTACCACTTTGCCAAAACTGGTGATCATTTCTAGAAGTTGTCTGGTAGAATATCTGGCATCTGCTATGTATAATGTATAATAACTACAAATAGATGTCACAACATCTACAAATGTAAAGAATTTGATTTTTTTTAGTCCTTAATTTTGTTGCATTGCTTTGTTGAAGACAATATTAAAAAAGAGTGGGGATATTGTATAGGTCTGTCTGGTTCCTGATTATAATGGGATTGCTTCCATTTTTTTTCTCCATCTAGAAACTAGGAACTGTAAATAACCACAATGTCCTCCAGTAGATGAATGAAGAATAGAAATGTAGTACAGACAGACATGGAATATTATTCATCTGTTAACAAAAATATTAATGTTGGTTGTAGTTTTGTCATATACAGTCTTTTGTATCTTGAGATACAAGATCTGTACATGGCTGACTTAGAAGTTGCTGTGGAGAACAGGCTCTTCTCCAAATTCACAGGACCTACTTGCATCTGCCTTCTAATGCTGGATTAAACATGGGAGCCACTTACTTCATATCAACCATTTTTCCCAAGTAGTTCACCTCAGATATTTCTCAGGAATACAAATACAGAATAACATGGTTATACTAAGCATCACTACCATTCAGTTTATCTGTCATATTGGTCACATCTTATATGCCAATGGCCAGGTGTATGTTATAGCTAAACATCAAATAGTACAGACATCAAACATGTCTATCACTATGGAAAACTCTATCAAAAGCAACAGTACTATGGACAGTTTCCACTAAGGATAGAAATTTTAACTATTAGAAATGAAGACTTTTTTTTTTCTAATAAAAAAAATTGTATTTACTTAGAAGCATTCAGAATGTCAACAAAACAGCCGCAATTTTTTTTTGCAATTACAGAGTGGTATTCAGTTAACAGAACAACAATTATCTTCGTATAAGCTGCATCAGAGACAACTGAAGATGAAAAAAATAAAACCCAAAAATAAAACCAAAGGGAAAAAAAAAAAAACTACTGTCCCCATATATAACTAATTTGTGCTGTGCACCAACAAGAACCTGCTTTAAATTTCCATGCCAATTTACAACCCCCAGACTGTACCAGGCAAGGTTAGTGGCTATTGAAAATACCACCAGGACAGGGCTATCTAAAGACACATTCGGTAGTGTGTTAACTATACAAAAAAAGACACTGTACAGTTTAAAAACAAATCTTACACAGCCTTACATTTCAATTTTTTTCTTTAAAAGGAGTGAGTTGTGTACAGGGGGGTTAAATGCTTTATAGACAAGAAAAAAAAAAACTGCGCTAGAACCAACTTATTCATCATCATCATCTTCTTCCTCATCTTCATCTTCCTCTTCTTCTTCCTCTTCCTCATCTTTTTTATCCTCCTCATCATCTTCCTCTTCCTTCTTTTTCTTGCTCTTTTCAGCCTTGACCACCCCCTTTTTTGCTGCATCAGGTTTTCCTTTAGCTCTGTAGGCAGCAATATCCTTCTCGTACTTCTCCTTCAGCTTGGCAGCTTTCTTCTCATAGGGCTGCTTGTCATCTGCTGCAGTGTTGTTCCACATCTCTCCTAGTTTCTTTGCAACATCACCAATGGATAAGCCAGGATGCTCGCCTTTGATTTTGGGGCGGTACTCAGAACAGAACAAGAAGAAGGCCGAAGGAGGCCTCTTGGGTGCATTGGGGTCCTTGAACTTCTTTTTGGTCTCCCCTTTGGGGGGGATGTAGGTTTTCATTTCTCTTTCATAACGAGCCTTGTCAGCCTTTGCCATATCTTCAAATTTCCCCTTTTCTTTAGCAGACATGGTCTTCCACCTCTCTGAGCACTTCTTGGAGAACTCTGAGAAGTTGACAGAAGCATCCGGGTGCTTCTTCTTGTGCTCCTCCCGGCAAGTTTGCACAAAGAATGCATATGAGGACATTTTGCCTCTCGGCTTCTTAGGATCTCCTTTGCCCATGTTTAGTTGATTTTCCTCCGCGAGGCACAGAGTCGCCCAGTGCCCGTCCGGCTCGCGCTTGCCCCGGCGCTGTCTCTATGGAGCTCAATGTAAATGCTTTCAAAGCAGAAGCTCTTAGAAACGTTAAAGTACAGTTTGATGAATTTCCCTCAAGCAGTCAATGCTGCTGTATAAAATCAAATCATAGCTTTCTAAGACCTCATTTTCTTCAGAGTAATCTTTTTTTTAGATATGCAAATTCTTATTGCCACTTCTTTCAGGTAAAGTGAATAATGAAATTGAAACCTCCACCAAGTAACAGAATAAGGAATAATAAAATCAGACTAAAATCTTGAATTCAAAATTGAAACTTTTACCTAGAAGCTTATCAACACAGAAAGAATTTAGAGGTTAACATGAAAAGGGTCAGACCCATCTCTCTGGTTCTTTTGGGTCTTTTCACAACACTGTGTTGTATTCAAAGACAAAGGCAGAACATTCTCTTGTATTTATCATAGGATGAAGGTCAAATCTCTTTTGAGTACTTATGGCCTCAATTCAGTCAGTTTATGCTCACAGAAAACACATTTCATGCTGAGTCTTTTGATAGATTCTTGAGGCAGGGGATGTGAGTAAGAAGGAGAGCCCTGGGCAGTCAGGATAGGATGCTATGGATGCACATGGTTTGACTGGATGAATCGTAGTGGAAGGAAACACCCAGAGCTACAAATAATTATCTGGCTTCCCAGTGACAGTATTGTCCTGCGTGCAATTAAGACATGGTAAGCAGATGTGCGAAGAAACCTACATGCCTTTGAGGAACATTCTAAGTGGGGAGGGGCAGACAACTGCCTCGGTATGCTGACCATTATTTATTGCAGTGGAAACAGCTTCTCCAATAAACTAAAGACATCTAGTGCCTTTCCACAAAGGTAACTGTGAACCTTCAGGAAACAGAAATCTGTGAGTGCTGCTGAGGAAAGGTGCACTCAGGGTTGCAGAGCGTGGTCTGAAAGTCTGTCTGGGAGAGCTTAAATTCTTCCATTCTGGCTGTGGTGTTGATTAGTTATTCAGCCTGGAATTTTTGAATCTCCATTAATCAGTCTGTAAAATTGTCCCACCCCCAATATCTAATTCATGTCCTAAAGCATGCTAAGAAGGTTGTATTTGAATTATATTTTTACAGCTCACACATAATCTATTTTAAAAGTTATTCCATGAGGAGTGGGAAGGAATACAGATAACCCAAGACCTAAAATAAGAGAGAAAAATCGGCAGAATCATAAAAGAGTATGAGAGAGATGAAGAAAATAAGTTGGCATGACACTGAGTGGATTGTTTGTGCTTGAATTCTGTCAGTTATGGTTGACAAAGGCTGTTATAAGAAATGAAGATGAAAAAGTAGTTTAAATTTAGCAACTGAAGAACACCTGCAAAATAGATTCTTGATATTATATTTAAATTGTTATATCTAAAAGGGAGCCAAAACACTTACATTCATGCTTTTGCAATAGACAAATAGAAAGATAAGAGGGTGGATGAATGTTAACTACATTTAGCTAAAATAAGAGTACACTGGATAAAACTTCTATTTTTGTTATTTGTCCTTGGCTGGTTGGTACTACAAAGGTTTTCAGATATTTTGTCTTTATTATTCTTTATATTATTATTATTATTATTATTATTATTATTATTATTATTATTTATTACTACTTGATGTAGTAATAGATTATCATTTCTTTATCATACATGCTGGTCACAAATTTGTAACCCTACTGCCTTAGCTTCTGAAGGATTGAGATTACAAGAACACACCACCATATCAAACTACTGAAAAAGTTTTAAATTGGCAAAATGACATTGCCATGGACCACCCCAGTTGGGTATGGGGTCCCTGGAATGAGGGTCCTTGAAGCTAGGTGTATAAAGATTTGGCGGTGACAAACAGAAACAAACACAGAGGCAGTTGAGTCTGAGTGTATTTTGCAGCTCTCAAGCAGGGGATTTTATATATTAAAAAACCAAACAGTACATTTCTTAGAAACTATATCCAGTGAAACAATCAAAGATACCAATAAAAATCATTTGGCACAGTAAAGCACAAAAATTATCCAAGCATTACAATTCTGAAACTATGTATTCAGTGACTCACAAACAGAACTGGTAACATCATTATAAACCATAAAAATATAACAATTCTAAAAGGATGTATTCAGTGGGGGCTATAGTCCAAGGCTAGTGGCATATTTCCAGGAGTAGGTTAATAAATCTTTAACGGGGATGCTCACAGTCATCTATTGGGTGGAACACAGGGCCCCTAATGAAGGCGCTAGAGAAAGTACCCAAGGAGCTAAAGGGGTCTGCAACCCTATAGGAGGAACAACGATATGAACTAACCAGTATCCCCCAGAGCTGTGTCTCTAGCTGCATATGCATCAGAGGGTGGTCTAGCCGGCCCTCAATGGGAGGAGAGGCCATTGGTATTGCGAAGATCATATGCCCCAGTACAGGGGAATGCCAGGGTCAGGAAGCGGGAGTGAGTGGGTTGGGGAGCAGGGCAGGGGAGTCTATAGGGGGCTTTTGGGATAGAATTTGAAATGTAAATGAAGAAAATATCTAATAAAAAATAAAGAGGTGGTTTTGTAAAAATAAATAAATAAATAAATAAATCTTTAAAGGTCAGTGTTCTTAACTGCTGAACTAACTTTCAAGCCTTGTGGTCAATTATTATTTAACATCTAGTGTCTGATTTTTCATAATCTTCAATGTATAAATTTAACCTAATTTAATTCTTTCTAATTAAGGCTTTCTTTACCATATGCCAAAATCCATCTCCGATGATACACGTGTAGCCATATGAAATTTTATTTTGGGGTAAGTTTTTATCATAACAGTTTTGTAAATGATTTAGAAAGTAAAGCATTTGTTTCCCTGGGGATAAGGTCATGTTAGTGGCCCCATCTCTAGGGATGGTTTCTTACCCATTATTCTCGCTTAGGATCTTGGCCTAGGCTCCCAGGAAAATGTAAATAAAAAAAAAAAAAACAAAACAGATTGCCATGAGAACTATGGCTCAATATTTTTTCTCTGGCAAAGGGTTTCACAACCGGTTCCAGGAGGCCTCCCCTTTTGAGGTCAATCGCCTCAGTCTATGGAACTTGTCACACAGATTCTACTGAAGGTGGTGTGGCATGATATAATTTGTTTCTTTCTGAAGTATGGCTCACAGTGCTATGTAGGATGCCCTGAGGTGAAAATAATATATAAGCAGAACTTTGCTGTAAGGGCTGCAATAGACAAAAGATGTCAAATACCGTGAGTGAGGATGCAGGTAAATAAGTCTAAAAGCATTCCTCACTGGAGGAGAATGTCAGGAGACATGGCACAAAGATGAAAAAGGCCAAATACGTCTCTTCATCTGGAAGAAATACTGAGATTTTGTCCAAATTACTTTAAAATTCATTTTAATGTAAAAAGGTAATTGGGATGAATATGATAAATAGCTTGACTATAGTCAACATTTCAAAGTATACTTGCATATCATAATATCATATTTTATACCCTAATGGACTACAGACTATGAATACCAATACTTTATTGTTTCAGTATTTTCCAGTCACCTAAACTGTCCTATGTGCCACTCGAGATTTCATGGTGTTGTATTTTAATTATTAATTTGCAAGTAACTTTTAGGAATCTGCTCCCTCTTACGAGATCACATGGTTGTATCTCTAATTTCATTTAAAAAAAATTTGTGTCAGATACACAGTTGATGCTCAAAAATCTTTATAGAAATCAAGATTAACTATATCAAGGAATGAACTTCTAAGCAGGAGAAGTCTGCAGTTTGTGGAGGGAAGTATATAAACTTATTTACCAGTTAACAGTTATTGCAGATGCTACTCCTTAGAAGCAAATAGTATGATTAACCATTTAGTGCAAAATGCAATATTTGAACTTGTTAAACGAGTAAGATGAGCTTAGTTACTTTTCTCTTGGCATAACTAAACACCATGAGCCAAACAATTTTTATGAAAAAAAAAAAAAGCATTTTTTTGGGGGCTCATGGGTCATGTAGATTACAGTCTATAAAGACCATGGCAGGACTCAAAGCAAAAGACAGGAAGGCATAGTGTGGAACAGTAACTGAAGACTTACATTTAATCTACAATATTAAGACAGAGAACAAACTGGGAATTGTGTAGGCTTTTGTAACCTCAAAACCCTACTACAGCTACACTTTTTCCAACAAGGACATACCTTCTAGTCCTTACAAAAGAGTTCCACCAATTGAGAAAAAACACATTCAAATATATATGTCTGTTAGGTCCATTCTCACTCAAACCACAACAGAGATTATTTCAAATTCAACAACAAATTACTGGCCTTTCCTTAAACATGGTATTTAAAAAATATATAATTTATTTCATATTTGATGATTGTGTCTCATATTTATATACTATTTTGTCTATTTGGTTTTGAGCCTAGATTTTAATGGCTAATCTATCTCTCCAGCAACAGTTATATTGCAATTGCAATGTTATTTTCTGTCTTAACATTTTTCTTGTTACTAAGTTCTTTTAGATTCTTTTTTTGTTTTTCTCTTTTTCTTTTAGCTTCTTAGTGGTGACTTTAAAAATTTTTTTAAACAAATTAATCTTTCAAGAAAAACTTGAAGTTCTTTGAGTCTTCCTCATTAGCACATTTTTAGATGTTTCCCAACTTCCTTCATTTCGTCTTTTTTTTTTTTTTTCATTCTTTGACTAATCTTTGCTCTTCCTATGTGATAGAGTCACTTAATGAATACATTATCAGGCAAAATGGTGAGATATTGTTTTCAAGATCAGAGTATAAAAGTTATACTTTACATTTTCTTTGCTCTCTTATTGGTTCCTGATTTGAGAGAAAAGCAGCTGCTACAGGAAGCCCTTAAAAAGTCAACTAACAATCATGTGTTCAAGAAGAGTGAAGGTTCATATATATATATATAATCTTCATATATATATGAAGATTAGGGCCAACAAGTTTAATACAACTTCATGACTGATTCTAACAGAGAGACATTCAGCTACACTGCATCTAATTTTCTGACACTCAGATATGTGAGGTCACAAGTAGCTACTGTTTTAATCTCTTAGATTTTGTTATTAACCTACATTTCAAAGAGTAACAGGCTTTTGTAAGTGGCATTACAACACTACTAAAAGTAAACCATGAAAACCTGTAAAGTTTGGTGAATAAACAGTAACTTTGTAGAGTGTTCCAGAAGATTTGGGTAGAACAATTACTAAGAAAATACTCATGGTTTTAATTACTTACTAGTGGGGGCTTTCAGGAAAATAAGGTTAATATTATTAGAGAAAGAAAAATCCATTATTTAGTGACAGAAATTTAACCAGTCATTAGAGGTGATGTGGAAAGTGGAGTGTTTCCCTAATGCTATTACTAGTCTTGCAAAAAGAATATTTCTTCCAAAGTATGGAAACTTTCTTTGGGTACCCTTGAATGTTTCTGGTAAAATGAAAAAGGGGGGAAAGTAAACTGAACGAATGACTGCTAAACATCAGAGTCAGTCATTGTTCACTTTGAAAATATCAGCTTCTACTTATATTCCAAATCACTCTAGATAAGAATGTCAGTCTAAGACATTTATAAAAAAGAAAAATGAACTTATGGGCATTGCTGTAAATCCTTGATTTAAAAATCTTAGAAAGCTATGAGGTGATGAATGGGCAAGTTTCATAGTTAGATAAGAGATCTGAGTAAAAATTAGTGGTCCTTGAATATTTTCCAGGATAAAAAAGCAGAATCTTCAAGAAAGACTTTTCTCAAAGGCTTTCATTTATCATTTATTTGTTTATTTGATAATTTGTTTGTTTTTCTTTCGGTTGGAAACAGATTCCTTTCTGCTATAATATGTCCTATTATAGTTTTTCCTCCCTGTATTCTTCCACATATCTAATTACCACCACCTCCTTCTGGATTCACTCCTTTTCTGCTTTCCATTAGGAAAAACAAAAGCAAAATCAAAAACAAAGGAACAAACAAAAAAACTAGTGCCTAATAGACAACAATGAAAATGACAAATAAGAAATAATAAGATGAAGCAAAACCTATTATATTGAAGTTGGACATGGCAACCTAGCAGGAGGAAAAGAGCTCTAAGGGCATGCTCACAAGTCAGAGACCCATTCTTTCCTACACTCATGACTTCTGTAACATTGCTAAGCCAGTAGCTCTAAAATATAGGGAGGGGCATGGTACAGACCCACGTAGACACAATGTTTGCTGCTTCAGTCTCTATGAAATCAAATGTACCTTTCTTAGTTGGTTTAGAGGTCCTTGTTCTCTTGCTGTCCTCCATCCCTTGTGACTTTTCCAATCTTTCCACATTCTCTTCCACTGGAGCTCTGAGGGAAGAGACCTCCCATTTAGACTCACTCTCCACTTAATGTCTGGTGGCCAGTCACTCCATCTGTTCCCATCTGTTGGCAAAGAAGGCCTCTCTGATGGTGAATGGATAAGGCATTGGTGTATGCATATAGTAGAATACAGTTAGGAGTCATTTTATTGATACTTTTTAAACTGGTGGTGTGTAGTTTTACACCAGATCTCTGGGTTCTCTAGTCTCTAGTTCAGTGTTACTCTACAGTGTCAGGTATGAGTTCTTTCTCATGAAGTGGGCCTTAAGTATAACCATACATTGATTGGCTTCTGCCACAACGACTTTGCCACTACTGCTCTAGAATATTTTCAAGATGGAACTCATTGTAGGTCAAAGGTTTTGTGGCTGGGATGATGTTTGTTTCTCTTTTGTTAGCCTACAGGATACCTTCTACATGAAGATGCAGGAACTTATGGGTGAAGGCAGTATGTAGGTACCAGTTTGACTTCCCCACGTTCAATGAGTTGTATGGATGTTGTCCTTGGCAATGGGACCCAATGTCACTTTGCAGACATCAATCCATTGTTTTATCAACAGCTTGGGTTGTTTGGGGATTTCCATGGGAACTCTTTGGCCAAAAACAAAATTGAATGCATCTAGTTGCCACTAGAGGCACAGCCAAGGAAACAAGAAATGCAGGGCTATTTGAGACTCCATAACTTCCATTACTTGAGTCTTTATTGGGACCACCTGTATAGATTCCAGGCAGACTCTCCTGCACTAGGTTTTTGTACATTCTCAAAAGTCCACCAATTCTAACAATCTGCCTGCACAGTCTCCCTCTCCCTAAGCCTAATACCATGACTCCTGCCCACTTCTACTCTCAGGCCTGATAAAATCTATTCTTTTGCCCCTTTTCAAGGATACCTCCTAGACCCCTCCTCTTAACCTAACCTCTTTATCTAACCCCTCCAGGTGTATGGATCACAGGTTAATTATCATTTACTTAACAACTAATATCCACATATAAGGGAATACATATCACATTCATCTTGGATCTGGATTACCTCACTCAGAATGACTTTTCTAGTAACAATCACTTGGTTGCAAATTTCATGATGTCAATTTTTAACAGCTGAGTAATATACCCATTTTGTAAATATATCCTATTTTCTTTACTCTTCAATTGAGGGACATCGATGCTGCTTCTATTTTCTGGCTATTGTGATTAAATCCTCAATGAGTGATATAACTGGGTCTTGAGGAAGATCAATTCCCAACTTTCAGCAGAACTAACATTGATTTCCATAGTGGTTGTACAAGTTTGTAATCTTACCAGACATGACTAAGTGCTCTCCTTATTATACATCTTTGCCAGCATGAGTTGTGACTTGTGTTACTGATCTTAGCCTTCTGACAGGTGTAAGATGGAATCTCAAAGAGTTTTGATTTCCATTTTCCTGATGGCTAAGGATATTGAACATTTTTTACGTGTTTCTCAGCCATTTTAGTTTCCTCTATTGAGAATTTTTTTAGATCTATATCCCATTTTCAAATTGGATTATTTCTTTGGTTGTTTTGGTTTTGTTTGTTTGTTTGTTTTTTGGTTTTTGATATCTAGTTTCCTATTGTTCTCTAGATTTTTCTTGGTATCTGTTATGATCCTCCTTTCATTTCTGATTTTGTTAATTTGGGTATTTACTCTCTGTCTTTTAGTTAGTTTGGATAAGGGTTTGTCTATTTGTTACTTTTCTCAAAGAACAAACTTTTTGTTTCATTGATTTTATTTATTTCTATTTTATTTATTTCATCTCTCAATCTGATAATATCTTGCTATCTATTCCTTTTGGGTGTGATTCTTTCTTTTTTTTCCCTAGAGCTTTCAGATATGCTGTTAATTTGCTGGCTTAAAATCTTTCCAATTTTTTTAAATGTAAACACTTAGCTCTGTGAAACTTCCATTCCACTTAACAATGCTTCTCTTGTACCATAAATGTTTGGATATACAGTACATTTATTTTCATTGAATTCTAGAAAGTCTTTCGTTTCTTAATTTATTTCTATATTGATATATTGTCATTGAATGCAGAGTTGTTCAGTGCTACAAACTTTGTGGACTTTCTATTATTTCTCTTTCTGTTGATATCTACCTTTAATCTGCAGTGATCTGATTGGATACAAGGGATTATTTCAGTTTATCTCTAGAGACTTAATTTATGTCTCAGTATGTGATCAATTTTACAGAAACTTTCATGAGGTACTGCAAAAAAGACACATTCTTTTGTGTTTGGGTAAAATGTTTTGTAAATATCTGTCAGGTCTACTTTGTTTGTAACATCTGTCAGTTCCAGTATTTCCCTGTTTAGATTTTTTTTTTCTGAATGACTTACTTATTGGTGAGAGTGGGATATTAAAGTTGCCAACAATCAGTCTTAAGGGATCAATATGTGCTTTCAGCTGTAATACTGTTTCTTTTACAATCTTGAATGCCCTCTGTTTTGGGCATAAATGTTAAAAAACTGAAATGATACCTTGGTGATTTTTTTGATGAGTTTATACTATGTTTCTCTATCTCTTTTGATTAGTTTTGGTGTGAAGTCTATTTTGTTGGATATTAAAATGGCTTTTGTCCAATTGCTTGGAATATCTTTTGCATATCACTCTATGATAATGTTTATCCTTGATGTTAAGGTGTGTTTCTTGGATACAACAGAAGAATGTATCCTGTTTTAACATCCATTCTGTTAGTCTGTGTCTTTTTATTGGTGGATTAAGACCATTGATATTATGAGAGAACAATATCCAAAGGTTCTTGATTGTTATTTTGTTGTTGTTAGTGATAGTGGTGATGGTGATAGTGGTGTGTGTGTGTGTATGTGTATGTGTGTGCGCACAACACACACACCTTCATATGTTCCCATTCTTTTTATTTTGCTGGTGGCTGTGACTTTTAAAGCTGAAGTGTGTGCATAGTTGATATTAGCCCAGAAGCTCAGAATACCCACGATACAATTCATAAACCACACGAAACTCAAGAAGAAGGAAGACCAAAGTGTGGATAATTCTTAGAAGGGGGAACTAAAATACCCTTGAAAGGAGTTACAGAGACAAAGTGGGGAGCAGAGACTGAAGGAATGACCATCCAGAAACTGTCCCACCTGGAGATCCATCCCATATATAATCACTAAACCGAGACACTTTTCTGGATGCTAACGTGTGCTTGTTGACAAAAACCTGTTATAACTGTCTCCTGAGAGGCTCCACCAGTGCCTGACAAATACAGAGGTGGATGCTCACAGCCTACCATTGGACTGAGTATAGGGTCCGCAATGGAGAGCTAGAGAAAAGACCCAGGGATTTGAAGGGGTTTGCACCCCCATAGGAGGAAAAAATATGAACTAACCAGTACCCCCCCCCAGAGTTCCCAGGGACTAAACCTCCAACCAAAGAGCACACATGGTGGAACCCATGGCTCCAGCTGCGTATGTAGCAGAGGATGGCCTAGTTAGTCATCAGTGGGAGGAGAAGCCCTAGGTTCTGTGAAGGCTCTATGCCCCAGTGTAGGGGAAATGCCAGGGCCAGGAAGTGGGAGTGGGTGGGTTGGTGAGCAAGGGGAGGCAGGAGGGGATAGTGGGTTTTCGTAGGGGAAACCAGGAAAGGAAATAACATTTGAAATATAAATAAAGAAAATTAAAAAATAAAACTGAAGTGAATTCTAAGAAATTCAAGGACTCACACTATTGTTTTAGGCATACTGAAGAAATATAGCAAGTTTATGTTGTGGAGCAATAAACTTGTAAAACTTGAGGATATAATTGTGGATCTAAATTTCTTCTGGCCATAACCATGCTCAGAAATTGGATCATTTGCCAGATACTTGCCAAGAATAATGAGAGATATCCTAGAGGGAGTAACTTAGTTAATATAGGGCAGAGCCATGAGCCATACAGAATTTTTCCTAGGTTTGACCTTTAACCTAAGAACTTCCTATCACTTCCTTTCTGTGCTTACACATTCCTATTGAGTAGTGAAACTCATAAACCCTTGTGCCCCTTTTCTCTCATCTGGAACATTTATATATTTAGCATTTATTCTGTACTTATATCTATGTTATTTATTATATATGTATGTGTAGACATCTGGTCTCTTCTTTAGTTATCTAATTCTATGAATAAGATTTATATTTAAGGATCTTTATCCTAGGGACCTCTTTTATACTTAAAGTTTATTTATATACTTCTGAACTTTGATCTGATGTTATAATAAGATCACATATTTGAGAATATATTCAAGAATATAAAATACACTTCTCTCACTTCATGCATTCTTTTATGATTCTTCTTGGATTGTTCACTATGAAGAAAGCCAAGTGCTGTCCCATGGAGAGTCCCAGGTGGGTATGAGATCATGCTGGCAATAATGGTTGTAAGCATCATTATAAGACCACCTTCAAGATATTGGCTAGAGCTTTAGTGTCAGCTAAAGACTTTATTTAGGAGATTCTTTGGGAAGCAAGCACTTCCATGCAACTGATGCATCCTAGCCCTGAGAAAGTAAGTGAGCCAAGTCACTCGTCATTAAGTTCAATAATCAGTTTGTTAATATATCAGTAGACAAGTAGTTTGGATAGCAGTGCCAATTGCTCAAATTATTGAATGTGACCATATTTCTTTTATTAAATTTAAGAAGATAATTTTTCATTTCTTGGAATAGAGAGATATTAAGGGGCCTTGCCAAATTGCATTGAAAATCATGGTTTGTCTGGAATGAAAGGGAATTGTAACAACTATCAAAATCTTTTCTCCTGATCTAAAAAATAAGAAGTTAAATACTGATATTCCTGACTGGCCCTGTTCCTGGTCCAGGAGTATCATATGTATTAAAGGCCTTCCATGTTTTGGGCAGAGGCAGTGCAGAAGGACCAATAGAAAGACTTCAAGACTGAATTAGAAGAGATGAATGGGCGTTGGTGTATTTAGTTTCTAGACATCTCCCTAGGGAGCCATGGAATTGTTCTAAATTTTCTTTTACTAAAAAGACATGATAAATGGATTTATCAGAAAGCTTCAGTTGGGTTTGTCATTCATCATGATTCCTACAACTAGGAGAGGCATTCCCACTCATTATGTTGAGTATGAAATACTTATAGATGTTTTCCATATTTCTCTTTAAGCCAGGAGGTAGCTAGTGGATAGTTACCAGAATGCTATTTGCTAAACTCTTTCCTTTCTTTGTTCCTATTTCTTCCACATACTTGAATGCTTGATACATTATATTTTATTCCCTATATGCTGAGATTATTATAGCTATAATACTTGAGTCTGTAGCTGAAAGAGGAGAAATTAAGATTATCCATTGACTGAGAAGTCATCAGTTTGCTTTGAGTACTTTGCCTGAGCACAGTAATGCACGAGATTTACCACATTTGTGGATGAGATGTTGCTTTTTACAACTGTATCCTAAAGAGGTGATTTATGGATAAACCACTGTGTAGCCAGTCATGATCTCTGAAGATCAGTTTTTACTCAATGGTTTGTGATCATCTTCTTGTATGTGGTGTGGGATATATGCTCTCGTTGTTTGGGCTTCTGCTCAAGACCCTCCTAAGCAAATAAGAGTCTCTTGACACAGAAAATATAGAAGACTGAAGTTTTGTAACAGGGAAGATACTTCGGCTTCAGTTTCTTTCTAGTGACCTTCAGCACATCTTACTGGAAAACATAGTGAAGCGCTGCCTCCCAGTTGTCCATAGAGAAATTATTAGGTCCAACCTCAATTCTGGTTCTGAAGCTTTCAGAGTTTCTGCTATGAAAGCATCCTCCTGAAACCAGGTTAAGTTAAAGTTAAAGTTTACTTTAAAATGCATAAGTAAAAAACCAAACCAAACCAATCACCAACCAACCAACCACCCACCCAACCAACCACCCAAACAAACAAACAAACAAAAACCCCACATTCATCAAGACGAGAAAAACAGTCTACAAAAACATTCACCCTTTAATGGATTAAAGTTGGACTAAAGTAAGACACAAAGACTGTGTTTCCAGTGACAAGCAAAATATATCTCACAAATGTAGGAGTATAGAAGGGCATTTCTAACCTTTTGAGTCAAACACATGTGGCAAGTAGTATTTGCAAAACAAATATTTTTAAGAATGTATCTGCCCTTCCCCTGAAGTTGTGTAAGTGAAACTCAAAGTTTAGCAACCATCAGAAGTCTGTAGAAATGCTAGCCAAGCAAATATTCAGCTTTAACTGGCCAAAGGAAGTGCTTTAAACAGATATTTAGTTAAAGATATGGGTAGTAGGAATAAACACACACTGAATCTTAAGACATGCACATGACTGGAAGTACAACATTTCTTGTTATTTTCTATTGTCATCATGTAAATTGTAGTGAAATTGCATATTGAATATTGAATATACCTGGAAGTCTGAAGTGTAATAGCATGGGCAGTTGTTAATAATATACTTTCTGTCATGCAAAAAATTACCAAATATGCAGTTGCATGGCTCATAGATTTCACAGCTTGTTGCTCTTAAGGAAATACTCTCAAAATATATATTGCTGTGATCATCATCTAGAAAGCTAGAAAAATTTAGTATAATTTTTGCAGATTAGTATTTTTGTTTTCAAACTTGTTTTGCAAGTTTTAGGAAAATGTGCCAAATTTGCATGATTTTAAGATCATTGCAATCTTGTGTTAGGGACCAAGCAATTCTATCCCTTCATTCCTTCACTGCAACTTCTGAGACAAGAACAAAATGGTGTATAATAGCATGTATATTTAATGAAATACGTCTTTTCATATGTTTTTATGTATTATAAAAGAGTATTGAGCAGTTATCATAATTTTTATCATTCACAAATCAAATCATTTATATTTAAAGGGCCACATTAATATCAAATGATATTCTATATGAAGAATATAGCATGTTTAGTTCTCTGGAGACTTATTTTATGTTGTAAAATAATTTAAAAAATATTTAGAGCAAATCTGATCTTATAAACCACTAACCGTAATAATGGGATATTAGGGTGGTATGGGTGATACCATTTTAAGCTTCAGACAATTTCAGATATAATTCATAACTTTGTGAGCTAAATATTTTAATTTCACTTTTATAGCAAACAAACTAATGAAAAATAAAGATCATTAAGAATATTATTTGTCACATGGTTTGTGACAAATTTCTATATATCTGGGCACGATATTTATTTCTATTTTAAAAGAAATTCCTGTAACCAACACAATGGAGAAAGCATGAATTTATAGGTAGATTATCTGCATTTATAAGCAAGTCAGTTGACAGTGTTTTTTACAAGGAAAAAGTATCTCTGCTCTCTCTAAGGAAAAAGGAACAAACAAACTTACTTTGCCACAAATATATTTCTCTTAGTATAGGCATCAAATAGGCTCATGCTAATATTTCTTATGATGCTAATAAATTATGGAACAAAAAGGCTAGAGTCTCCTTCAGTGAATTCTAGTCCTTCAGCTTCTTCCTTATCACAGTTGTCATGTATCTTGCTTACCTCATGCTATTGAAACTAAGTGAAAGGCCTGGTCTGAGAGGGAGCGACACCAGGTTAATGTAGCAGTAATTGCTCATCACCACCTGACATGAAAATAAATGGACTGACAGTGGTTGTCAGTTGAGCCTCCAGCAAAAGAAGCATTTGTGGAAAGTATTAAAACAGGATGACACCTGCTAGCATTCAGCTATGTCAAACCGGGAATGAACAAAACCACAGAGATTATCTCTGGGTCTCTATAAAATGCTTTCTGTTCATATCATTGTGATGGGTTCAAGCCACCTTCCATTCTATTTGGAAAGGTTTAAACTAATGATGCTTTTCTGTTATTGAATAAAATATGTCCGTATTTATCTTACAATTTTTAGGTATCAAGAATATTCTTGCTACACTGACCTTAAATTGGTCATTAGTACAACTCCATAAAACAATATTTCCTCTAAGGAAACACATAACAAGGGATATATTTTCTTCCAAATAAATGCATAACTAACTCATGATACAATGATGTTTGTGTTGAGCTTCTCTGGCTTTATTCTTCTCCCTTTGCTCATTCCTCTCCCCTCATTTTTATCCTCCTTTACCTCTCATATGCTAGATAATTACTTTACTATAGTGCTCCATCCCTAACCACTCCATGTGTATTTTACCAATAGCACCCTTATATCATCTTAGTGATACACATGGTTATGTCATTTTTATAATGTAATTATTTAAAAGTGATTTTTACACTTACATTTAATTTAATTTTAATTTTTAATATATATTTCAAATGCTGTTCCTTTTCCCTGTCTCCCTTCCACAACCCCTCCATCCCATTCTCCCTCCCCTTTGCCTCTAAGAGTGTGCTCCACCCATCCCCCCACTCCCACCTCACTGTTTTAGCATCCCCCAATGCTGGAGCATCAAGACTCCACAGGACTAAGAACTCCATTTTCATTGATGCCAGATAAGGCAATCCTCCGCTAGTTATGTAAGTGGAGCCATGGACCCATCTATGTGTACGCTTTGTTTGATGGTTTATTCCCTGGGAGCTTTTGGGGATCCAGTTAGTTGGTACTGTTTTTTATTCTATGGGGTTGCAATCTCTTTCAGCTCCTTCAGTCCTCCCCCTAACTCTTCCATTGGCGTTCCCAGGATCAGTCTGATGGTTGGTTCTTTTTTTTTTTTTTTTTTTTTTTTCTGGCTTATATCTTTATTATTATTTTTTTGTTTTTGTTTTTTGTTTTTTTTTTCCTTCTTTTTTTTTTATTACATATTTTCCTCAATTACATTTCCAATGCTATCCCAAAAGTCCCCCATAGCGCCCCCCACTTCCCTACCCACCCATTCCCATTCTTTTGGCCCTGGCATTCCCCTATATTGGGGCATATAAAGTTTGCAAGTCCAATGGGCCTCTCTTTCCAGTGATGGCCGACTAGACCATCTTTCGATACATATGCAGCTAGAGACAAGAGCTCCGGGGTTCTGGTTAGTACATCATGTTGTTCCAACAATAGGGTTGCAGATCCCTTTAGCTCCTTGGGTAGTTTCTCTAGCTTCTCCATTGGGAGCCCTGTGATACATCCAATAGCTGACTGTGAACATCCATTCCTGTGTTTGCTAGGCCCCGGCATCGTCTCACAAGAGACAGCTATATTTGGGTCCTTTCAGCAAAATCTTGCTAGTGTATGCAATGGTGTCAGCGTTTATAAGCTGCTTATGGGATGGATCCCTGGATACGGCAGTCTCTAAATGGTCCATCCTTTCATCACAGCTACGAACTTTGTCTCTGTAACTCCTTCTCTGGGTGTTTTGTTCCCAATTCTAAGAAGGGGCACAGTGTCCACACTTTGGTCTTCATTCTTCTTGAGTTTCATGCGTTTAGCAAATTGTATCTCATATCTTGGGTATCCTAAGTTTTGGGCTAATATCCACTTATCAGTGAATACATATTGTGTGAGTTCTTTTGTGATTGTGTTACTTCACTCAAGATGATGCCCTCCAGGTCCATCCATTTGGCTAGGAATTTCATAAATTCATTCTTTTTAATAGCTGAGTAGTACTCCATTGTGTAAATGTACCATAATTTCTGTATCCATTCCTCTGTTGAGGGACATCTGGGTTCTTTCCAGCTTCTGGCTATTATAAATAGGGCTGCTATGAACATAGTGGAGCATGTGTCCTTTTTACCGGTTGGGACATCTTCTGGATATATGCCCAGGAGAGGTATTGCTGGATCCTCCGGTAGTACTATGTCCAATTTTCTCAGGAACTGCCAGACTGATTTCCAGAGTGGTTGTACAAGCTTGCAATCCCACCAACAATGGAGGAGTGTTCCTCTTTCTCCACATCCTTGCCAGCATCTGCTGTCACCTGAATTTTTGATCTTAGCCATTCTGACTGGTGTGAGGTGGAATCTCAGGGTTGTTTTGATTTGCATTTCCCTGATGATTAAGGATGTTGAACATTTTTTCAGGTGCTTCTCTGCCATTCGGTATTCCTCAGGTGAGAATTCTTTATTCAGTTCTGAGCCCCATTTTTGAATGGGGTTATTTGACTTTCTGGAGTCCACCTTCTTGAGTTCTTTATATATATTGGATATTAGTCCCTTATCTGATTTAGGATAGGTGAAGATCCTTTCCCAATCTGTTGGTGGTTTTTTTGTCTTATTGATGGTGTCTTTAGCCTTGCAGAAGCTTTGCAGTTTCATGAGGTCCCACTTGTCAATTCTCGATCTTACAGCACAAGCCATTACTGTTCTATTCAGGACTTTTCCCCCTGTGCCCATATCTTCAAGGCTTTTCCCCACTTTCTCCTCTATAAGTTTCATTGTCTCTGGTTTTATGTGAAGTTCCTTGATCCACTTAGACTTGACCTTAGTACAAGGAGATAGGAATGGATCGATTCGCATTCTTCTACATGTTAACAACCAGTTGTGCCAGCACCATTTGTTGAAAATGCTGTCTTTCTTCCACTGGATGTTTTTAGCTCCCTTGTCGAAGATCAAGTGACCGTAGGTGTGTGGGTTCATTTCTGGGTCTTCAATTCTATTGCATTGGTCTATTTGTCTGTCACTATACCAGTACCATGCAGTTTTTATCACAATTGCTCTGTAGTAGAGCTTTAGGTCAGGCATGGTGATTCCACCAGAGGTTCTTTTATCCTTGAGAAGAGTTTTTGCTATCCTAGGTTTTTTGTTATTCCAAATGAATTTGCAGATTGCACTTTCTAATTCGTTGAAGAATTGATTTGGAATTTTGATGGGGATTGCATTGAATCTGTAGATTGCTTTTGGCAAGTTAGCCATTTTTACAATGTTGATCCAGCCAATCCATGAGCATGGGAGATCTTTCCATCTTCTGAGATCTTCTATAATTTCTTTCTTCAGAGACTTGAAGTTTTGATTATACAGATCTTTCACTTCCTTAGTTAGAGTCACGCCAAGTTATTTTATATTATTTGTGACTATTGAGAAGGGTGTTGTTTCCCTAATTTCTTTCTCAGCCTGTTTATTCTTTGTGTAGAGAAAGGCCATTGATTTGTTTGAGTTGATTTTATATCCAGCTACTTCACCGAAGCTGTTTATCAGGCTTAGGAGTTCTTTGGTGGAATTTTTAGGGTCACTTATATATACTATCATATCATCTGCAAAAAGTGATATTTTGACTTCATCCTTTCCAATTTGTATCCCTTTGATCTCCTTTTGTTGTCGAATTGCTCTGGCTAGGACTTCAAGTACAATGTTGAATAGGTATGGAGAAAGTGGACAGCCTTGTCTAGTCCCTGATTTTAGAGGGATTGCTTCAAGCTTCTCACCATTTACTTTGATGTTGGCTACTGGTTTGCTGTAGATTGCTTTTATCATGTTTAGGTATGGGCCTTGAATTTCTGATCTTTCCAAGACTTTTATCATGAATGGGTGTTGGATCTTGTCAAATGCTTTTTCCGCATCTAACGAGATGACCATGTGGTTTTTGTCTTTGAGTTTGTTTATATACTGGATTATGTTGATGGATTTCCATATATTGAACCATCCCTGCATCCCTGGGATGAAACCTACTTGGTCAGGATGGATGATTGTTTTGATGTGTTCTTGGATTCGGTTAGCAAGAACTTTATTGAGGATTTTTGCATCAATATTCATAAGGGATATTGGTCTGAAGTTTTCTATCCTTGTTGGGACTTTTTGTGGTTTAGGTATCAGAGTAATTGTGGCTTCATAGAATGAGTTGGGTAGAGTACCTTCTGTTTCTATTTTGTGGAATAGTTTGTGAAGAACTGGGATTAGATCTTCTTTGAAGGTCTGATAGAACTCTGCACTAAACCCATCTGGTCCTGGGCTTTTTTTAGTTGGGAGACTATTAATGACTGCTTCTATTTCTTTGGGGGATATAGGGCTGTTTAGATCATTAACCTGATCTTGATTCAACTTTGGTACCTGGTATCTGTCTAGGAACTTGTCCATTTCATCCAGGTTCTCCAGTTTTGTTGAGTATAGCCTTTGGTAGAAGGATCTGATGGTGTTTTGGATGTCTTCAGGATCTGTTGTTATGTCTCCTTTTTCATTTCTGATTTTGTTAATTAGGATGCTTTCCCTGTGCCCTCTAGTGAGTCTGGCTAAGGGTTTATCTATCTTGTTGATTTTCTCAAAGAACCAGCTCCTTGATTGGTTGATTCTTTGAATAGTTTTTCTTGTTTCCACTTGGTTGATTTCACCCCTGAGTTTGATTATTTCCTGCGTCTACTCCTCTTGGGTGAATTTGCTTCCTTTTGTTCTAGTGCTTTTAGGTGTGTTGTCAAGCTGCTAATGTGTGCTCTCTCTAGTTTCCTTTTGGAGGCACTCAGAGCTATGAGTTTTCCTCTTAGAAATGCTTTCATTGCGTCCCGTAAGTTTGGGTATGTTGTGGCTTCATTTTCATTGAACTCTAAAAAGTCCTTAATTTCTTTCTTTATTCCTTCCTTGACCAAGGTATCATTGAGAAGAGTGTTGTTCAGTTTCCACGTGAAGGTTGGCGCTCTATTATTTATTTTGTTATTGAAGATCAGCCTTAGTCCATGGTGATCTGATAGGATGCATGGGACAATTTCAATATTTTTGTATCTGTTGAGGCCTGTTTTGTGACCAATTATGTGGTCAATTTTGGAGAAGGTACCATGAGGTGCTGAGAAGAAGGTATATCCTTTTGTTTTAGGATAGAATGTTCTGTAAATATCTGCCAGATCCATTTGATTCATAATTTCTCTTAGATTCTCTGTGTCCCTGTTTAGTTTCTGTTTCCATGATCTGTCCATTGGTGAAAGTGGTGTGTTGAAGTCTCCCACTATTATTGTATGAGGTGCAATGTGTGCTTTGAGCTTTACTAAAGTTTCTTTAATGAATGTGGCTGCCTTTGTATTTGGAGCATAGATATTCAGGATTGATAGTTCCTCTTGGAGGATTTTACCTTTGATGAGTATGAAGTGTCCCTCCCTGTCTTTTTTAATGACTTTGGGTTGGAAGTCAATCTTATCAGATATTAGAATGGCTACTCCAGCTTGTTTCTTCATGCCATTTGCTTGGAAAATTGTTTTCCAGCCTTTCATTCTGAGGTAGTGTCTATCCTTTTCTCTGAGATGAGTTTCCTGTAAGCAGCAAAATGTTGGGTCTTGTTTGTGTAGCCAGTTTGTTAGTCTATGTCTTTTTATCGGGGAGTTGAGTCCATTGATATTAAGAGATATTAAGGAAAAGTAATTGTTGTTTCCTGTTATTTTTGTTGTTAAAGTTGGCATTTTGTTCTTGTGGCTGTCTTTTTTTAGGTTTGTTGAGGATTACCTTCTTGTTGTTTCTAGGGCGTGGTTCCTGTCCTTGTATTGGTTTTTTTCTGTTATTATCCTTTGAAGGGCTGGATTCGTGGAGAGATAATGTGTGAATTTGGTTTTGTCGTGGAATACTTTGGTTTCTCCATCTATGTTAATTGAGAGTTTGGCTGGGTATAGTAGCCTGGGCTGGAATTTGTGTTCTTTTAGTGTCTGTATAATATCTGTCCAGGATCTTCTGGCTTTCATAGTCTCTGGTGAAAAATCTGGTGTAATTCTGATAGGCTTGCCTTTATATGTTACTTGGCCTTTTTCTCTTACTGCTTTTAGTATTCTATCTTTATTTAGAGCATTTGTTGCTCTGATTATTATGTGTCGGGAGGTATTTCTTTTCTGGTCCAGTCTATTTGGAGTTCTGTAGGCTTCTTGTATGTTCATGGGCATCTCTTTCTTTAGATTTGGGAAGTTTTCTTCTATAATTTTGTTGAAGATGTTTGCTGGTCCTTTGAGTTGAAAATCTTCATTCTCATCCACTCCTATTATCCGTAGGTTTGGTCTTCTCATTGTGTCCTGTATTTCTTGGATGTTTTGAGTTAGGGTCTTTTTGCATTTTACATTTTCCTTGATTGTTGTGCCAATGTTCTCTATGGAATCTTCTGCGCCTGAGATTCTCTCTTCCATCTCTTGTATTCTGTTGCTGATGCTGGTATCTATGGTTCCAGATTTCTTTCCTAGGGTTTCTATCTCCAGTGTTGCCTCATTTTGGGTTTTCTTTATTGTGTCTACTTCCCTTTTTAGGTCTAGTATGGTTTTGTTCATTTCCATCATCTGATTGGATGTGTTTTCCTGTTTCTCTTTAAGGACTTCTACCAGTTTGGTTGTGTTTTCCTGTTTTTCTTTAAGGACTTGTAACTCTTTAGCCATGTTCTCCTGTAGTTCTTTAAAGTCCTTCTTGATGTCCTCTACCATCATCATGAGATATGCTTTTAAATCCAGGTCTAGTTTTTCAGGTGTGTTGGGGTGCCCTGGACTGGGCGAAGTGGGAGTGCTGGGTCCTGATGATGGTGAGTGGTCTTGGTTTCTGTTAGTAAGATTCTTACCTTTACCTCTCGCCATCTGGTAATCTCTGGAGTTGTTATAGTTGTCTCTGTTCAGAGGTTGTTCTTCTGGTGATTCTGAGTATCCTCTGTCAGCAGAGCTGGTAGACAGGCTCTCTCCTCTGAGTTTCAGTGGTTAGAGCACTCCCTGCTGACAAGCTTTCCTCTTAAAGGGAAGGTGTACAGATATCTGGCGTTTGGACCTCCTCCTGGCCGAAGAAGAAGGCGGAAAACAGGACCTTTCCCAGATGCTGTGTTGCTTTGGCAGGTCACAGAAGCTGTAGGCTTCTGTGGTGCATACTCTCAGCTGTGCAGACTAAGTTCCTAAGTTCAGTGGAGTCCTGGATCCAAGATGTGCTCCCTGCTCCTGAGGCAGAGGGCTCCTGTGCAGGGCAGACCACTGTCCTCCGGCTGGGAGGGTGCCGGATGTCTCCGGCCCCAAAAGGGTGCTGTCTCAGCGGCTCTGTGGCTCCCTCCTGTCCCAGAAGCTGTCTGCCTCTGTGGTCCTCACTCTGACCTGTACAGACTAAGTTCGGCGGAGTCCCGGAGCCAAGATGGAGCTCCCTGCAGGGCAGGTCCCTGTCCTCCGGCTGGGAGGGTGCCGGATGTCTGTGGCCCCAAAAGGCTGCTGCCTCAGCGGCTCTGTGGCTCCCGCCTGTCCCAGAAGCTGTCTGCCTCTGTGGTCCTCACTCTGACCTGTACAGACTAAGTTTGGCGGAGTCCCGGAGCCAAGATGGCGCTCCCTGCAGGGCAGGTCCCTGATGGTTGGTTCTTTAAAAGAGACTTTCCCTTTGAAATGACTTTGTGTTTTGGGTAGAGATGATGCAAATACATATGTATGAAGGTCTAGCTGAACAAGCATCTTTTACAATTTTCGAGAATTGGAAGAAAATAGATTAAAGAGAACATTAATAAGTAGTTTTTCTATATATTGACAGCTTCTATCAAAAATAGAAAGAGCAATATTTTGTATGATTAATTAGGTAATATATCCAGAATTATGCTGAACCTAAGAGAGGCATGACAAGATATGCACACTAGGTTCTAGGGAGATCAAGATATAGAGTAATACAATCTTTTTAGGCATGAGGCCAAAAGTAGTTTTATTCTGACTTGAAAGTTATTAGTGAGTGGGGTTTATAAAAACAACCCCAGAAAATGAACAACTAAGAGATGACAGTGGATAGGGAAGTGAGAGAGACCATCAGCATTGCAGGATCTCAAATAATTTATTGGCATAAGGGGTTGTGAACATAGCCCTCTTGTTTTAATCTGGTGGTAGTGGTGTCCCAGTACTCTTATGTGTATCAGTGGAAATGCCAAGCATCTCTGTGGTTTTATCACCAAAACTTTGCAACCTTTGGTAATGAGGTAGTTAAAGCAGCATTTGCTTTAATACCATAAAGAAAAAAAAAAGGATGGCATTAACATTTTTATCTCTTATATTTGTGGGCAGATAGCAATAGCAACACTTCAAGTATCATTTTCTTATGTGCTTATATTTATATTTACATATATAGTCTTTAGGGATCTGGGATGATATTCATGGCATTGATGTTGGTATTATAGGTAGCTAATCAGGTATTCATTCAGTAAATATTCTATCTATCTATCTATCTATCTATCTATCTATCTATCTATCTATCTATCTATTTACCAATCATTTATCTTTATCATCTATCTATCTATCTATCTATCTATCTATCTATCTATCTATCTATCATCTATCTACTTATTTTCTTATTTGATTATTTATTTATTGAGAGGTGAGCATGCTAATACCAGAACACTCATATAGAAGTTAGAAGACAGCTCTGGAAATGGGTTTTCTCCTACCATGCCAGTCTCAGGGACTGAAGTCAGGACCTCAGACCTTGGCAACAACCTGAGCTGTTGCACATTAGTGTACATATTTACTGTTTATCTAGTACATATCAGATACTGCTCCAAATATTAGGAATAAATAAGAATTAAGAAACGTACTACTTTGCAGTATTAGAAAGTGTCAAAGCAGATGCATGATGAGGGCGGGGACATGAAATGACTTATCTTATTTCCTATACACAGAGGTAGAAGCAGATAACTGGCATCTATTGTAGATACTATTTGTGCTTTAGCTTAGCATTTCATAATATATTGGGATCCTAGCTCCAAGGAATGCAGTGTTAACTGGATCAGAAGGTCTATGCTCTAAAATACATCTAGGGAACTAAGAACTACAGAGTTACAGTTTTTCTCCAATCATCTATGGCTTCATCTTTAGTCTCTCTTAAAACAAGTAGCCTTTCCATACTTAAGAGGACATTTTTCATCATCTCTAGATTTTCTCTATGAACTAATGGGGAAAAAAAAGACATTCATCTTAGTAAAATATCTTGGAAAGACATTCATCTTAGTAAAATATCTTGGAACAGCTTTCATTTTCTAACTTACATCCTAGAGGAAATTTATCAGGTGTATGCAATCAATGTAATTGGCACTTATTGGGTCTAGCCATCAAGTATATGGTCAGGGGAGATCCCCTTATCCTAGCAGAAAGAAGTAAAAATGCCAGGAAGAACAAAACAGTTATTGTATGTAATTCTGGTATAGATTACTAGAATATGATAGCCGTGCTTTGCTTTTTAAAGGCAGAAATATGTTGCAAAGACATCAAATAAGCTTAGTCAGTCTGGGAAGGCAAATTCAAACCTGGTTCTGACTGCTAGAAATCTAGGGCTCTTTACACTACGTCGCTCTAGCATGGATATCTTTACTATATACTATTTTTATCATGCTTAGTATATGGTGGCTGCTAAATAAACTTTGATATTTAATTCATGAATATAAAATTATACATGTCTAGAATAACTCAAAATAATCTATTCCATTCTCACCCAGAATTCAAATTTAAATATATGTAAGCCTCAGAAATTTTAGATTTGAAATTGAGAATACTTAACTACAAAGCTATGTAAATTTGTATATGAAAATAATCAAGGAATTATGAATAGAGTAATACAAATATAATTATTCCAATTCTCAGGTAAAAAGTACTTTCTTTCTTGGAGCAGATTTTTTGAGTCTTTAAATTACCTTCATTAACTTGATTTTAATAAAATGAGTCATGTAGATGTACTTTTTTATCCTATAGGCTATTTTCCTATTGAAATGTCTAGGATTTTACATTACCATTAGAATGGACTTCAGTCTCTGTGTTACTATGGAAATTTGTTTTCTCTAATTGATGGCAGCTGCATCTTCTCATTGGCTCATTGAGAGGATCAAATGTCCTATCTGTCTAGCACAAAATGTTGCCTATGGAATCTAAGTATACATGCCTTTAAACAGTCATGATTGTGAGAAACACTTCACAATAACCTTGAATCCAATGACTTAGCCAAATGTTCTCTCCCTTGCAGAACTGTGGCTTGTGCTAGCATAACATGAGGGCAGGGACAGAATGGGAACAGAGTGCCAAATCAGAATGTGTTTTGGAGTCTCTCTAGGCAACCAAACAAAGCTTATTTTTTCCATTCTTTTCTTCCATATATTCTATCTCACATCAGCAATCTTTTCCCCGTAGAACTGGACAGCAGATAAATTAGGATAAATTAGTAGATAAATAAAACTGCAGTTGTTAACACTATTATTGTAGCACAAAAACAACTACAGGTAACATATAAACAATTAGATTTGTGTGTCCCAATAAATACTTGTGAAAACACAGTAGTTTGATGAGATTTAGCTTTATTCATGTTATTATTATATACTTATCAATATATACACCTTTGAACTATTATGAATTTGCAATGCTGTATAGTGTGAATGGCTTCCTCCAAGATGAAAGATTGGGAAGGGCTGGAGTCTTGCACATGAAAGACAAACATGATGCTTGAAGGTTAAAATGGGAGACTGCTAGGAGATAGGAAAGCAGATTTATGCCAAGACTAAAGAGCTTGCACAAGAAGGGCAGAGAACAGAATTACAGAGGATATAGGAAGAAATGTAGAAAACTGATACCATTGTTACTCACATTAAACACTTTGAAGGTGTTTGATCAGATTACATAGAGCTTTAAGTATTAGATCAGTGTCACCTTAGGGTTTCTTTTGCTGAGACAAAATATTAAGAGCAAAAAACAAGTGGAGGAGGAAAGGGCTTATTCAGATTATACTTCCACAGCATGGTTCACCACTGAAGGAAGTCAGGACAGGAACTCAAACAAGGCAGAATTCTGAAACCTGGAGTGGAGACAGAAGTCATAGAGGTATTGCTTGCTGGCTTGCTTCACATGGCTTTTCAGCCTGCTCTCTTATAGAACCCAGGACCACTTGCTCATGGGTGGCCCCACCCACAATAGTCTGGGCCCTCCCTCATTGACCACCTGTTGAGAAAATACCTTTTTTGCTGGATCTCATGAAGGTGTTTCCTCAACTGAGGCTCCTTCCTTTGACACAAAACCAGTCAATGCAATCAGTACATGTGAGTTTTATTTTTACACAATAGGGTATGACAGCATCATAGTTTCATTTGCTATTGATGTGATAAAATACCCCAATAGGAGCAACTTAACAAAGAAAGGGCTCATTTGGCTTATAATAAGAGGTTTCAGTCTATCTCTGTAGAAAAGTCAGGACAGCAGGAATTAAAGCAATGAATTATGTTACATCCAGAGTCAAGGACATAGAGCAGTGGATTAAAATGCATGCTAGTGTTCCCTTACACTTTCCATTTCTCACAGTCCATGGTCCCTCAACCAGGCAATGGTCCTGTCCACAATTAACTGGTCCCTTTCTACATTGCTTAACATATCCAAGAGAATTTCTCACAGACATTGTCATAGACTAATCTTAATTCCTCTCAAGTGTGCCTAGATCCTTGTCTCCTTTGGGGTGAGGGGTGTTCAATGACATTTATTGCTGACCATTATAAAGTCATGAAAACAGAAGGGAGTTAAATTGAGAAGCTAAATCTGCAGGAGAGTGAAGTGGAAGTTTCTGGATACGTCAGGGTATACAGACTCGTGTGGTGTTTTGCTGAGGGAAGATTCATGGGAGGACATGTGATGTCTGGAGAGAGTATAAATAGGAATCAATGAACAGTGACTATGTGATTGCACAGCTAGTTTTGCGATGCTCCTTGGTCTCCCATCTTTGTCTTCCCTGATATTCACTTCCTTGAGAAAGGCACAGCAAAGAACTTCTCCTGGCATCCCAGCTGATCCTGGTTGATCCTGCTGACTCCTGCCAATTCGGCGGAGGTCTGAAAGTTTCTGCTAGATTGTGCCACTGCTGCTGAATTGGTTTGCTATTGTGACACTACTGTATTGGATTGCTGGTATCCTGACAAATGGAGATTGAAATCATCTCAAGGGACTACTTCTAAACAGGTTCATATCCCCTTGTCCTATTTACCATTTTATCTCCCCTACCTTTGGATGGTGGTCTAGAAGGTGAGTCAAAGCATTAAAAAACTTGTATTAAAAGTAGGCTTTACAAAATCTAAGCCTATGGTGTATGAGTACTTTAGGTTGAGACCAGTGTTAACTGAGCAAAGACTAAAGAGATAACAATTGGGAATGACCAAATGAATGATTTAAAGAAAGATCAATATATTTCAAAGTAGAAATTAAAATGTGTATATTGTATGTTATATATTATGCATACTTTTCTATAACATATATGAATATATGTACATATTCGTATACATAAATACTAAAAATAACACATGAAGAGAATAAGAAGGAAAAAATAACAGATATAAAAATCTGATATAAAGGAATTCAAGAAAAAGGACATATAAAAATGTAAAAAATACTTTTAAAAAAACACAATAAAAATTGCACCACCAGTCTCATGGGCTAGCTAAAGAAGAGTAATTGACTTGTTGATTTTACAAAGGGGTGCATATAAGAGACTAGAAGAATAGATGAGACAGAAAATATTAGAAGTACAGTTAAGCCATGGTTTTCATGTGACATATTTTTATTAGATGTCAGTAGTCATTGTTTTAGAGATTAATGGTGTCTTCTGCTTTAAATTACCGTACATTTCATTACAGATAGTGATCAAATGATGTAAAACTGTAAAAGCTGCATAACTCTAAATCATGTTTAATGTACTGAGGCATATGTTTTGATAAAGAACAAAAAAGAAATCACTAAATCCTAGATCCCAGAGACACTACCAGACATGTGCATTAGAGGCTGTGTTGAGTTTTCAAAATCTCTGGTTTTAATTAGAAATCAGTGATAATACCACTTGATTATCAAGTTCAATTACATGTAATAGAGACACTCATATTCATTAAGTGACAAAGAGTATTTTTCTTTTTATAATTGAAAAAAAATTCTTTTTCTCATTCAAGACATTCCAACCCCAGTTTCCCGTCCCTCTGCTCCACCTAGATTGCCCCAAACACCTTCTCTTTCCCCAAGATCCACTTCCCCTTCAGAAAGGAGCAGGCCTCCATGAAACAACAATAAAACAGGGCAAAACATGGTTCAATAAGACAAGGCAAAAGCTCTCATATCAAAGCTGGACAAGGTAAGTCTATAGGCAGAAGAGTCCAAAAGGTAGGCTAGAGTCAGTGACCCACCTGCTTCCATTGTTAGGTGTCGTCCCAAGAAGCATTACATTCTTTGTTAAAATTACTTTTTATTCATTTTTCATCCTGATTGCAGCCTTTCCCCTCTCCTCCCAGTTGTCCCTCATACAGTCCCTCCTGCTCCACATTCCCCTCTCCTTTTCCTCTGAGAAGGAGTAGGCCCTCTGGGTACATCAAGTCACTGCTGTGCTAGGCTCATCCTCTCTCACAGATGCCAGACAAGGCAGCCTAGTTAGGGAAGGATCCACAGGCAGGCAACATAGTCAGAGACAGCCCACCTCCATTTTTGGGAGACTCACAGAAGATCAAGCAGAGCATCTGCTATATATTGGCAGGGGACCTTGATCCAGCTCATGTATGCTTTTTGGTTGGAGGTTTAGTCTCTGGGAGTCAAGGGTCCAGGTCAGTTGATTCAGTTAGTCTTCTTGTGGTTTCCCTCCTTGGACCCTCTTTGTTACTTAGCTTCTTTGGGTCTGTGGATTATATTATGAATATCCTGGTCTTTATGGCTAATATTCACTTATAAGTGAATACATACCATACATGTGGTTGGGTTACCCCACTCAGGATGTTTGCTAGTCTCATCTATTTTCTTTCAAAGTTCAGGATGTCTTGGTTTTTAATTGCGGAGTAGTATTTCATTGTGTAGATATACCACATTTTGTGTCCATTCTTCACTTGAGATACATCTGGGTTGTTCCCAGTTTCTGGCCAGTTTTCTTCATTAGAATACCACTAGGCTATTCAACTATACTCTATTAAGAATTGTTAACCAACACAAAACAGATCCATAGTAGAAGAAAGGAGAATCTTTGAGGAGTTAATAGAGGCAAAAAAATATGGCCAAAATATATTATATGGAAAAAATTAAAAATAAAATTAAGTTGTATAGAAAGGATAAGATTTTGGAACTGTACTTTCCTTTGCTAGTATGCATTATTATAGTGAACCTAAGAGTACATTTTAGGATATAACAACAGGAATAGAGTTTAATTATACTTTCTAATACAAACGTAAAATTTTAATTTCCAAATAAATGCAGAAGGAAGAAATAGGTGACTAAGTACTCCACAAACTGATTTTATGGAAACATGGCACAGAGGCAGGCAGATCTCTATGAGTTCCAGGTCTAGCATGGAGACATAGTTGTAAGACTCTGACTCAGAAAGTTAGAAGAAGGAGGGCAAAGGGGGAGGGGGAGGGTAAGGAGGAGAAGAAGAAATAATAAACTCTATAGAATTAAAAGGAAATCTTTTATTATGTTGTAGCTCCATTTAATAAAGAAATACATCAAAACATTCCCATGGATCTCTTATACAAACTAATAAAGTTACAACATTCTTGATGGATTAAATTTCTTGTCAAAATATAAAGGCAAATAAGGTTTCATGATTAGCTTAGAATGCAGTCTGACAGGGATCTACATACTGATGAGTGGAGGAATGGTAATTCCATTCTGTAAGAAGCATCTACCTCAGTGTTTTTACTTGAAATTCATGCAAAGTCCAAAAAAATTCTACTAGGCAAAAAGCCATGCCAATGGAACAATTATCACAGATATACACAGTCTTCTCTACCAAAACATGATATCAAATCACTCAACTCATCACCTAACTCATAAAATTCATAATTCTTCAAAATTGAAGGTATATTTCACATTTCATAATATTAATAGAGAAGTTTCATTCTTTTGGGATTTTTATGATCCAAATACCTAGTGAAACAAAAATTCAGCAATTAGATAAATAAGAGATGGATGAGAAAAGGGAAACCTCAATCCTTATGATGGGGTTGTTTTTGTTTTCTGTTTTATTGTTTTGTTTTAGGGAAGTTGTTAATTCTTCTTTCTATATAATCAAGTTCTTGAATTCTTACTTATTTTAATCGGATATAAAAGGCATCATATATGAAAATCCTAGAAGTTTCAATAGTACTGGGTAAATTTTCTGAGATAAAGAATCAAATAAGTTTGGAATAATATGTTGCAATAACTTAACTGTAGGTATAATATATGTATATATTAGAAAAATATATAATGTTAGAAAAATAGGCAACCAGAACAAAACAATTAATAACATTATATATGTCACACACGAGGGAAAGTAAACCCCAGTTTAACAATTTTATAAAATGTGGCTGTTTACCAAATATGGAAAGTATGGTCTTTGGGTTCAGATCATGTTCAGCTATTTGATTTTTTTCCTAGCGTGTAATTTGCCTGAGCATCAAATTAAGTGAAGTGCAGCTTCATTAATGACTACAGCAGCTACTGCAGTCTCTCAGGTAGTTATACTAAATGTATTTATCTATAAAATGATTAGTTTTAGTTTCTACAGAGATAGAAAAATGTGCATTACTGACCGTAACTATTATCATCAACACTGAATTGGGGTAGAATGCTTTAAACATCAGAACAAAACTATTATCCTAAACTTGATAATATCTTTAGCAAATGTAGACATCACTAAAATACACTGTCTTGCCATTTTGGACATGGGAAACATTACCTTTTGTCCCAGCCTTCTATTTACTTTATTTAACAGAAGGCAATGTAGAAAATGACATGATGATTAGGAAATTAACTGGTGCCTGAATACATGTGGCCTCTTTCTGTGGAGAAAAGAGTACATTAATTGCTGCTGTTCAAAGACTGACTTAAAGCCAATAAAGGAGTTTGTGCAATTTGCCAATCACCCCTTCTGCGTGGACAGATGCTCTGTGTGTCCCCATTCCAAAAGGCTGTTGGGTATATATGCTATTGGGACATTTATTACAGTGCAAGTACTTTTACTTTTCCAATTCAAACATGTTGTCTTCTAATGTTCTGTCCTATGTGAGATGCCCCATCCAATGAAGACAACCAGTCCATGAGCATTGCAAAGAGTCCATGAAAATGGATGCTTTGTGAATTTAAAAACAAACAAACAAAACAAAACTAGATGTGAACAAATTTAATATGTTATTATCAGGATTGAAAAGTGATCATTTGCATTTAGCCATTTATGAGGATCTTTTTACTTTTACTGCTCCTAAATATTCCAGGGCTATTTTGGTTGTATTGAGCTTATGATATCTGCTCAACATTGCTTACTTACCAAAAGAAGAATAGCAACTCAAATATTAGCTTACCTAGTGTTTGTTATAAACAAATTTCTTGATTTTTTTCCCAATTTCTTTGTCTTTGTAATGGATGAGAAATGATTTTATTATAAAAAGTGAGAATAACCCTTCTTTGTTAAAGTGTTATATAGTGAGTCAATTTTTGGTAGTGTTTTCAACTGTCCTGTCATCTCAATATTTGAAAATAGGATGGCACCGTTCTCTGAAGAGGAGAAAAATGGCCACTTTCTATGGTATTAAAACAAAGTAATGTTTCTCACGCAGATTCAAAATGCACTAATTATAAGGATATTCTATTGAATGAAGGTAAATTGTTAACAGAAAACCAATGTTATTTTTTTCTGTAACTTGTTTTTGTTTTGTTTTTTGTTCTTTGTTTTTTGTTTTTTTTGTTTGTTTGTTTTGTTTTTGTTTTTGTTTTTGTTTTTTTTTGAGACAGGGTTTCTCTGTGTAGCCCTGGCTGTCCTGGAACTCACTCTGTAGACCAGGTTGGCATTGAACTCAAAAATCCACCTGCCTCTGCCTCCCAAGTGCTGGGATTAAAGGTGTACACCACCACTGCCTGGATTTCTGTAACATTTACAACTACTGTACACAGAGATTTTTAAAACAAAATATATTAAAACATACAATATAATTTTTGCAGTAGAAAATATCACTACAGAAAAAGAAGCCTATTAGAATCAAATATATTATATTGCTCAAGTATTGTTATATACACACATATGAATCATAGGTTTTTGCTTATTTATAGGTATTTTCTTAGTTATGGTTTCCATTTCTGTGAAGAGACAACTCTTATAAAGAAAAACATTTAATTGGGGTTGGCTTACAATTTCAGAGGTTTAGTCCATTATCATCATAGAAGGAAGCATAGCAGCATACAGGCTGGAATGTTGCTGTAGATAGACCTAACAGTTCTACATTTTGTTCAGAAGACAGCAGGAGATTGTGTCATTGGCCATAGCATGAGCATAGGAGATCTCAAAGCCTGCCACAGGGTGACACAGTTCCTCCAATATGGCCACACCTACTTCAACAAGGCCCCATCTCCTAATAGTGCCACTTCCTGTGAGCCAAACATTCACACACATCAGTCTGTGGGAGCCAAACATATTCAAACCAGTACAGTTATCATCTGACAGTTGATTTTCAATTTAATAGAAACACTATATATAAATAAACATTCAATAGAAACACTAAACAAACATGGTTATGAAGAGTAGTATAAAGCAGCTATGCTAACTATTATGACCCAAAGACCTAATAGATAAGAGTGGCTAAGCCTTCCTCATCCATAGTTGGGAGCCTATTGAGGTTATGTCAGTCTTGTGTGAATATGATTTTCAGACTCTGACTTCTGGGTAAATTGCATTTCTGATGCTTATAACTTGTTGGTTTTTGTAAGAGTTTTGTCATACATATGCAAACAGATTCTGGTTTATACATGAGTACCTATGCTTTTGCATACTATCACAGATTACATTAAAAATCCCTCAAACTCGAGCATTTCGCTGCACATATTTGAATATAAAACTAATTTACTTATAAACGAGCTGTGCACCTGTTTTCTTGGTGTCCTTAATCCACTCTGCTCTTACACTCTTTGAACCTCTCTTCTATGGTTCCCGGAACTCCAAGTGGAGGAATTCGATGTAGATGTTCCATTTACCGCTGAATGTTCCAAAGTCTTTTACTCTCCACGAAATGTCTGGCTGTGGGTCTCTATGCTTTTGTTTTTGTTTTTGTTTTTCCTATTTGCTACAAGTTCTTAATCACTGAACCACCTTTCTTGTCCCTGCATGTATTGATCTTTAAGGAACCATTTCTTTAAATGTCATCAATTTTATTTTTCAGGTTTCTGTTTACAAGGGAACAGTTATCTGTTGTATTTCTTATGCTTTTGTTTTTTTCCAAATGAGTATTAAAATCTATTTATTTTTATAAATTTACACTGGATTATCAACTTTAGAATTTTATTCTTTACAACCATAGATTTGAGCTTCTTTCCAAACACTGCCTTTATCATATTACACAAAGAGCAAAATACATTTTTATGTAATTATGATACATGGTCAAGTGTTTGTAGCCTATTGGAGACACTCACCACATCCAAGTATATTATGGAGAAAATCCATTTGGAGAACAATGGGAGACATTTAAGGGGACAAAGGGCAAATGGGAGAGATAGAGGCAATTGACATCTCATGATAGAAGCCACCAGAGGTGCTGAGTTAAAGGCACACAACATAAGAACAATGAACAGTGAAATCCTTGAGAAGACAGCAGCTTAGTGGCAAAGATATTTTTCCCTGATAGGGATAGCTTCTCTGAGATCAGACTACAAAGGGACAAGTGAAGAAAACGAGTCGCCTCTCTTTCAATAGGGTCTATGCAATTTAGGAACTCTCATTTGATCACTTTCATTTTTGCTGTGAGGAACTACACCTCTGACAGGTAGGTAGTGAACAGGAGGCTGGAGTGATACATTGAATATAAAAGCAAGTCTGAGGTAGCAGCCATGACACAGAAAAGAGAAGCCTTTGACAGCATTTGGCAGCTACTGTCACCAAAGTAAGCCCATGATTTGTCCTCTTTCAATTCCATCTTTAATCCCCTTTGGCAGTTTGATTCTTCAGGACATTGTCATCAGTCTGACACCTGGGGTAGTACCTAATGATGGTTACCTTCTGATGTTCCAACGCTGTGTAATTTCATATGAAGTATAAGCTAGACATGGAAACTTGCTTATAACGTCAATAAAAAGGCAAAAGTGTATTGTTGCTTTTGAGATTCGCTTGGAAAAGAAATGTCTTCCATCTTGTTAAAACA
Organism: Mus caroli; assembly: GCF_978045245.1. Lineage (NCBI taxonomy): Eukaryota > Metazoa > Chordata > Mammalia > Rodentia > Muridae > Mus > Mus caroli. The sequence continues at coordinate 46,889,245 of NW_028227274.1, read as the reverse complement.
CATGGTAAAACCAATTTTCATGTTATTTTAACTGCTCTGGGAGACCTCAATGGCAAGGAATGAAGGGAAGGGCCTTTGGCTAGTATCTGGTGAGAAAGCAAGGTCTTTAGTCATCTGCTTACAAAGGACTAAATATTGACAATCTCCAGATGACAGATATCTCTGTGGATCTTTGCCCAGCTTGATATGAGATGACATCTCCATCATGAAACTTGATTGGAGTCTTGTGAGAGAAAAGATGAGAGCCAAAGCAACCATCTAAGCTTGTTCTGGTTTTGACTGAACTGTGACATAATGGATACTGTTTTTAGGTTTCCACTCTTTGAGGTAATATGTCAGCTAGCTGTGGAAATGAATAGAGATAGTATATCCTTACTTATGTATTTACCTTTGATGAGAAAAACTATTTAAAGTGAAATATAAGCTATACATGTTGTGAGTTTAGGATAATTTCTAAATAGAAAGAGTCTGCCCTTAGTAAAGATGCTTCCACTGATGAAACCAAGTCTTATTTACCAATTAGGAGGATTGTTCATTCATGTGTTTGTTTAAGTGCTGGCAATTAAACTGGTAAGAGTATATATACAGGGAAAGACTTTGAGCTATTTTCTCTTTCTGGAACAGGATGAGCAATCAAAGATCTTCTCTAATCTTTAATGAAATGCGTGTCACAACAGTATTCTAACTCAATCTTTGTTATCAGTAAAATACCCTAAAATTTTTAAGGTTAATTTCAACCTTAGCTTTTATGCTCTTTTAAGTATCTGAAAGGGGACTATCCAAACCAAGTTATATCATAAAGAAAATATAGGGGTTGATCAATAAACCCCCCCAGATAGAATTTTTACACATGAAGTCTAGAATATAGAAAGTGTTCCCTTCTCCCATTCCAGTTTCCCACTCTCTACTCATTACAGAAAAGAATCTCCACAAAGGAACACAGGAAACAGAAAATGTGTTGGATCTCACTAGTTTTCCTGCTTATTTCATTTCTATCAAGGTGAAGAACCAACAAATTGAAAAGAAAAATATCAGGGATCATAGCTAAGGTGTCTCTATGTCTATACAAATTGTTGATGCTTATGTCATTGCTTTGAAGACTTTATCACATGTTGGATGTGTTAGGGGAACTGATCCATTGGAAAAAGCAGAGGAGAGTCAGGATGGCATTTCTCAAATAGGATACTTTATTGGAAAGGAATCTCTCACACTTTGCTCTACAGTAGCCTGATGTGTATTATAGTATCAAAATCATACTACCTGCTAGTTGAAGCTCACTTTCCTTTTTCTAGAGCTTCTACCATGTTTTGCATCTTATACTGAAAGGCAAAGGTGAACACTATACAAAGGGCTAAGTTTATAACTATTTGAGTTCCAGTTGGCAACTACAGTTAATCTGCTAGTGCAGAATATGAAACAGGGTTGCCTAGTGTCAGTGTACATGTGCTGGTAGTACCAACTCTCTAAGCAACTAGTGAGACGTAATTGCACAATCAATACCATATTATTTCTGTTTTAATTTTCATTTTTAGTCATTTACTTAATCTATCTTCAAATATTTTTTATTTGTCACTTTTATGGAGGAATCTTGATATTTATGATAAAAAAAAATGTTTGGCTTTTCAGTACTACTCAAAACCAGTCAATTATTTGAATACTTGCTACACAAACTTCAGCATTGTTATTTTCTCTGTGCTGAATTTCTAATTGTCATAATTGCTATTTGTCAGTCCTAAGTGAAGCTGATATTAGAGAGGGGTTAAGGTGGCCCTGTCTATGGGTAAAATCTAGCTTACATATTCTTTTCATACCTCCTACTAACATTATCCCATAGGCTGACACTTCCCTATTTAATATAAACAGGCCTAATTTGTTCCTCCCATAAGAAAAAAAATCTAGATTTGATGCAACTTATTGGACACAAACCATATGGGGTGAAACTTGCAATGATTCTTGTAAACTTCAGAAGTTGGTTGTGAAAGTAAAAGCCAAAGGTCTGGAGAATTTTTTTCAAGACAGGTTAAAATTGTAAGGTGAAGTAAACATTAATCCTCAACATATCTGACTCCAGATGGTACAATGATTGTCCTGATTGGTCTCCCTTCATCTAAGATCTAATTAATATAGTAATGCTTGGGAAAAACTTTCAAAAGAACAAATCCCTAGAAATAGAGATAGTGTTATGCAGAAAGGTTATTAGTAGATGACAGATTTCAACAAAATTTTTAGCAAGGAACATTCTAATGGGAGTATTTTAACAAATGAAGTGGAGACAAGGGCGTTCCAGGTCAGATTATCTAGAGGGTCACACAGAGAATGGAGACATATGATCTCCTGTTGCAGCACTCAGAGACACTCCGGATTTGGGTTCGGGGGGGGGTGGAAGAAGAAGCTGAAAACTGAAATTAATGGAAAGGCTGTGACAGAGTGTAGGTGCTAGAAACCCAGCCTGTCTCATCTCATGCTACACTTATGTTCCAGCATACAATACTGTTTTTTTCTTAGTAGGAAATTTCATTCTTTAGTAGGAATGAGTGATATTTTTTTATAGGAGATTAACTGATCCACGGGACTAGGGCTACAACTAGAGGATACAACACTGTCACTTTACAAGTCCGTGCAAGAGATTCACATGATCAAGTTTTAATACAAAACGAACAAAAACTCATAATATTTTAAGTTTAGGGTTTTGTGTTGTTCGCATTTATAACAGTACACAGCCACCAGATGTTATACAGGACAGTCTGAACATTAGTGCATATCTACAAAGGAATGTTTCTTTTTTGTGACACTTTGGTGGGTCCATCTTATTGAGATACACACACACACACTCACTCACAATCACACATGTATATAAATAATTAAGTTGCTCCTATATGCTTATGAAAATTGTGCATAGCATCAAGGTATTTCCATATGCCAGTCAACCCTTCAGTTTTAACCCTGTAAAGATTAGAGTAACAATTACTAGATGCTTCAGGAAAATTATCAATATGGAAAAGTACATCTATACTAAATACATGAGCAGGAACCTAGCGGAAATAATAAAAATTGAGAAAATAGTTCAAGAACTACATATCCTCAAACATAAGATAATCTGTTAGCCATAAAACCTGAAAAAGTGACTGAGAAAAAGGTATACTAAAAATAGTAGATACTATATATAAATTAAAATTATGATTATTTAATTAGTAAGTTCAGTGAAGAAAATGAAAGCATATAGAACACATAATAAAACAGTTTGGGGGAACTTGTAGACTTTTCATATATTTTTATATATGAAAGTAATTTCAATGTACAGTTCAAGTTAAGGACCACAATTCTAAATATAAGGAAAAATCTTTTGATATAATTTGAAGTACCTGAGCAATAACAAATCATTTTGATTTTGAGTTTAAAAATTGAAAGGCATCTGGAGCCTTTTGTAGCAACCCCACAATTCCTGCTGTGTAGCTTACTACAGTTAAAAAAAGAAAACAGGATTTATCACATTTAGAATGACTTTCTATATACAATGATAGAAATTATCTTTTAAGTAGGTTGCTTTCCATTTATCACTTCACAGGGTTCATGTTCATTTAAAATTCCCCAAGAACATCTCAGGAAGACAGTACACTTTATACAATTATTTATTGCTCAGCAATCAAAATATGTAATAACATTTCCCCTTCACCTTATGCTGATCTTGGCTCAACTACTAAATCCTTCAAAGAAAGCTTACAGTGGTACATGCACACGCAACTACATCAGATCAAGATTCTTTATTACTCTCATCATTAATTTTTCCTCAGATGTATGAATAGCTAACTTTATTCTTACACTAATATTTAGTTTTCAGTACCCCCTAGACTTAAAAAAATATCCACTGCTTATATCAAGAATGAATAATTTTGAAGACACTGTACCCCTCTAGTCGGCAATGTTTTTAACCATAAACAAGATCATGAGCTAGGTTTTATGCATCTGCTTTCCATTGCTAGTTAGAATGGCAAATCACTGAGTGGCACCCACAAGGCCATGGTTTATTTGTTAGAAAAGGCAGGCTTTAGAATTGCAGTACACATTTTTGCTTTCTTATGTGGACTTTCTCCCAGTTCCCTTTGCTAAACTTTGTAGTAGTTTTTGGCAAGATTTTGAAATATATTAATCTGAATTCATTAATATTTCTAACAAAGCTTGGGCATATGACCGATCTTTCCAATACAGAGGGTAGTTCTGTTCCAAAGGAGCAGTTTAGTTGATTTAGCCGCCATCATACTTCTTAAATCTTTATATTGAAAAGTTCATCAGTACTATATAATTTTCAAAGCTCCCAAGAAAGCAGCAAGGACCACAGCTCTTGCAGCCTGTGTGCACAGTGTGGCAACTGACCTTCCTTTTGCCCATTTCAGCTTCATTCTAGCTTCATATCCTACCTGAAGCAGATGCGATGGAAAACAATTAATTATTGGTAAAAAACATACTGGACCATGGCTCCTCTAATCCACACATAAATACGCAATTTGCAAATTATTATAAATATGTCATAGAAATTTTCAGCCATGTCAAATTTATTTAACTTATTATCATAGAAAACCACAGAATGAGAAAGATGACTCCAGAAGAATTTGAGAAATTCAGAGTAATAACACAAATTGAAAGAGCAACTTCATAAGCTTGTTTATTTTGATATAAATCCAGTAATATCTGATACAGAAATAAAATAATGTTTAGGGTTATTTTCTCTGTTGAGCAGCAGAAAAAGTAGTTACAACTCAATTCCTCCAAATCATCCTGTGATTTATAAGACACAAATTTTAATCATGGTGAGTAGATCAAAATTATAGTCTATGAAATAATGAGACGCCCCAGAAAACATCTGCTAGAAAAATGTCCCAGTATAATTTTAAATGATTTAAGAAGGCTTCCATCTGTCCATTTCCATGTTTATGTATTTCCCCCTGACCACATACCAATCTTTAAATGTTACAATAAAAAGTATACTTTTCTTTATAAAATGTCCTATAATTTTATCATTCTCTTTCTGTGTCTCTCTGTGTGTCTCTGTCCCTGTCTCTCTCTCTTTGTTGTCCTATAATTTTATCATTCTCTTTCTGTCTCTCTCTGTGTGTCTCTGTCCCTGTCTCTCTCTCTTTGTGTTTGGGTGTGTGTGTGTGTGTGTGTGTGTGAATTGCCTGCCGATGCACACATTCTGTACACATGTGAAGGGCAGAGAACAATACTAGGGTGTTGATACACTACTTCCGTTCTGGATCTCAGAATTAGACTTGGTCCTCAGGCTTGAGCATCAAATGCTTTTATATCAGCTAAACCATTTAACTGGCCAATACATATTTATTTTAAAGGGAAGAAAATCATTTTGAGAAATAAAGATGATACAGTACATTAATATTTTGGAAAAAAAATGTTCCAAGTCGCCTCACCTTAAGCAGTGGAAAATTTCCTATGTTATTGTATTTGTCTCAAACCTTGAGGAATATATAATGAGTACTTAAATAGATTCTTCTCAGAACTATAATGTTAAACAGAATACTCTCTGCTTTTCAAAACATGATCAGTTATTTGGGCTATTAGCTTGTAGTTGCTTAGTGTGCTAATAAGAATACATCTTTCATGCCAATAGGACCTGCTCTGTTCAAGGCTTTAGAGATCTGAAAGTTTTCCTACTGTGGCAGGTTTTCTGAATTACCTGTTGCTTTGCTGTTGAACTCTATCACTGAGTCATCTGAGATTCCTGGGGATCACCAATGAGGCTTTTACCTTGAAGTATCTATCACCACTTAATTTCTCATGGCATTTGTCATCTTTCACAGTGCTATATGAATGAGTTTAAAATGGTAAGAATCTATTTGCTGCTATTTTCCAGTTATAACACTGCAGTTTTAAATACATACACTTCTTACCATATTTATGAAAATATTGCATTGTATATAAAATTCACAGATATATAATTAGGCATATAAAATAAAAAGCAGAATAACAAGGGAAACACACCAGTTCACATATTAGGTAAAGTATTACTGTATTGAACAGTCATATGAATGTAGTCAAAAAAACATAGTCTTGTTTGTTCTATTATCATATATTCGTTGCATGTACCTTTGAATTTCAAATAGGCCACTTCTTTCCAATACCTCATTACTTTAGTCATATTCATCATTTCCTCCATTTTGTTTCCCATTCACCATCTCCACTCCAACCAATCTCTTCTCTCATCCTATTCTCCCTATGCTTTTATAGGTCTCTCGCCCTTCTGTCCCTCCCTCCCTCCCTCACTCCCTCTTTCCCTGTCTCCCTCCCTCCCTCCCTCCCTCTTTCCCTCCCTCCCTCCCTCCCTCCCTCTTTCCCTCCCTCCCTCCCTCCCTCTTTCCCTGTCTTCCTCCCTCCCTCCCTCTTTTCCTCCCTTCAACCTTTCATTCCTTCTTCCCCTCTTCCTCTTTCCCTCCCACCTCAACCTCCCCTCCCTTGCTTGAATGCAGGCACACACAACGTGCACGCGCATACACACACTCCCACACACTAGGTTTCCTTCTCTGGATGTTCTCTTTGTTTTATTTATTTGCACATATGTTTTTTGTGAAAGTGTTGTGTTCTGATATTATGATTCTGTGGTGTGACATAAAGACCTTTAGCATAGTTCTTTTAGCTCAGAAGTTTTGTTACCTGAGGTCTTTTGCATTTCCATATGAATGCTTCAATACAAAATGGTCAAACCTGAATACATAAATAGGAGAAACATTATACATACTGAGCAGGATTTATTTAAGAGTATTTATGTATAAATACATACATATATGTATATAACAAATATAATGAAAAAAAGAGACCATGAATTTGAAAGAGATCAATGCAAGTGTTGTGGGGAGGAAAGGGTGAAATGATGTAATTATATTAAAATCTCAGTTATAAAAGAAGCAAATTCTTAAAAAAGAATACCATTGGACTTTTGTTGCAGATTATAGTCAGTCTTAGTGATTTATTGTGAATAAGATTTTTTCATAATTTCTCTGTCAGTAAATATTATTTTTTGTTAGTAAAACATAAAAAAGAAATGATTGTTCTGTATACTGATTTAAATTCTGGCCAATTTGATAAATTATTTAATTCTGCATTTTATGAACTCTGTAATATATTCTCTATATAAAATCATTTCACTTACAAAAAGGGTTGATATCAATTTCTGCTTTACCCTCTATATCCCTTTTATTTCTTCCTGTTGCACAATCCTTCAGCCAAGATTTCAAGTACTGTATTGAATGAGACATCTTTTTCTTACTTCTTAATTAAAGGAAATTCAGTGCATTTTGTCCTTTTACTATGTTACTGGGTGCAAGTTTGTCATTATTAGCCTTTTCTATACTGGGATTTTTAATCTACTTTAGGATTTTTAAGTCCCCTTTTGTCCATTTATTTTTTTAAAAAAATTGAATTAGATTATTATCTTATATAATATATCCTAATCAATTCCCCCTTCCTCAATTCTTTCCAGCCCCACCAGATCTTCCCAGCCCTTCCCCATCTCTCCCCTCACTTTGATCCACTTCCTGAGCTATATCAGGCTTTTGTCAGCAAGCACTTGTTTGCATCTGCAATAGCGTCTGGGTTTAGTGACTGTATATGAGATGGATCCCAAGGTGGGAGAGTCTATGGATAGCCTTTCCTTCAGTCTCTGTTCCAAACTTTGTAACTCTTTCCATGGATATTTTGTGGCCCCTTCTAAGAAGGATTGAAGTAGCCACAATTTGGTCTTCCTTCTTGAGTTTCATGTGTTTTGCAAATTGTGTCTTGGGCATTTCCAGCTTCTGGGCTAATATCCTCTTATCAGTGAGTGCATATCATGTGAGTTCTTTTGTGATTGGATTACCTCACTTAGGACGATATGATCCAGATTCATCCAATTGTCTAAAATTTCATAAATTCATTGTTTTTAATAGCTAAGTAGTACTCCATTGTATAAATGTACCACATTTTCTGTATCCATTCCTCTGTTGAGGGATATCTGGGTTCTTTCCAGCTTCTGGCTATTATAAGTAAGGCTATTATGGACATAGTGGAGCATGTGTCCTTATTACAAGTTGGAACGTCTTCTGGGTATATGCCCAGGAGAGGTATTGCTGGATCTTCCAGTAATACTATGTTCAGTTTTCTGAGGAACCCCCAGACTGATTTTAGAGTGGTTGTACCAGCTTGCAGACCCCCCATCAATGGAGTCTAACTTTTTGAGTTCTTTATATATATTGGATATTAGCCCTTTATCAGATGTAGGATTGGTAAAGATATTTTCCTAATCTGTTAGTTGCCCTTTTGTCCTTTTGACAGTGTCCTTTGCCTTATAGAAGCTTTGCAATTTTATGAGGTCCCATTTGTACATTCTTGATCTTTGAATTTAGGCTATTGGTGTTCTGTTCAGGAAATTTCCCCCTGTGACCCTGTACTCAAGGCTCTTCCCCATTTACTTTTCTATTTGTTTCAGTGTATCTGCTTTTATGTGGATTTCCTTGATCCACTCGGACTTGAGCTTTGTAAGAGGAGATATGAATGGATCAATTTGCATTCTTTTACCTGCTTACTGCCAGTTGAGCCAGCACCATTTGCAGTCTTTTTTCCACTGGATGATTTTAGCTCCTTTGTCAAAGTCAAGTTACCATAGGTATGTGGGTTCATTTCTGCATCTTCAATTCTATTCCATTGATTGATCTGCTTGTCAGTACCAATACCATGTAGCTTTTCTAATAATTACTCTGTAGTACAGCTTGAGGTCATTCCAATAGAAGTTCTTTTATTGTTGAGAATAGTTTTCGGTATACTAGTTTGTTTGTTGTTCCAGAAGAATTTGCAAATTGTTCTTTCTAACTCTGTGAACAATTTATTTGGAATTTTGATGGAGATTGTATTGAACATGTAGATTGCTTTGGGCAAGATGGCCAATTTTACTATATTGATCCTGCCAATCCATGAGCATGGGAGATCTTTCTACCTTCTGAGATCTTCTTTAATTTCTTTCTTCAGAGACTTGAAGTTCTTATCATACAGCTCTTTCATTTCCTTAGTTATAGTCACACCACGGTATTTTATATTATTTTTGACAATTGTGAAAGATGTTATTTCCCTAATTTCTTTCTCTCCTGTTTATCCTTTGTGTAGAGAAAGGCCACTGATATGTTTGAGTTAATTTTATATCCACTACTGCACTGAAGCTGTTTATCAGGTTTAGGAGTTCTCTGGTGGAAATTTGGTGTTACTTAAGTATACTATCATATCATCTGCAAGGATGATATTTTGACTTCATCCTTTCCAATTTGTATCCCTTTAACTCCTTTTGTTGTTTAATTGCTCTGGCTAGGACTTCAAGTACTATCTTGAATAGGTAGGGAGAGAGTGTGCAGCCTTGTCTAGTCCTTGATTTTAGGGGGATTGCTTTAAGTTTCTCTCCATTTAGTTTGTTGTTGGCTACAGGTTTGCTATATTGCTTTTACTATGTTTAAATATAGGCAATGAGTTCCTGATCATTTCAAGAATTTTATCCTGAAGGGGTGTTGGATTTTGTCAAATGCTTTCTCAGCATCTAAAGAGATGATCATACTTTTTTTTTTTGAGTTTGTTTATATAGTGAATCACGTTGATGGATTTCTGTATATTTAACCATCCCTGCATCCCTGGGATGAAGCCTATTGGATCATAATGGATGATCATTTGATGTGTACTTGGATTCAGCTTGCAAGAATTTTATTAAGTATTTTTGCATCTTGATATTAAGGAGTATTAGTATTAGTTCTGAAAAAGTGTAACATAAAAACAAAAAGACTAGGCCTTTAGGCCCAGGTTTGAGAATGTGACCTTTGTGACTCAATGCTCCAGGGCATGCTAATCATAAAACAGATAGCAACATTCCTCCACTCATCTGCTTCCTGGGTTCAAGGAGTGTTTGTTCAAAAAAAGTCACTCTGACCATTCCTGGAACCGGTTATGCAAATGTGCTATTGTTAGAGGCTCATAGAAACTGTATTGAGAAATAATCACACAATTACCAGGTATTTTTCCTTGTTACTTTCTACTTCCTAGTGACTCTTAACTGGTATTTTTGGTATTTTCCAATAATGCCCTCCCCAACCTACTGAGTTGTGTTTTTTTCCTTTAAATACCCCCTTCCCCAGCTACTCAGGTCCAGGGTCCTCTACCACTGCATGGTGTACAACTGTTGGCTCCAGAGTGCACCTGAAATAAGTCCTTTTGAGGTTTGTATCAAGGCTGTTTCTTGTGAATGATTTGGGGTGTTGCCTCTCCTGAGTCAGAATATGGGGGAGTCCTAACTTTATGGGTCATTCAGTTCTTCTTTGAAGGTCTAATAGAATTTGCACTAAGCCCATCTGGTCCTGGGCTATTTTGGGTTGGAAGACTATTAGTGACTGTTTCTTTTCCTTTAGGAGATATGGGACTATTTAGATTGTTTATCTGATCCTGGTATAAATTTAGGACCTGGTATCTATTTACAAAATTGTCAATTTCATTGAGGTTTACTAGTTTTGTTCAGTATAGGCTTTTGTAGTAGGATCTGATGTTTTTTTGGGTTTTTTTTTTGTTTGTTTGTTTTGTTTTTTGTTTTTGTTTTTGTTTTTTTGATTTCCTCAGTTTCTGTTGTTATGTCTCCCTTTTCATTTCTGATTTTGTTAATTAGGATTAAGGCTCTGTGCCCTCTAGTTATTATGGCTAAGGGTTTATCTATTTTATTGATTTTCTCAAAGAACCAGCTCCTGGTTTGGTTGATTCTTTGTATAGTTCTTTTTGTTTCTACTTGGTTGATTTCTGCCCTGAGTTTGATTATTTCCTACCTTCTACTCCTCTTGGGTTAATTTGCTTCTTTTTGTTCTAGAGCTTTCAGATGAGCTGTGAAACTGCTAGTGTATGCTCTCTCCAGTTTCTTTTTGGAAGTACTCAGAGCTATGAGCTTTCCTCTTAGGAGTGCTTATATTGTGTCCCATAAATCTCAGTATATTGCAGGTTCATTTACATTAAACTCCAAAAGGCCTTTATTTTCTTTCTTTATTTCTACCTTGACCAGTTTTTCATTGAGTAGAGTATTGTTCAGGTTCTATGTGTATGTTGGCTTTCTATTGTTTATGTTGCTATTGAAGACCAGCCTTAGTCTGTGGTGATCTGATAGGATGCAAGGGATTATTTTAATCTTCTTGTATCTGTTGAGGCCTGTTTTGTGACCAATTATATGGTCAACTTTGGAGAAGGTACCATGAGGTGCTTAGAAGAAGGTATATCCTTTTGTTTTAGGATAAAATGTTCTATAGATATCTGTTAAATTCATTGGGTTCATAACTTCTGTTAGTTTCACTGTGTCTCTGTTTAGTTTCTGTTTCTAGGATCTGTCCATTAATGAGAATGGGATGTGGAAGTTTCCCACTATTACTGTGTGAGGATCAACGTGTTCTTTGAGCTTTAATAAAGTTCCTTTTATGAATGTAAATGTCCTTGCTTTTGAAGCATAGATATTCATAATTAAGAGTTCATCTTGGTAGAATTTAAGTTCGATGAGTATGAAGTGTCCATCCTTATCTTTTTTGATAACTTCAGATTGAAAGTTGATTTTATTTGATATTAATATGGTTACTCCAGCTTGTTTCTTAGGACCATTTGCTTGGAAAAATTGTTTTCCAGACTTTTATTCTGAGGTAGTGTCTGTCTTTGTCACTGAGATGAGTTTCCTGTATTCTGCAAAATTTTGGGGACAGTTTATGTAACCAGTCTGTTAGTCTATGTCTTTTTATTGGGGAATTGAGTCCATTGATATTAAGAGAAATGAAGGAAAAGTAATTGTTGCTTCCTATTTTTTGTTGTTGTTAGATTTGGTATTCTATTCATGTGGCTATCTTCCTTTATGTTTGTTGAAAGAATAATTCTTTCTTGCTTTTCTTGGGTGTAGTTTCCCTCCTTGAGTTGGAGTTTTCCATTTATTATCTTTTGAAGGGTTGTATTTGTAGAGAGATATTGTGTAAATTTGTTTTGTCATGGAATACCTTGGGTTTTTGATCTATGGTAATAGAGAGTTTTGCTGGGTATAGTAGCCTGGGCTGGCATTTGTGTTCTCTTAGGGTCTGTATGACATTTGCCTAGGATCTTCTTGTTTTCATAGTCTCTGTAGAAAAGTCTGGTCTAATTCTGATAGGTCTGCCTTTATATGTTTCTTGACCTTTTTCCCTTACTGCCTTTAATATTCTTTGTTTTATGTATTTGGTGTTTTGACTATTATGTGATGGGAGGAATTTCTTTTCTGATCCAATCTATTTGGTGTTCTGTAGGCTTCTTGTATGTCCATGGGCATTCCTTTCTTTAAATTTGGGAAGTTTTCTTACATAATTTTGTTGAATATATTTATTGGCCCTTTACATTGGGGATCTTCACTCTCTTCTATACATATTATCCTTAGGTTTGGAATTCTCATTGTGTCCTGGATTTCCTGGATGTTTGGGGCTAGGATCTTTTTGCATTTTGTATTTTCTTTGATTGTTGTGTCTATGTTTTCTATGGTATCTTCTGCACCTGTGATTCTCTTTTCTATTTCTTGTATTCTCTTAGTGATGTTTGCATCTTTGTCTCCTGATCTCTTTCCTAGCTTTTCTATCTCCAGAGTTATCTCCTTTTGTGATATCTTTATTGTTTCTACTTCCATTTTCAGATTCTGCATGGTTTTGTTCATTTCCTTTACCTGTTCAGTTGTGTTTTCCTGTAATTCTTTAAGGGATTTTTGTTTTTCCTCTTTAAGGGTTTCTTCCTGTTTACTTGTGTTCTCCTGTATTTTAAGAGAATTATTTATGTCCTTAAAATCCTCTATCAGCATCATGAATTATGATTTTAAAACTGAATCTTACTTTATCTGTGTGTTGGGGTATCCAGGACTTGTGTGGTGGGAGAACTGGGTTCTGATGATGCCAAGTAGCCTTGGTTTCTATAGGTAAGATTCTTGCATTTGCCTTTAGCCATCAGATTATCTCTAGTGTTAGATGGTCTTGCAGTATCTGCCTGGAACCTGTCCTTCCTGTCGGTCTGTAAGCCCATGTCAGCACTCCTGGGAGACCAGCTCTCTCCTGACAGAACTTGTGTACAGAGGGCTGTGGAACAAATGGTGATCAGAAGGATCTTGTTCCATCTGCTCCAACTGCCCCTATGCTCCGTGGGCTTCTTGCTTGTCCTGCCTCTGACAGTTATTGGAGAGAAAGTGGCTCTCTCACCTCTGATTCTGGGAGTGAAAACACTCCTGGAGAATAGCTCTCTCTGTGGGACCTTTGTATAGTGGTCACAATCAGCACAAGCTATTGGTGGGAATGGTGTCTAGAAGGATCCTGTCCCAGCAGCTCCCCTGTTTCTGTGCCCCGTGTGCTCCTCACAGTCAGATCCAGGCAGTCATTGGAAAGGAAGTGGAGATCTAACCTCTGAGTCTGGGAGTGAAAGCACTTCTGCAGAACAGCTCTCTCCTGGCAGACCAGTGCACAGAGGACTGTGGGACAGCCTCAGCTCCCGGATACCGATAGTGGACTGGAAGGATCCTCATTATTTCTAAACTCTCATTTGAAATTTGGTTTGTTTCTCCTTTATTATGACCAAGAGTTGAATCAGTCATTTGCTTTAGTTCTGCTTTATACTTTATAGACTTAGAGCTATAAACCCTCATTATATTTACCATCCTGCATTACAGTATAATGTTTTCAATTTCATAAGAATGTTTTAGCTTCTTCCTTGATTTCTTCAATTACTTACTACTTTTTCTAAAGTGTAGTCTTCAGTCTGGTTTATTTGCTCTGTACCATTTTTTATCTATCTATGTATCATCTATCTATCTATCTATCTATCTATCTATCTATCTATCTATTTATCTATTTATTTATTTATATTTGCTTCTAGTTTCATTCTAGTGTAATAGAATAAGGCAAAAAAATCATTTCAAATTTGTGTATTTAGACATTTTCATGGCCAAAATATGGACTCATTTGGAATAATATTCTATGAACATCTGAAAATAATATGTATTTTTGAGTTGTTGCATGTATGATTCTGTAGTTATTTGACCATTATGCAGATATATCACCAAACTCACACCAACACTGAGTAATTGTCTACTTTGAGCTATCATAATTGTACCATAATTACTTTATAAAGTAAGGCTTACCTTCTCTGCCCAGGAAGAATTTTGTTTTACTCAACTTGGCAATCCACGGATCACTCTTCCTTCATGGCCTCCTTACCTACAAATGTTTTTATGTCAACCCACATTTGACAATCTCTACCTGAAGGTCTTCTTAGCTTATATTCTCATAAAGATTTTTCTAACTTCTCTTTTTTTTCCATTTATCTCTACCCTTCTTTCATTGTGTACAACCATCAGCCAGTTCTTATTTCATAATCTTTAATCAAAGAACATTTTCAGGAATGTTAGTAAAGGTTCAGTTCTTTAAAAATCTGCCTCTCATGTGGGCTAATTGTTACCCACTGGAAATTTACTGTGTAGCACACTTGCTAACCATGATAGAATTCTCTAAGCTCATGTAGATATTCTAAGCTAGTATTCATTCAATGTTATACTAAATTAATGCATGTATACTATATTTTTGTCCCATGACAGCATCAGCTCATCTGATTTAGAATATAGCAAAGTGCGAGCAGATATGCTATGGTAAGCTCATACAGAATAAAGCATGTGAGGACTTAGTCCATTTGCTTTGACTTATAAATCTGCATAACAACAGAATCCAATCAGCTTTTCGCAAATGAACATCTTAGAGGACATCTGTCTCTAAAGACTGCATTCCAGTAATACATATACAGGGTCTAAAACTTTGATGATAATATATTTGTACCTTTTCCCTATTGTTGCCCTTTCACTAATAATTCAATTTTTTATGTGTATTCATTATGACAGTTTTGCTCTTAGGGTAAGCCAGTGCCACTTGAAATTCAGAACAATCAATATTCCGGGTACTTTATCTATTATTTTCCCTGATTGCTGATTAAGCAGAAGTAGGTTAATTTTCTTGTTTGTTTCTGTGGTTATAAAGTGGTGAATACATTTTTATTAATATCATACATAGGCATGTTATTCTAAATGTTTTTTCCCTTTAATACCATAATAGAACAATCTATGGTAGTTGTGAACAGGTCTACAGATAATATATGCCATAGTTCTTATTCTAGAACTTTTTGAAATAATGTAATTGGCTTTTTTTGCTTTTGTGTTTCCAGATTAGAGCAAAGTAAATTTGATAATGGCATAATTGGAAATTATTTTATTAATGCTTTACTTGTGAGGAACCAGAGAGAGACCAAGAACTCCCCTAAAGCATAAATTCTAAACCATTCTCATATCTCATATAGTAGCAAGGGCAGAAATTTTCTCTGTGGCTTTTTTGGAAGTTCTTTGTAGTGGATCTCAGTGTTCATGACAGCTGACTATATGTAGCTTATTCTCAGATACTTCACTGAGTAAAGTGAGAAAGGCAGGAGGAAGCTTGGCCAGGCCATTAAACTGGGAAGCAACTCTAGAGAAACCGGCTATCTTGGAAAATATGATTCTCTTTAGTTGAACATTTATAAATCTTTTTTGAGCTGTTGCTCTTCACAGGTATAACTCATGGTGGAGTTCTTTCCTGGCTTATAACCCTCTAATGTCACAGGGCATATTTCAAGTTGTCCGGTACCTCATAAAATACATCCTGAAAATATTCTGAAAGATTGTTCTCTTCCCCACAGGAATGGACATATCTTTTTGTTATCTACTTCATTTGTAGCACCTTTGAAGTTTGACAGAGTGTAATGACAAAGGTCATATATTGCATTATAAGAGAAAGTCCATCCGCTGTGTAGGTTACATATCAATCTTTTGCTTAAGCTTCAAAAGAGTTTCAAAAAAACCTAAAGATTTCCTTTCCTTTTATTAACATGATTGCCTACATGTATCTTAGGGAGTGTCCAGCTGTCAAGGAAGAAAGAATAACCTCTGTGTTTCCATTTCCAAACAGATATTAACTCCACTTCTACTACTATGCTGCTCAATAGTAATACTTGGATTATAATGTTTTGAACAGAGTTGAAATAAAAAGAAAATTTAGTCTAGTTAGGTATTTAGTAGCATGGTTCTCAATATTAATATTGGCATAAGGGAAACATCCCATATTCAGGAATTTAAATTTGAAGATATACAGACATAGGGTGTATTTAATTTTGGAATGTTTTTTACTATGCACAAGGCCTTGAGATAAACATACATTTATCCAAGTGGACACACATGAGAACAACAATCGTTAAAAGCATTTAATTGTTCAAGTCCCCTCCATTAACTATTTTTACCTATTTATAACCAATTACATCAGTTTTAGGGTTTGAGCCAACTCAACCCTATTAGTTCATATTTATAAAGGTCAGGCATTTGAGCCAGATTGGTTGGGTCTTGCACTCAAGTTCTCAAGTTGTCAGCCAGTGCTAGGAGACACCTGGACTTCTGGAGCCAGGAGCCTTTCAGAAATTCACATTGTTGTTGGCAGAATTCATCTCCTTGCAGCTGCTACGTTCATGTAGCTGATGTCTCCGAGGCCAGCAGGCAGTTGCACTTCACTTTCTTTTCAAGGGTTTGCATGATTAGGTCAGCCTTACCTGCAATCATTTCTCATCGGATTAATTAGATCCTAACTCATTAGTGACTTAATCATGGAAATAATACTCTGTCACATTTCCAAGTCCTGACCATATTCAACAGCAAAGTGTTACAGAGGATATGTGCACCATGGGACAGAGGATCTTGGAATTCTGCACATCGTACTATTTGAAATACATTTTTTTTTCAAAATGACTGCTTTAAAAGTGGGAAGGCAGACCAAGAGGGGGTACCGACTAAAAAGAAAGAAAGAAAGAAAAAAGACCAGATAAGTGAAAAACAAGTTATTTGGAATTAAAAAAATTATTTATTAGGTATTTTCTTCATTTACATTTCCAATGCTATCCTAAAAGTCCCCCTTACCCTCCCCCCCTCCCCTACCCACCCACTCCCACTTCTTGGCCCTGGCATTCCCCTGTACTAAGGCATATGAGGTTTGCAAGACCAAGGGGCCTCTCTTTCCCCTGATGGCCAAATAGGCCATCTTCTGATGCAGCTACATATGCAGCTAGACACAGGAGCTCTGGGGGGTACTGGTTAGTTCATTTTGTAGAGCTGAGACGAAAGGATGAACCATCTAGAGACTGCCATGCCCAGGGATCCATCCCATAATCAGCCTTCAAACGCTGACACCATTGCATACACTAGCAAGATTTTGTTGAAAGGACCCTGATATAGCTGTCTCTTGTGAGGCTATGCTGGGGCCTAGCAAACACAGAAGTGGATGCTCACAGTCAGCTATTGGATAGATCACAGGGCCCCCAATGGAGGAGCTAGAGAAAGTATGCAAGGAGCTAAAGGGGTCTGCAACCCTATAGTTATTTTGAATTTTAAACATTTTTGGTTATCATCTAATCACTGCCTTGACTATTTTCACCCAAAGCAATGAACTTAAAATCTCATCAGTAAGTTTAAGTTCAGGTCCACCTGATCTGCCTGGCACCTCCATTATCCATCTGTGAACCACAGATAATATCAAAAATATTTTCTTTGAGCGTTGGTTTCCCCAGAGTGTGATGAGAAACCCTGTAGCCAGCTCAGATTTGTGTTTACCACATGCTAACAAATGAACTCATTCTTTGAGTTAGGCTGTATACAATGTGTTTCTGTCTTTTCCCCCTAAAATTGATGATCTGTGATCCACAAGGAAAAGACTAAAGAAATCAGAACAGAGTGGCGTTTCTTTTTTTGCACACAGTATTTCCATATGTCTCCATAGAAATCCCTTGTTGAATCTTTTCTTTCCATTTCCAATCATTGCTGGGACTGCTGGTGGCATACAAAGATGGTAATGTTACTTCCGAATTCTCTTTAGCCCTTTTCATTATTCGTTCAAAATAAGCTATCAACAGGTTGAGCACACACCCTTTGTCCATGTTGACCACTCTCTCTTCTTCCATATGTCATGACCATTTTGCATCGCTTTTTGTTCTTTTATTTTTTTTTTCACATTCTCCTTCACTTGACTAATTTCTTTATGTGGCCAACACTTGATAATGCGATGACCAAAACTTATATCAAACCCTCAGTTTCTACTCTGTGGGAGGCATGTTGTATTGTTGCAGGCTTACCAAATCTCATGATGTCTCCACAAGTCAACATCAGCATAATCTAATCTGCTTCCTGCCTACAGTGTCAACTAGCAAAGATGAGATCGGGCAGCATTCCAAGAGTGGGAGTCAGAGCACCTGCAGGCTGGCTGCTTTGCCTGAACACCTAAAGGAACGATGGAATTAAGAAGTGCTGCAGTCAGCTCACATAATGAAGATAAAAATGATAATTACCCTGGTGGTAATTTGAATTAGTAGACTAAATCTTTGTTGTGCTGAGATGTTCTCACAATAGACTTTAAGCTGTTTAATCTGCAGCGATTTTGTCATTTTAAGAAATGAAAGGTAGTAAAGATTTTTTTTCCCAAATGAAAACAAATTGATGTAATTTTATACATAGAAATTTCAGCATGTGTGGAACCTGTGCATTAGGCACAACCCCAAATAAAATTCAATACAGTATGAACTCCATGCCTGACTGAGTACATACACTCTAGCTTCCCTCTAGGAGGGAGACTTAGTGTATTCATGTGGACATTACAGAGAGCTGGTTTTATGAAAAATGGCCCTCTTCAATTCTGATAATGTGTGGCAATTTCCTTAAACATTATTCTAAACTGAAAACTGATAGCTGAACGTTCAAATGGGGCCATTTATAGAACACATCCTCTTTATCAATTGAAGAGTTAGTGTTAAGGGAGCTGGTGAGGGACACTTGCATTGGTACACTAGTGACCTAAGTTCTAACTCATCAAACAGAACCTGGTAGGCACCTTGAAGTAGATCAAGAAATTCTCAGAACCTGTAAATTTTAGAGTGAATTCACATCCACAAGGGCTTAGTACTTCAGAATATTGAGCTGGATCTTTATTAGCAAATTACTTTGATAGGTTGGTAAATGTAGGATGAATAATTCCAGAGGATTAGTGAATATTGGTGTCAATCAATTTAAGTAAACAATGTGTTTTATGGCATTTTCACAAATGTTATCAGGTGTATCTTTTGGTCATATTCATCCTCACTCTTCCCATATCCTTCCATTCCCATGGAATCAAACTGATGTCACGTAACATTCTTCCACTTTAATATCTCATTGCATTGACATCCGGGCTTCATATATGAGAAAATACAAAAAATTATGTATTTAATTTTACCTGTGGCTTATTTTATCACTCCCATTTCCCCCTGATGTCTTAGTTTTATTCCTTAGCTGAATAATGCTCTACTGTGTGTTCAAACTCATTTTCTTTATTTATCCATTTATTGTTGGGCTCAGTCCAGAGGTGACATCAATGGCATTCTTTTTTTTTAATTTATTTTTTTATTAGGTATTTTCCTCATTTACATTTTCATTGCTATCCCAAAAGTCCCCCATATCCAACCCCCCAAGCCCCTACCCACCCACTCCCCCTTTTTGGCTCTGGGGTTCCCCTGTACTGGGGCATATAAAGTTTGCAAGTCCAATGGGCCTCTCTTTGCAGTGATGGCCGACTAGGCCATCTTTTGATACATATGCAGCTAGAGTCAAGAGCTCCGGGGTACTGGTTAGTTCATATTGTTGTTCCACCTATAGGGTTGCAGTTCCCTTTAGTTCCTTGGGTAATTTCTCTAGCTCCTCCATTTGGGACCGTGTGATCCATCCAATAGCTGACTGTGATTATCCACTTCTGTGTTTGCTAGGCCCCGGCATAGTCTCATAAGAGACAGCTATATCTGGGTCCTTTCAGCAAAATCTTGCTAGTGTATGCAATGGTGTCAGCGTTTGGAAGCTGATTATGGGATGGATCCCTGCATATGGAAATCACTAGATGGCCCATCCTTTCGTCACAGCTCCACATTTTGTCTCTGTAACTCCTTCCATGGGTGTTTTCTTCCCATTTCTAAGAAGGGGCAAAGTGTCCACACTTTGGTCTTCATTCTTCTTGAATTTCATGCGTTTAGCAAATTGTATCTTATATCTTGGGTATCCTGAGTTTCTGGGCTAATATCCACTTATCAGTGAGTACATATTGTGTGAGTTCCTTTGTGGTTGGGTTACCTCACTCATGATGATGCCCTCCAGGTCCATCCATTTGCCTAGGAATTTCATAAATTCATTTTTTTAATAGCTGAGTAGTATTCCATTGTGTAAATGTACCACATTTTCTGTATCCATTCCTCTGTTGTGGGGCATCTGGGTTCTTTCCAGCTTCTGGCTATTATAAATAAGGCTGCTATGAACATAGTGAGCATGTGTCCTTCTTACCAGTTGGGACATATTCTGGATATATGCCCAGGAGAGGTATTGCGGGATCCTCCGGTAGTACTATGTCCAATTTTCTGAGGAAACGCCAGACTGATTTCCAGAGTGGTTGTACAAGCTTGCAACCCCACCAACAATGGAGGAGTGTTCCTCTTTCTCCACATCCTCACCAGCATCTGCTGTCACCTGAATTTTTGATCTTAGCCATTCTGACTGGAGTGAAGTGGAATCTCAGGGTTGTTTTGATTTGCATTTCCCTGATGATTAAGGATGTTGAACATATTTTCAGGTGCTTCTCAGCCATTCGGTATTCCTCAGGTGAGAATTCTTTGTTCAGCTCTGAGCCCCATTTTTTAATGGTGTTATTTGATTTTCTGGAGTCCACCTTCTTGAGTTCTTTATATATATTGGATATTAGTCCCCTATCTGATTTCGGATAGGTAAAGATCCTTTCCCAATCTGTTGGTGGCCTTTTTGTCTTATTGACGGTGTCTTTTGCTTTGCAGAAGTGACCTAAAGCTGTACTACAGAGCAATTGTGATAAAAACTGCATGGTATTGGTATAGTGACAGACAAGTAGACCAATGGAACAAAATTGAAGACCCAGAGATGAACCCAGACACCTATGGTCACTTGATCTTTGACAAGGGAGCTAAAACCATCCAGTGGAAAAAAGACAGCATTTTCAACAAATGGTGCTGGCACAACTGGCAGTTATCATGTAGAAAAATGCAAATTGATCCATTTCTATCTGCTTGTACTAAGGTCAAATCTAAGTGGATTAAGGAACTCCACATAAAACCAGAGACACTGAAACTTATAGAGGAGAAAGTAGGGAAAAGCCTCGGAGATATGGATACAGGGGAAAAATTCCTGAATAAAACAGCAATGGCTTGTGCTGTAAGATTGAGAATCGATAAATGGGACCTCATAAAATCAATGGCATTCTTGTTCTACTCCTTTCACCAGTATTTGTAGATTCATGCAGATACTTCAGTGGCATGAGAATATTAGACCATTGTCAATGGGGCTTCATATACAACATACTTTGTAGGGCCAAAATGTCATTACTTTGCCATATATTTGATATATGGCACAATACATACTAATAGCTGAGAAGGATGACTTATCTAAATTTGTTATTTCTGATTATTTCTATGCATCCTAAGTCTATGTGATTTCATGGTTAAAGGCTACACTCTGTATATCTATCTTATCAGAAGAATAGCCTTTGGTTCTGCTGATCACTGACCATTTTGGTTCCTAGTATTTCTGGGCCTCATTTTTCATCTGTACTAAAGGAGGCTCCAAATTGCCCCCGTGAGAATATCGTGTGTCTTCAGAAATTAGTAAATCTGCAATGCTTAAAACATGAAACAACAAGGACACAGTGGGATTTGGCTTCATTTTCACTATTGCAGGCTGTCTCTCTGTAAGCATGACGCTTTGAGAAACAGGTAATTTATGTGAGACATGATATTCAGATTCTGGGATACAACCACAAATTGTACAGTTTCCCTTTATTACTCAGCTTAACTTCTATAGTAAACACAGGGGCCCCAGACTCTTCAGCTAGCTTGTAACAGTTACGTGGAAGGTTTGTTAGCCTGGAGCTGCCCAAGATGCATGAACATTGATTCTGATATAGTGTGTCTGGAGTTGATCCTGAAGACATGGTTTCCTAACACATGCCAAGGTGAAACTAACAATTCTTGACCATGGACTGCACTTTGAGAATCCTAGCCTACAGAGACATTTCTGATAAATAGAAGTAATGAATAAACATGCTATAGACAAGGAAGTGAGGGACTCACCTAGTTGGATAAACACAGAGCTCTCTTAAGATGCAATGATGTCTGAGGTGATAACTGAGGGATACATATTAACTAGAGGGCAAGTTAATATTTAAATAAATTATTATTAACAAAGCAAATATTATATATGGAAACATTACTTGTTAAAAAGTTTTTTCAGGCAATATATGATTTCATCCGTTCAAAAAAACCTAGTTTTTTGAAGTTTACATAAGTTTTTGTAATGCAGTTAATTATGCTTGCCTTGAAAATGATTTATAAAACATTATGAGGTTAAAATTATTGATAATACTGAGTGTTGTTGACATAGACCATTGAATTCTACAATTAGTATTTGCTGTTCATAATCTTGTGTCACATAATTATAAAATGATTAAAATATTATTTCTTGATTATTTATAGCTTATCATGAAATAAATAAGTTTTCAAAGTACATAGTTTATGATAAATATTTCATTGGTTTTGTAAAATTAGTCTGGTAAAGCAGAAAATAGAAAGTAGTATGTATTTTTTCCAGTTTTCACTTTTCAGCAATCTGTATTATCAAAATGAGACATTCTCTAGGAAAAGTAAAAATGATATTAGAATGCTATTTTTATCCTACAAAATGGAAAAATGTATTTGTCATTTAATCAGGTGATTTGAGGTTAATATCTAGAATATATATGGAACCAAAATTAATAGGAGATAGCAAATGAACTGGTTATAAATGGACAAAAGTACCTAATATGCATTTTTCAAAATACTATACTAAATGAACTACAGGCTATTATGATTACTCAAAATTGCCAATTCTCAGAGAAATGCAAACAGTTACAATGGAATTTGATTAATATGCCATTAGCCAAACAGCAGCATCCTTCTTAAAAAGAAATGGAGGAAAGCAAGAAAATGTTGGTGGATATGTAAATGCTTAGAGCCCCTCCATACCATGAATGTTTCTAAAATATTAAAAATAGGTCTACTAAATGATTAGGTAATGTTATTTCTCAATATATGTCCAAAATAGTATGTCATGGAGACATGAACACTGCCGTATTAGCTACAGCATTATTCACAGAAGCTAAGTCATGAAAACAATCTACATGTCTAGATCAGATGAATGAATAAAGGACGCACAGTCTGTGTGTCACAGTAGAGGGCTACTCAGCCACAGAAAGAAGGCCAGTGTGCCAATTGTGACAATATAGATCAAACTGGGTTGACATTATACTAGGGAAATAAAGCAGATGTTGAAAACAAATGCTGCATGATTTCATACTACATGTTGAATATAAAAATGCCAACTTCAGAGGCAGAAATGAGAATGCTGGCCGCCAGTGGTTGACACTGTAGCTACAGTTGGTAGCAACTGGCTAGGTAAATGTTGGTAATTGGGCACATCTGAAGTGAAGCTTCAGAAATGGCACTTTATTCTACCCTTCTTTTGAAGAGTGGTTAGTAGAAGAGACAGCAGTCTTTATTAATTTTGGTTAAAATGGCCTACTTTTATACATCTTACAAAAGAGTAGAGCATGTTGCTAGAAAGGGCACACACAAGGAAAGACTTTGACCTTTAAGCTTCACTAGCTTGTGGGCTAAGTCCCATCTGAGCTTGATGTTAAAACACAAACATGATATTCTATGATTTGCTATCAGAAAACTATTCCATGCCAGTAGGAAATGCTGTGAAAGAATGAAAAATGGCAGTTAGCCCTGGCATTGGAATCCCTAGATGTCCAAAGTATACACAGAATGAAACCTCTGCTCCAAGCCCTGTTTAATGCTACATTTTGCAAACTGAATAACATCCTTTGCAAGTTGGTAATAATCGTCAATAGTTTTACATGATAGCTATATACAAAGTTTATTAGTTGGAGCAAGAGTAAAGGAAGTGTTATTTTTTTATTATTTTCGCCTAAACATTGGTTATTATTGAACCTCTAAATTTCCTGTCAGCTGACCCTTTTAATTATTTTTATTTCATTTGCCATTAAAATGAAACTTAATATCTCACTTTTATTTCTGTAGCTTATATTTTTGCCCATTTAAATTTAAGTGCCTCAAAGGAATGGGCATTTTTGTTTTGTTTTGCTTTTTGTTTGTTTGGGGTTTTTTTTTGTTTGTTTGTTTTACTATCATGACAGCTGACTTTATACTGGTCACTTAGTGAATATTGCTACCCTCCCCCATCCCTGCTCACCAACCCACCCAACCCCACTTCCTGGCCCTGGTATTCCCCCGCGGAGCCATGGTTGTGAGGAAAGAGGGGAGTGGGAAAGAGCCAGTGTCCTGCCAGAGTTCCAGTGCTCTGGGAGGACACAGGAAGACTGTACATGCTTTCCACACGGCCCCGGGTAGGCATCTGGCTGTGTTAAGCCACTGACCCCACATGGCGGGTGGTGGACAAGGAACAGCCCCAGGTACCAGGTTCTCAGCCTCCATCATCTCACATTGGATACAGCCGAAAAGCTGAGAACAAAATAAGGGCCCCAGGGCGGCACTCAGCCCTGGAGATAAGGGAAGAGGGTAGGGGGAGAGGCAGTGCTGGGTGGTTCCCACACAGGCCAGAATTCTTAGTCTGGTTTGTGGCTCCAGTGTAGGAAGGCCTTCTGTCAGGAGGTTAGATGCAGGAGATTAGATGGGCTAGGAGACAGCCTATCCCATCTTTCAAACATGGCAGGCCTTGATGGTCAGAGACAGTCTATGGTTTTAGAGCTTTATTGTAGAAAGGCAGGGGGAAAGAGAGAAGGTAGAAAGAGAGATGGAGAGGCTGGCTATGGTCACATGAAGAGAAAGGGGAAGAGAGAGAGAAAGGCTAGAGAATAAGAGAGGTAAAAGCATAGAGAGAGCGAGCTGGGGCCAAGCAGCCCCTCTTATAGTGGGCATGGCTATCTTGCTGTTGTTAGGTAACTGTGGGGAAGAGTCTAGCCAGAATGCCAGAAACTTGGAGAATTGTCTGCATGACTGTTAGCCACACACCTTCCTGTTGGGGCTGTGGGGGCCATAACTTCGACAGGAGCCAGGGGTCCAGGAGACATGATCAAACTCCTTCCATCCCATGTAGGTGGAAACTACCACCCATTGGGTCCCACTGGAGTTCAAGATCTCAGCTCAACTGGAGATCAGGCTGTCTGTGCATAGTCCATTGCCCCACACTGGGGCATATAATCTTCGCAAAACTAAGGGCCTCTCATCCCATTGATGGTAACTAGGCCATCCTCTGCTACATTTGCAACTAGAGACACAAACTCTGGAGGGTACTGGTTAGTTCATATTGTTGTTCCTCCTATAGGGTTGCCATTCTTACTGCAAGCACATAGTTAGGCTTCCTTGAGGATGCTGGAGGAGGAAGGCATCCTCATTTTAGCTGCAACAGTTTTCCCACTTTAGTGCATCCTTCCAAAAGTACAGCTCAACCTTTTTGGAGATGCTTCCTTTTGACAGTGTTCTATGTGATCTGGGCATCCTGGTGAGTGTCACTGCCAACCATGAATTGCCATCTGAACCTTAGCTTTAGAAAATATGACCTCTTCCCAGCTGTCCTAGTGTTTTATTGCTGTGAAGAGACACCATGACCACAGCAACTCTTATAAAGGAAAACATTTAACTGGTGTTGCCCTACAGGGTCAGAGGTTTAGTCCATAATCATTGTGGTGGGAATTGTAGCAGCATGCAGGTAGACATGATGCTGTAAATGGAGCAGAGAGCTCTACATCTTGGTCCTTAGGCAACAGAAGTAGACTGAGTGACTAAGGGCACACTAGCTGTAGCTGAGCATACAAGACCTGGAAGCCTGCCCACACAGTGACATACTTCCTCCAACAAGGTCACAACTACTCCAACAATGCCATATTCCCTAAGAGTACCACTCTTTCTTGACCAAGGGTCCAAACATATGAGTTTATGATGGCCGTTTATATTCAAATCACCACACCAGGATTATTCTTCCATAGATACTATCTCTCTGCTATGTAGAACACTTTCAATTCCAATTGTTCTTGGTTACTATAACTTTTTATGTTAAAAATCTCTTGTTTAGATCATTGTAAATGTTCTACGTCTTGCTCACAGCTAGATTGATACCCTTACTAATTCTCCAAGGGTTTTATGAAACATTGTCTTAAAGCAGTCACTAATAGGTAATCTGAAAATTATTCTAACTAGATTGCATTAGATCATATGCATACAGTAAACTTTAAATGTTTGATTTACTTCATGTTTTCCAGTATTGCATAAATAGTTCTTTTATTTTAGTAAAAGAGGCATGCTTGAGGATTTGAACAGTTTTATAAAAGCTCATGCTTATATACCTCAGTACTCTGCAGGTGGCTGTCTTCCTCTTTTGACAAACAGAACAAGTCAAATGATTCTTTCATCTTTTCTATAAGGAAACCAAAAAAATCATATTTTGTTTTTATAATCACTTTGAGAAATTAATCTTTGTCCTTGAAAGTATTTATAATAATTTCATTAGCAACCTGATTGCTCTAAAAGATACTTCACCTCAATTATTGATTATTATTATTAACTTATTTTTAACCAAAAATAATCTTATTGCTAAGGCTGCTATCATCACAAGATGACAAACTCCAGTCCTAGGAAATATATGACAGTAAAATTATCAAAAAAGTGAAAATCTTATAGTAGCTTCCATTGCCTATAGAAATATGAGTGAGTTTTTAAATATTACTTTGAGACTTTAATCTTATTTCTAGACTTCCCTGGGGACTTTCTATCAATGGTGATTGATCTCTATGGGATGAAAGCCTCACACTACTTATAATTCGGCAGACTTTTATGGACTCCCTATAATTAAGCCGTAACAATTAGAAGTAATTTTAAAATGCTATTTGACATAAAAGAAGAGGATTTAAACATTAAAAGCATAAAGTAACAGACCTCATCCTCAAACCTGCCATCTAAGAAGAGGCTGACCCTATTATAACTTTGATATAAACTTTAAAATAAGGAATTCTGAATATTTTTTGGAGGTTGAACATATAATAGGATAAATTTTCTTACAAGACTGAAGATGTTTTAGAGAGCCAGTTAAATGCTTCCCTTTTGATATCACTTCTGGTACATGGGGCCCTGAGAAAGAACTTTGGTAGTCCCCTTATGCTGGACAAAGACAAAGACTGAATCTGGGTGCAAGGCAGGATTGTCTGCAGGAGTAAGATTTTACATAGATTAGATAGTTTGTCAGGCTGCTTTGGAGAAGAACACTCTGAGTCAATGATGACAGGCATGAGTGAGCACACACCTTGGTCAGGACTGCTTGGTATGATATATCAAGCTTTCCATACATCTTACGGAAGAACTGTCATGGTGAACTCCTTGAGGTGGGACTCCTCTGGACTTCTTTGCTCCTTTCTCTAAATGTTCCCACACCGAATAAATCTTTTTCTGCTTCTCAGTATTACTTTGTCTCTTTAGATGTCTTAATTTCCCACTAGTAGTGTAGATCTGTTAGGTCTGCCAGGGCTCCCCCCTTTGATCCTAACAGCTCCAGTTACAGGAGTAAAGAGTCAGAACCCCAGTCTACATGGTGTTGATATTCTGAATAATTTCTTTCCATGTATATTGTATCCATTTTTATAAACATATTACATGGCATTATATGTTTTATAGCACATGTATATTTTTTGATATTTCATCCTAAGTACTTTTGTTAGTAGTGAAGTATAGAACATCAAATATTTAATAAGAAATAACAGATCTACATTAAACAGAATTGTACACATCTTGATGTAAAAGTCTTAAGTCTTTCTTTAGGATAAATTAATAAGAATAGGGATAGTAAGTCAAGAAGAAAATATTATGGAATCCCCTAAATTATCGAAAGATGTAGATTGTCACCCCATAAAACAATGACTCTGCAGTTAGTCTAATGTTTGCCCTTCAATATCTACTCTGTACTTTGTTCCACAACACTATATGTCCTGGAAAGAAAGCTTGCCTGATGTGAAAATTGTATGTATTCTTTGATTTCAGGGAATCGAGCAAAGCAAAGCATGCTTTAGTGTCTGGAGAAGGATGAAGCAAGTGTAGACAGGTTCTGGTGTTCGACACTTCTGTTCCTCCCTTCTTCCCTGCTGTATTGTTCATAGCTGGAAGAAAGACCCTAGTTTTATAAACTGTCCAAGATCACCACACACTCTCTTCTCTAGCGTCTTTGGTAATTTGTCACTTTTCTTGATCCTACCATCCTCAACTTGGAAATGGTTCCCACTGTTCCATGGTAGAAATGGTTGGTTCTGCTTTAGAGCTCTTTGACATATTGCAGTGGTCTGTTTCTTTTCTTTCTTTTATATTTAATATTTTTATTAGGTATTTTCCTCAATTACATTTCCAATGCTATCCCCAAAGTCCCCCATACCCTCACCCCGCTCCCCTACCCACCCATTCCCACTTTTTGGCCCTGGCGTTCCCCTGTACTGGTGCATATAAAGTTTGCATGTTCAATGGGCCTCTCTTTCCAGTAATGGTCGACTAGGCTATCTTTTGATACATATGCAGCTAGAGTCAAGAGCTCTGGGGTACTGGTTAGTTCATAATGTTGTTGCACCTATAGGGTTGCAGATCTCTTTAGTTCCTTGGATACTTTCTCTAGCTCCTCCATTGGGGGCCCTGTGATCCATCCAATAGCTGACTGTGAGCGTCCACTTCTGTGTCTGCTAGGCCCCGGCCTAGTCTTACAAGAGACAGCTATATCAGGGCCCTTTCAGCAAACTCTTATTAGTGTATGCAATGGTGTCATCGTTTGGAAGCTGATTATGGGAAGGATCCCTGGATATGGCAGTCTCTAGATGGTCCATCCTTTAGTCTCAGCTCCAAACTTTGTCTCTGTATTTCCATTAGTACTTCTGCTTGATAGGGTTTCCCTGGAACTCTGATAAGCCCAATGTTCATTTATAAACTTCTTTAAGCAAATTATACACACAAACCCAGACACAGACACACACACAGAGACACACACACACACAGACACATGTATGTATGTATATATGTATGTATGTATGTATGTATGTATGTATGTATGTATGTATGTATATGGGGGGGCAGAATTACATTTTTATGTCTAGATCACCCATGAATTGACTATATATATATATATATATATATATATATATATATATATATATATATATATATGGGTCTGTAGCAACCAGTTTAACTAACTGCTTTGGTTTCTAGAGGGTCACATGTGCTTCTACTGAGGGGGAGCTCCCTAAATTCATGAATTCAAATCCCAGCAACCACATGGTGACTCACAACCATCTGTAATGGGGTCCAATGCCCTTTCCTGGTCTGCCTGAGGACAATTACAATATACTTATATTAATAAATAAATAGTGGTCTTTCTTCTTCCCCATCATGGTGGTCTCTCTCTTCCCTTCTCTAGGTTCTTAGAATGTGCAATCTAAAAGTTCTGCCTCTCTCTCCTCCCAACATTGGGCTTTGGCTCTTTATTGAGTGATCAAAAACCAATTGGGACAAGGACTTTCATCATTTGGGCATGCACATTATCAGTTAATTCAAAGCATTAGAACCAATCTCCAACATGGGTCTATTTTTGAAGTCTGTTATTTCTCTTTATTTTTACAACTATTCCCAAGAAAATACTGCATGGTCATAAATACTATAGCTTTTCAATCACTTGGAAACTAGTATAGATCTTCTAATTTTCCTTTGCTTCAAAATATTTAACATATTTATTCTTTTACAATTTTCTTCACAAATATAATATTTCTTAATCAAAGTTTTTTTTTGTTTTGTTTTGTTTTTGTTTGTT
Source organism: Mus caroli (assembly GCF_978045245.1). Classification (NCBI taxonomy): domain Eukaryota; kingdom Metazoa; phylum Chordata; class Mammalia; order Rodentia; family Muridae; genus Mus; species Mus caroli. The sequence goes on along the minus strand of NW_028227274.1, from coordinate 46,859,211 downwards.
TTTTTACTATCCCCTATTCCTTTTTCCTTCCCATGAAATCGCTTCTTCCAAAATTACACTCCTAATTCAAGTCTTTCATATAAAAATTTTTGGTAATTGCTACTTCCTTATGTTGGTTTTAGAATGTACTTTTGATTTCTGCAAAAATCTTGATGGACTATATTATAGCAATTGCACTGAGTCTAAATCTCAAGTTAGATTAAATTGTAGATTATTACTATCAAAACTTACCTATCAAAATATTATCCATTTCTACATATTTACATTTTTTTAAAAATTTCTTTTAGGACTATGGAGATATCTGAGTGGTTAAGAGAACTTCCTATTCTTGCAAAGAACCAAGGTTGATTTTTAGCAACAACATGCATCTCACAGCTGCCCACAATTTGAGTTTCACAGGATCAGACTCCCTTTCCTGAACTCATCAGGCACGAGGCATATCTGTGGCATAATACATACATGCATGTATATGTATATATGTATATGTGTATGTGTATAATATATATATATATATATATATATATATATATATATATATATATATATATATATACAAAAAAGAAAATACATTAGAAACATTCATTAGCAATACCTGATATTTTTATTTGTGTCCATAGCATATTGGGTCAACCCCCACTTCCTATATTTCTGAAATCAAGAATCCATCTTCCTTCTCTATTTCTCTGCCTTTTTTTAGTCAGGCTGTTTGCCAATATTGCTCATGTTATTGAGATTATTCCCTTTACTACTGTTATCACAATTATTACTTTGACTACTTGGAGCTTTACTATTGATACATTTCAACTTACACATTGTTTTCTCTTAAAGCCATGATCTACTTAGAAGTGCATTTTAAAAATTCTACCTGAAGACCCAGCTATATTGCCTCTGGGCATATACCCAAAAGATGATCCACCATACCACAAGGACATATTCTCCATTATGTTAATAGCAGCCTTATTAGGAATAGCCAGAAACTGGAAGCAACCCAGTTGTCTCTCAGTCAAAGAGTGGATTAGAAAATATGCAATAGAATACTACTCAGCTATTAAAAGTGAAGACACCATGAGTTTTCAGGCAAATGGATAGAGTTAGTAGATATCATCCTAAGTGAAGTAACCAGACACCAAAGGACATCCATGGTGTGTACTCATTGACAAGTGGATATTAGTCAAAATTTTCAGAATACCAATGATGCAACGTACAGAGCATAAGAAGTTTAACAAGAAGGAAGGCCCAAGTAAGGATGCTTTCACCCCACTTAAAAGGACAAACAAAATAATCATGTGAGTCAGAACAAGGGAGGGATCTGAATGGAAGAAAGGAGGTGGAGGGAAAAGGTATTGGGAGAGACAGGAGAGAAGCCCAGAGTGCCAGAAGAATGAATGGAAATATGCAGCTGCTGGGGATGAAGGTTGGGGGTGAGGCTGGGGACTCTAGAAAGTCCCAGAGATCTGGGGTGTCAGAGGCTTCCAGGATTCAGACCAAAATGGAGAGATGGAACCTGAAGAGACAACCTGCAGTAGTTAGGCAAGGACCCCAGTGGAAGGATGGGCACAGCAATACAACCTCAAAAGTTTGGATCCAGAATTGTTCTTGTCTAAAAGAAATGCAGGGTCAAAAATGGAGCAGAGATTGAAGGAAAAGCCATCCAACAACCAGCCCACCCATTGGATGATTCCCATGGGTGGGCACCAAACCCTGGCACTATTTCTGATGTTATATTGCATTTACAGACAGGAGCCTAGCATTGTTATCCTCAGAGAGGCTCTACCAGCAGCTGACTGAGACAGATGCAGATACTTACAGCCAACCATTAGAATTGGGTTAGGGACCCCTGTGGACGAGTTAGGGGAAGGATTGAAAGAGCTAGAGGGGATGGCAAACCCATAGATAGACAACAAGTGTCAACTAACCTGGACCTCTGGCAGCTTCCAGAGTCTAAGCCACCAATCAAAGAGCACACAGAGGCTGGTCCATGAATGCAGCACATAGCAGAGGACTTCCTTGTCTGGCCTCAGTAGGAGAAGATTTACCTAATATAGTAGAGAATTGATGTCCCAGGCAAGGGGGATAGGAGGGAGTGTCTTCTGAGAGGCAAAATGGTGAAGAACTCTTGGAGGGGGACAAGGAGGGAGGCAACATTTGGGGTGTAAATAGAGAAAGTAATAAAAAAATAAAGAAAAGAATGTACCTTTCTAAGCTTCAAAATGTTCTGGAAGACTTTCTACCACAGAGCCACTAACAAGAACATCTTAATCTAACTTTAATAACAATCTGTTTCTCTAAATTCTTTCTAAGTGTGGTAATCATTGCTAGCAATCAACATCTCTAAGTTCTTTCTTAGGGTGGTTGATAAATCATTAATCTGTTCTAGGAGCAGTACTCAAAAAAGATCAATCACTATTATTCTAAATGTCAACAATACTGCCCAATGAGGGGGTAGAATCACCTTAGAGGTTTTTTTATACAATTCATAGACTATGAAGAAAGTGAAGGCAGCAAGCAGGGTGAATTTTTATAACAGCATGAAGTCCTCGTGGCCTTTCTGAGACACACTCATTGTGGTTGTGCTGAGCCATATTCTATGAGTTCTAAAGCTATTTTGCTGTTCTTTTCAGACAGTTCCTATCATGTCTTTCTTATGCCTGTTGCTTGTATTGTTTATCTTCTCAGACCATTTACCATCATCTGTGTATATATTAATTTGATATTGTAGTTGAATTTAAAGCTCATTTTTTATAAAAAGATAGCATATACTTACGGATAGCTGTCTTTCTATTCTGATATCATCTACCTGTAAGTTTGACGGCTTAGTCAATTCTCAATGCTATTATTGATATGGTTTGAATAATTTCTGCATTTCATCCTCTGTTTTATCCATTATAGCTCACTCTTAAGTTTACTGAATCCTTATTAAAAATTCAAAATTAATAAAAAATTAGCTTAAAATGAGATATGAAATCATTAAAATTACATTAAACAATATTGTCATCATACCCTTATTTACTTAAAGATGTAGTAAATTTTTGTCAATTTTAGTGAGTTATCTTCAAATTATTTATGTGTAGTCCTCACTACTCATCAAGGAAACTCATTTTTGCAGCAGACCACTATAGAACATCAGAACCAATAATAATGTGAGGACCATCACAGACAGATGCATCTACAAAACACTCATGCACCTAAGGCTTTGAAAACATCATGAAAGAGGCAGAAAGATTCAAGAGCCACAGGATCAGGGAGCTTGCTGTTTTCTAGTTATTTCAGAAGTAGCAAGCCAAAAGTCTCACCAACATGACTACTCCTGTCTGATCCGAACAAGAATAACACCAATGGACATGCCAAACATGCCAAAGTGAAGAAGAAAAAGCCCACAAGTCCTTAACCCTGTACAAAAAACTATAGGCAAATCCTCTGTTTTCCTTGCAGCTGGCAGTCGGAAAGAGAGAGGAAGAGGCTGTCTTCTCAAGGGAAGAGCCCACCAATTAGTCTTCTAGTTCTGAGCAGTTAGTCCTGAAAACATAGACATATGTAACATTAGAGGGACTGACCAAGATATATTTACAATTACAACATGTATGTGTTTATATTTATATACATACATAGTGTATGTGTGTAAATGTGTATATGTATATATTGTATATGTATATATATTCAATAACATATTATGCAAATTAAATTTAATGCAATAAGAATTAAAGAATGAAGAGACTGAATTTCAAGAATAGAATTGGGTGGTAAATAATAGGGTTTAGGATACAAAGGGAGAGTAGGGAAATGTTATAATTATACTATAATCTAAAAATAAAAAAGACAAAACAATACTGCCTGTATCATAAAGTGATCACTTTGTCACTAAATATAACATTTTAAAGCTTTAACAAAGGCAATTCCCTCACTTTGTAAAGGAATAACAACTGCAAATTACTTTTGTAATTGCAGGATCAGAATGGTGTTGAAATCAGAGTATTAGCAAGTGAATGACCCTGAACTGGGGGACTTAGTCCTTATATTAGCATCCTTTCTCTAGTTATTGCAAGCCTATATATTGCCGAAACTGTAATTTCAAAAAATGGTTTTAAATATAAATTTCAGTGCAAAATCTGTTTAATTAAAAATTTGGGCAACAAAGCAATTGTTTTCTTAAACCACTGAGGCTAGAGGCTATAGATAGTAGATTAACTTCAACATACAAGGTACCAATCTGTGATTTCAGAGTTCACCCATTCTGAAGATAAATTACATGTGTGGTAGGAAAATTTGTCTTCTATCTATCCTTTGCCAGAAATAATGACTTAATGACTTAGCATAGCCATCTATGCTGTTCCCCCACAGCACTTGATGGTTGCAGTTCTAACTTAATAAGCATAAAATAATGGGAACATCGTCATATCCTTTAGGAAACAGATGTGTTTGAATTTTATTTAGAAATTCATGGGTAAAAGTTGTAAACAAGATCATTATTTTTATGTACTTAGTGTTTGGTTTCAGGGCTCTTTGAGCTTATAAAACTAACACTTTTTTAAAGGAGACAAAAATCTCTGCAAATATCAAAGCAGTGTTGCACAACAGATTGCAGTGTCTCCATGGGGCTGTATGCTCTTCAGTGTGCACCATGCCCACACAGTTTAGCAATTAAAAGTGTGTGATATTTACCAACTAGATGGTTACATCTTGCGAAGCCAGTAAATCTATGGTTGCAGTGTCGGTCCAACCTTTTAATAGTGTTCATTATTCTTGTGTAACCTAGTGGGAAATAGGTGTGTAACCATAACTGAGCTGTATAGTGTATATTTAATTTGAACTGTATTATTGCATAGTGAAGACCAGTTCAATGTTTCAATATTTTAAGTTTGTTTTCATATAACAAATAATCTTTTCAATTATATAGAAAAAAGCAATAAAGAGTTGGATCAAATTCTGTTTTTATATCTGGAAATGTGCTTACAATAGCATCTTGATCAGTTAAGAATATATGTATTGAATCTACACATGACTGATTTCCTTTAAATACTGTGGCATTAAAATAAATGTAGAGCTATATTAAATGAAAGACTAAGTATTTGAATATTGAAGAAAACTTATGTGCTTATTACTTAATTGTTCCAAGTCAATATGTTAGCTAGTGTGTGAATGTCTATGTTATATTCATGGAACAGGAGCTATATTGTGAGTGAGTGAGTGAGTGTGTATGTGTGGTGTGCATTGTAGATGCAGAAACTTATCTAGCAAAATGGGGTTAAATCAATTTCAGCAATTGTTTTTCATAACATTTATGCACTTAACATTTTATTAGGCACCACTCTTCGCTTTGTTTGTCTTCACTGAACTTGTAAACTAGATAACATCCAAGGGGTCTAAGTTCACACATAAGTAATTAGTGTAACATTGACCTCCAAATCTGCTGTTGTACACTTTTGAATGCTAATCAGTTCTTGGTTATATCTTGTTTAACCAAGGTACTCTATGATAATCATTTTTTTCAATGAATGTATTTCCAAATTATTTCTTCTGCTTTTTACCTATAATTTTGTTTTCTGCTTTGTCCCTCTTCTGCTTTTTTAAATTTTCAAAATATTCCTGAAAAAAATTGGAAAAATCAGATTAAGGTTTCAGTAAAACTTTTAAACTTCCAGAAATTTGCTTTATCATAAAATATTCCATTGTACACATACATCTCAAGTTTGCCTGTGTAAAACTGAAAAAAATATATGTATATATACTTTGTTTTGCAAAGAGAGAAAAATCTAAGGTTCATTTATTGTTATATTTGTTTAATTTCTTTGATTCTAGTACTATTAGAAAAAAAACTATGCAGTTGATAGTTACTAGGGAAAATTTTAATATATTTGTTTTAATAAATACTAAATACCAAACCTTAAGTTTTTATCCATCTTAAACAAATGCTTTTTAAATATGAAGGGGTCATAAAATATATTTTAATTATACTCCTTTCACTCCCCCCCCACCTCCTAGCTCCTACTTCATGGTGTTCTTAAACCTTTTTTTGGGAAACAGAAGATAAGCTGACGTTTGTGATGATTCCCTCTCTAGATTCTATCTTATTTTTTAAATCATCCTTGGTACCAAGTTCAGATGGCTTCTATTCATCAAACAGAATTAAATACATCACAGTTTAATGAGTAAAGATAATTTCATTTCTCCAGTTTACAGACACTCTAAATATTATGTAATCTCTGAAGTTTCCTTGGCTTGATTTTCTTTTGTTTCTGAAACAAACTTGTCTTTGCCTTTTCAGAGATATAATATAGATTGATCTTCTCATCATGAATCTGTATTTTTACTTTATACTCCTTGTTCTGTAAGGAGATTGTCATTTTTTATTCTGATACACACTTAAACATTCATTAATACTTGAATTCATATATATGTATACATTCAAATACACACACACACACATATGGATATTGTCTTACATATTCAAATCTGGAAAAAAATGACTGGCTTTAGGTCAGAAGAATATCTAAAAAAAAAAATCCAGGTTCAATACATAAACACTAGAAATTTAAACATTGATTTTATTAGTGTCAACAATTATACAACAATGACATTTTACATAGTGGCACATTGACATCAGAAAGGACTTTTAATTAAATCTGAATATTTAGAATATCTTCTTTTTGTAATTATGGTATTAAATATGATTTTCAAATCATCTGTGGTAGGAGGTGGACTTTCTTTGCAAGTATATTGAGATGACCCAGTTCAGAAGTAAGCTGGAGTTACAGCCTTGGACAAATATGACTGATAATTTAGTCAAATGTGATGTTCTTTTTTTCTTTTCATTTTTTTATTATTTTTTAAATTAGCTTAGTTGAATAATACCCTCCCCTCACCCCAAGATGGAAATGCCTGCTTGACTCTTATCCTATTCTGGGAAGTAAACCAGTCATTACTCCGTAATAAATGAGTCATGACTCCTTTTTATGTTACTAACACTATTTCAAGTTTTAGAATGTAATATTTATATTTGAGAAAGCACTCACATTTTTTAAAGTGGGCATTTCTGATTGGGATCCAATAAAAAATTAAACCATATTGTGTCTTTGACTCGTTCTACCAACTTCCCATGGGCTTGTTACAGGAGAATTGGCTAAGAGGACACTGCTGAGCTCAGTTATATTTATCTCCTGGTTATTTGCTTCTCTCTCTCATTTTTGGCAGGAGACATTGTAGTGGTTACTGCTGAGATCCTCTTCTGTTTTACCTATTATATACTCCTCACCTTTTTATATATATATATATATATATCCCTCATCTTTTAAGACAAAAGAAAATTCAATTCATCTCTTAGACAGAGCCCAGCTGACTTCAGTGCAGAGGTACAGAGATATGAACATTGACCACTAATGCTTGACCTACCATGATCGATCTTTCACATTGGTCTATATCATATCGAGCTAAAATACTCTTGTCTTGAATTTGTATCTTTAAGAGGCTTTCATCTTCTTAAAATGTTTGCAATCCATTCGCCAGAGCCAAATTTAAATAAGAAATGCATGCAAACAATGATAAGAAAAACTCATTTGCATAACTGAGAAATGTAAAGGTTTTCTTCTTTAAATAATTTATTGCTTTCAATTCAGTTTCTTTAGTTAACTGTTGATTCAAACTATCTAGTAAATCTAACTTAGTAGCTGAAAACTTAAGAAAAATTACCCCTTTGTTCTTTCTGAAATTCATGACTTACTCTTTAATTGTTATTGTTATATGCATAAATGTATTATATATATTTGCAACATAATGTGTAAATATTATCACGTGTCTGAATATTGTTTTTATCTCTATCTATATGCATATCTATCTAATCTATCTATGTCATATATATGTATATTGATAACTTTCTAATCTATATCATATATATATATATATGGCTGACCACTTAGTATTAAATACAAAATTAGGGGATTCGTTTTTAAAGAAAATTAATTTGCTATCCTTCAGCATATTTTGGTATATGCCATAGAATCTAGTATGTCTATTGATGTTGTTATCTGAATCTAGTTAAGGCAGCCATATTGTGAGGTATCTATCATGTGTGTTATTTACCTGTAACTTTTATGTTACAGACCTCCTGGTCCCTTGACTTGTACAACCTTTCTATCTCCCTCCTAAATGATATTGTTCCCTGAGCCTTAGGTGGAGAAGTTGTGTTGTAGATGTATCTACTGGAGGAGGGGAGGCTTGTCTGTCTTCCAATATCAGTTGTTCTCTGTATTTCAAACAGTTGTGGCTTTGTGTCATAGGAACTTTTATTTTTTTTCAATTTTATTAGATATTTTCTTCATTTACACTTCAAATGCTATCCCGAAAGTCCCCTATAACCTCTCCCTGCCCTATTCCCCTACCCACCCACTCCTACTTCTTGGCCCTAGAGTTCTCCTCTACTGGGGCATATAAAGTTTGCAAGACCAAGGGGACTCTCTTCCCGTTAATAGCCGACTAGGATATCTTCTGCTACATATGCAGCTAGAGACACAAGCTCTGGGGGTACTGGTTAGTTCATATTGTTGTTCCACTTATAGGGTTGCAGACCCCTTCAGCTCCTTGGGTACTTTCTCTAGCTCCTCCATTGGGGGCCTTGTGTTCCATCCAATAGATGACTCTGAGCATCCACTTCTGTATTTGCCAGGCACTGATATAGAGAGAACTATATCAGGGTCCTGTCAGCAAAGTCTTTCTGGCATATACAATAGTGTCTGGGTTTGGTGGTTATATATGGGATGGATCCCCGTGTGGGGCAGTCTCTGAATGGTCTTTCCTTCCATCTTAGCTCCCTGATAAGGACTGAGAAAAGCATTTATCTGTAAGTATAAATATAAATATTAGATTGCTCTTAGAAATAACGATGGTTTAGTGAATTGAAGGTAGTAATTTCTCCTCTAAGATCCATGACCTCAGTAACTCTGGGTAGGGGGATATGTTTCTAGTATAATAAATGATTTCTCTTCCGTTGAGCAAGCCTTAAATCCTCCTAGATAGCTACTCATCACCACTAAGATATGTGTACCACCATTATACTTTGGGAGATATCTTGCCACATTGGTAGTTGTCAACATAGATGTAGCTGGGTAGGACTAGCAGTTTCTTCTCTCTCTTGGCAGCTTGCATAGCACCTTCTGGTGCTGTTAAAGCTAGTCATCAGGGAGGAGGATTTCAAGGCAGATCCAGCTCAAATTCCCTGAGTCTTATATCTAAAGTGCACAGTTTCTTCAACAATAAGGATTTACTTTTAATTTCTGGCAGGCAACCAAGCCTATATTGTTTTTTGAGTCTCTTGTACTTCCCTGACCACTATCATGAAATGTCAGTTCTCAGGACTAGTAGAGGAAATTTGTTCTCAGTGTATGCCATTGTCATGTATATTCATTTTAAGTAAATGAAAATTAATGTGATTCCTTATAAAACTATTATATATGTTTGGGTAAATGCTCATTGGCTTTAAGATAGAAATAATCTCAGAAATCATTTAATTGAACTATATACCATTTTAGGCAAATATGTAATTACAACTGTACTACCCATGTTTAAACAGATTTTGAATGTGGGAACTGTAACAACATGTTAGTGGTTTTTAAGGTTGAAGAGAAATACTGTAGCATGCCCAAGTTCCTGGCCTTTATTTTTATAATGGACAATAATTTGCACCTGGGTTGAAGACTATTAATACTAAAGTGTTGATACTCTGAAGATAAATAAATCTAAAATAAAATAGAATTCTGCCCTAGGCTTTAGTGGAACAAACTATTAATATCAGTTAGAAAAAAGAAATGTATTATGACAATTTTCTTTTAATTCCAGGAACAAATAATTACTCCTAAGTAAATGAAAGTTACATACAATGTAGTATGTTGAAATGGGGTGTAATGTAATGGGGCATAGATGGATAGGTTTCCACACAGGATATTTTAGTTAAAAGGAAATGAACATGTTGTTTCCTACTAAAGACAGGATTGATCCCTTAGAAGTAGTTCTTAATCAGGATCTGGATCATCTATCCACATTTGGATAATCAGGGGTCTGGAGTCAGAAAAGAGGATCCTTCAGATGATGGGCTCATTTCTCTTCTCGTTTTTGCTGACCCATGCAGGATGAAATCTGTTCCTTCCCAGTCCTTTGTTACTATGAGCAGTATTAATTCAGTTTCTGCGTCAGGCTGCTTAATAGGTGAACAGAGAGTAAAATCAAATATAAAATTGCTGGGAAGAAACATACTGTAAATACCTGGGGAATTTAAAAAGAGAGAGTTTATAGGCTACTTGTGTGCAAATGAAGGCATTTAATTGTAATGTGTCTTTAGTGATAAATGGAGGGAAAAGTCTTGAATAAATTTCCCATTATGAAATGAGAAATTGTCAAGCTTTGCCCTTTTCATTTGCTCCTTGAGAAAGGTGAACTCTAAGAAACTTCCCTGCCGCAGAGCTGCCTTGATTCAGCTAATGAACTGCAGTAACTTGGGAAATGGCACAGTGCTGGATGATATTCCGGGCAGGAATAATAACACTCCTATGTTATCTAATTAACAGTGGGATTTTATAAAACCCAATTTTATTTTCCATCCGTTTTTCCTAGAAAATAATGAGTGACAGACAGGTAGGAGAGGGCATAAGAGCTGCAGAAATTGAAGCATCCTTGGCTAATAATGGTCCCTAGAGCCCTACCCAGGCAGGTCATTTTCACAAATTTGCTTTTCTAGCTCAGGTTGAAGATGCGCTTTGGCACTGAACGGTGTTTTCTGAAACTTCAGCACAGCAGATGTTGCCTTCTGGAGGCTAGACAGTTCATTATGGTTTCTGTTCTTAAGCCAGAATGGACAAGATTTAAATTTGGCGATTTAAGAATGAGAATGAGGGTTTTCTTTGAGTGTCACATCCCTCCTCTTGACACAAGAAACCATTGCACATGGGGGAGCTGATGGGGAGAAGCAGGGCGAGAACGGAAGGCAATTGGCAAACAACTGAAGAGTCAAGGGCGCAGGCACAATTATGAAAGGAAAAAATCTGTTTTCTGATCTGATAGCTAATTCCATCTCCATATTTCCATCACAATGACTGTATTAATGCTTCTATTGAAGCTTTCTTTGTCATTCTAATTCCTCAGCTATGATAGGCAGTAGAAATGCAGAGACTTCTCTTCCCTGTTTTTATTAAGCTGGCAGCTACATCTCTAGAAACAGTTTCAAAATCACTTTTATCTATGAATCTAATTTCTCTTACAATTCATATTGCAGATGGTCTTTAAATATACTGAGAGTACTTGATTGTGGAGTACCATGAAAATCATTTGTTGAGAACAAATTCAACTACAGTATTTCATACAAGTAGCCTAATTTCCCCAGGCAGAAACTTCACTATTTTGCTCTAGACCAGTGGTTCTCATCTTGTGGGTCAGAATCCCATTGGAGTCAAAACACCCTTTCATAGAGTCACCTAAGACCATCAGACTTTCAGAGCACACAGATATTTACACTGTAATTCATAACAGTAGCAAAATTACACTTATGAATTAGCATGGAAAATAATGTATGGTCATAGGTCATCACAACATGAGGAAGGTTAGAAACCAGTTGTCTAGGCTAAGTCTAGCATTGTGGAGTGCAGGTTTTGCTTTTTCAATGGTGTCATCTCATAAGCAGAAACTCAGAATGCTATCTCTGAGGAGGTAGTATTAGTTAAAGCAAAACCACAAAAAAAATTTATGAGCAAAAAATGTGAGTGAGCCACACAAAAGTAATTTTTGAATTCTCTGTCACCTTCCTCATTACTTTTGTAGATGTCTTACATTAAATGCAGTGAAGTGAAGCAGGGAATTGGTAACCTGGGTCTCAGCCATGTCTGCAGTGCCACAGATATACAATTTACACACAAATTATGCATGCTGTGTATGCTTTCTTAGAATATCTGTGCACTGGTGTAGAAATTATGCCTATATTATGATTCTTCAAGGTGCTGCTATTACAAATTATGAGTAGAAAGTGCTGTTATTAATAAGCAAAAGAAGACTACTAGTAAATATTGAAAGAAGAGCCATTGTTTATACATTATCCATAATATTTTCATGTGTGCACAAGTGCTGGTTCAAAATTTATACTTCTATTGAAAATTCTGTTAAAATATTTGAGCTAACATTTTTTATGTTGGAAATCAACTCAAAATTTATAGTCATATGTAAATAAGTTAGAAGTTTCTCTTTTTTTCCTCAACCAAAGTAGCTTACAATTCTTTATAAAGAAAGATGCAATTCCCTTTGCTTAGTGGAGAAAGGAGCTTCCGTTTTCCCAGACAGTATTAGGAATACTTGTGAAATACGTAATTGTGGAAGTCACATTTATTTTCTATGACCATATATGTCTTATATGTTCTGCAGTGGTTGAATCAATTAATTTGCATCAGGATAGAAACCTTGATTCATGCCGATGTGGTTCTCTCTAGTTTTCTTGACTCTGTATCATTGATTAATTACTTAACTCTATGAAGGGAAAATGTAGAGTCACTGGATAGAATTTGCAAGTATAAGATTAGGCAAGCTGACTCAATCTCAGAAGGAAAAAAGAACTGCATTTTCTCCTCATATGTGGAGCCTATAGTATACTATATACATGTTTATATGTAAATGGATGTAAACAAGAGGCAATAACATTAGTGAAGAGGAAGAATGGATGCTGGCAAAAGAAAGCATCGGTCATGAAAGTTTACAAAGCTGTTCTTTTTCTCGTCTGAAATCCACCATCATTTTTCTTTCTTCTCTTTCTATGATGGATAAGTGAATTCAACTTTCTGGGTATTGAAATAGCAAAAACCATAATAAATAAGCCAAAATGTCATTGATGGTAAGAGTGTGAAACCCTATGAAACAAAAACATTTTCTCAATTCCAGATTTTCTACCTATGTACTATTCAGGAATGGCAATGTAAGTTCAATAGTAACTAATGCCCAGGGAGCCAGAGCTAAGAACTCACTATGTTTTCCAATGGGAACAATTAGCAGATATAAAGAGTATACTTCTGCACATCAGTGGCAACAAACTGACTTGTGTAAAGTGACTTTCAGAGCTCTGCTTGTAGCTTTATAACCAAGGTGCTTTCTTCTGTTTTCACTTGTTCTAGAAGAATTTCTACAGTAGATGGAATGGTTTGCTGAAATATTAGATATTACCTAATCATCTTATTTTATTGAACTAGAATTATCTTTCTGACTTACCTGCGTCACTGGTTTGTTGACCATTTATGCTCATGTTTTCTTTACACTGATGCCCTTTCAAGTCATGTAAGTACCAGCAGATTGAAGTATCCTGTTTATATCAATATCATAGAGTAATTGAATTGTATCAGTGCTTATGAGCAGTACAAGCATACAGCCTATGAGTTTCCAAATATTTGGAAGTTAGCTATCTTTGAAATTAGAATATTTGAAACTAATTCAAATTTCATTTGCAGTTTAACCCCTGACTTAAGCATTGATGTCATGAGTTCCTCTTTATACATCCCCTTCCTTCCTTCCTTCCTTCCTTCCTTCCTTCCTTCCTTCCTTCCTTCCTTCCTTCCTTCCCTCCTTCCTTCCTTCCTTCCCTCCCTTCTTCCTTCCTTCCCTCCCTCCCTCCCTCCCTCCCTCCCTCCCTCCCTCTCTCCCTCCCTCCCTCCCTTCCTTCCTTCCTTCCTTCCTTCCTTCCTTCCTTCCTTCCTTCCTGTCTACCTGTCTGTTTGTCTTTAATTCTTTCTTTCTAACGACACCTTTGTGTGGTTTCAAAAATCCAATAGCCTTAGTTTCTTTTAAGCTTTCATGCTTAAAGCAGTGTATTTTTGATGTCTTGTCGGGGAACAATTTGGTTGATACACGGCAGGGAAGGCAATCTACCTGCTCAAAGCACTCTGTATACTTACAAAAAGAATTATCAAAAAAGCCCTACAAAATTCATGTATTAAGATTGCAGAGAAACTGAACATAAACAACTGTTCTACAAAGAAAGCACAAGCCACACAAATCACCCAGAACCAATCTTGCTGCTCGAGGCAAGAGTGAACAAATCACAGAGCCCACAGACACTGTGCATCTTTTAATCTGTGCCAACAGCCTAATCAACAGAAGTAAACTCCATTTATCCTTCACATATAGTTTTGGCATTCAGAACCTCATTCAAGACCCCAAATACTTTTCTGATGTTTCTCCTTCAAATTTAGACCATTTAATTCCCCAGACTGAAAATCCTTTGAATTGCTTGTCTATCACACATTATAATGGATTCCAAACTATGCATTTTCAGATAAAATAGATATAGCTTTAAGAAATTCTAGAATAATATCTACAATATAGAGACCATGATCCATCCATTCAAGTCTCCCATGTTTATGAAATAATTTAAACTTAATGTGAGGATGCATCAAAACTCAACTTCTCTGGCTAATTAATATTTGTCTCATTCAAAGATAAGAAATCACAAAGATCTTAAAAGTATAGAACTAAAATCCCAGTATCTTGGAGAAAGAATTAATGTGATTATTTTGTATGAGGATATCAACACATAAATCACAGAAATAAACATTGAAGTCCTGCTCATGTTTTTAGGTTGTTAAATATAAATCAGGAGTTAGATTGTTAAATTTATAAGGCAGAGTTATCTAGAGGAACAGAACCTATTAAATGTATATCTTATCTGCACACTATATATTATAAAAGAGAGTTTACTAGAATGCCTTAAAACTGACAGGGTGATGAGAAGAAGTCTTAACAATGTCCACTGTATTCTGGTGAAGGTAAGGATGTGGAGGCTAATTACTCTGTAAGTCTATACACACCCCATAGTCTCAATCTGGTGCAGGCCTGAAATATGCTGTGAATGTCATTAGTTTTCATTCCTACAAGAAAGCTGAAGCCTGGTATCATCAAAAGATGGAAGCCATGTGTGTTCTTCTGCGATTGGCTTACCTCACTCAGGATGATATTTTCAAGTTCCATCCATTTGCCTAAGAATTTCATGAATTCTGAGTGAGGTAACCCAACCACAAAAGAACACACATGGTATGCACTCACAGATAAGTGGACATTAGCCCAAAAGTTCAGAATACCGAAGATATAATTCACAGATCACATGAAGCTCAAGAAGAAGGAAGACCAAAGTGTGGGTGCTTCAGTCCTTTTTAGAAAGGGGAACATAATTCTCACAGGAACAAATATGGAGACAGTTTGTAGAGCAGAGACTGAAGGAAAAGCCATCCAGAGACTGACCTGCCTGGGTATCCATCCCACATACAGTCACCAAACACAGACCTATTGTGGATGCCAAGAAGTGCATGCTGACAGGAGCCTGATATAACTGTCTCCAAGAGGCTCTGCCAGAGCCTGACAAATACAAAGGCAGAAGCATGCAGCCAACCATTGGACTGAGCACAGGGTCTACAATGGAGGAGTTAGGGAAAGGACTGAAGGAGCTGAAGAGGTTTGAAACCCCATAGGAAGAACAACAATATCAATCAATCAGACACCCAAGAGATCCCATGGACTAAACCACCAATCAAGGAGTACACATGGAGGGACCCATGGCTCCAGTTGTATATGTAGTAGAGGATAGCCTTCTTGGGCATCAATGGGAGAAAAGGCCCTTGGCCCTGTGAAGGCTCCATGCCCCAGTGTAGAGGAACTCAAGGGCAGGGAGACAGGAATGGATGGGTGGAAGGGTAGGTGGGTGGAACATCTTCATAGAAGCAGGGGGAGGGATGGGATAGGGGTTTTCATGGGAGGGACCAGGAAAGGGGATAACTTTTGAAATATAATAAAGAAAATATCCAATAGAAAAATAAGTGACTCATACTAATAATATTTAGGAAAACATGAACAAAACATGAAAATAATAATTAAAGTTTTAATATGAGAAAATAATCAAAAAATTTGAAATCTGCAATCATCTTGTTACATGGAAAATTGTAGAAAGGATTATTAATGAATAAATGGAATTTATTCAAGATTTTTAAACAGTAAAGATTGCCAACTATGTGATCACAAATTAAAAAAAAATCATTCAACACAAAGATGACTGAAGCTAAATTAAAAAAAAAAAAAAAAACAAAACCAAATAAAACAAAACAAAAATCTGGAAGCCATAAAAATGCAAAGACAGATTCAGTGATCAGATAGTAACAAACAAGCAGCACTGCATTTTCCTAGAACCTCTGTATTCTAGTGGTCCCCCAGAAGGTCCCACTGGGGAGAGAGAGTCTTCCCACTTCATTTGATATTTGCAAAAGAAACCCTCCCAGACCTATCCAGAGGCACATCTCTTGAATGATTCTAGATCCAGTCCACAAGACAATCAGGATTAAACACTACAATAACCAGATCTTTTCCACAAGATCAGTAATTGCTAGTGGCAACAAATGAGTATCAAGAGTAAAGTCTAAAGTGAGGTCCCTGAAGTTTAAATTCAAACTATGCAACTCATAGGCACACTCAGGTAAGCTCTCTCATCTTTGCACCATGGGTAAGAAAGTCGTATAATCAAAGCAGTGTTTCTAAGGAAACCCAATTATTGTAAATATTTTTAAATAGTACATGAAAAGAATTGGGGGGGGGGCTTAAATGATTATAGTTAAAGAAAAGTTCAAAGAAATTTAATTACCATTGAGCATCTAGGAGCAATAAGGAGTTTGGCATTTTTTTTTTAAGAATTGGTGAGGTGGCTACTCAGTATGATTCATTTTGCATATTTTTTCTTGCCTATGCCTGGGTGATATGTGTCTCACTGTATGTCTTCTAGAATGCTTCATTTTTCCCTCTCCATATTTTCTTTGCCCTAGTTAATCATTTCTCACTGTTAATTAAAAGACTGTAAGTATGTAACTGTTTATCTTCAGAGCCAGTCCTCGGTGCATGTAGGGTATGTGTGTGTGTGTGTGTGTGTGTGTGTGTGTGTGTGTGTGTGTGTGCATGCGCGCACACTCGCACTTGAGGTGTGTGTGCATGGGGTATATGTATGTGTGTGTTATTATAGATGAATGCAATGAAGACCTTTACGACAGCCTTTCTGACCAACTATATTTATAGAAATGCCAGAAAGTATGAGAACAAGAACTCCATGCCATCCTGACTCTCCACTCTAGGTGCACAGTTTCCTTTGACATCTTTTTTTTTTTTTTTTTTTGGCTTTTTAAAAATAAGATATTTTCTTTATTTACATTTCAAATGTTATCTCCTTTCCTAGTTTCCCCTCCAAAAATCCCCTATCCCCTCCCTCCTACCCTTGCTCCCTAACCCACCCACTGCCACTTCCTGGCCGAGGCATTCCCCTATACTGGGACATCTTTTACTAAGAAATTCTAAGTATTATAATTGATGAAAATACCACATTTTCTGTATCCATTCCTCTGTTGAGGGACAGTTGTGTTGTTTCAAGCTTCTGCATATTATAAATAAGGCTTCTATGAACATAATGGAGCATGTGTCCTTATTAGATGTTGGAGCATCTTCTGGGTATATGCCCAGGAGAGGTATTGCTGGATCTTCTGGTAGTAGAATGTCCAATCTTCTGAGGAATCACCAAACTTATTTCCAGAGTGGTTATACCATGTTGCAATCCACCAGCATCTGCTGTCACCTGAGTTTTTTTTTTTGTTTTGTTTTTTGTTTTTTGTTTTTTTTTTTTTGTTTTTTTATCACAGCCATTATGACTGGTGTGAGGTGGAATCTAAGGGTTGTTTTGACTTGCATTTTTCTGATGACTAAGGATGTTGAACATTTCTTTAGGTGCTTCTCAGCCATTCGGTATTCCTCTGTTGAGAATATTTATTTAGCTCTGTACCCCAATTTTTTAATTGTGTTATTAGATTTAGATTTTCTGGAATCTAACTTCTTGAGTTATTTGTATATATTGGATATAAGCCCTCTATTGGATGTAGGATTGCTAAAGATCTTTTCCTAATCTATTGGTTGCCTTTTTGTCTTATCGAGAGTGTCCTTTGCCTTACAGAAGCTTTGCAATTTTGTGAGGTCCCATTTGTTAAGTCTTGATCTTACAGCAGAAGCCATTGATGTTCTGTTCAGGAATTTTCCCCTGGTGAACATATGTTTGAGGCTCTTCCCCACTTTCTCCTCTATAAGTTTCAGTGTCTCTGGTTTTATGTCGAGTTCCTTGTTGCACTTAGACTTGAGCTTTGTACAAGAATATAAGTATGGATCAATTCACATTCTTCTACATGCTAACTGCCAGTTGAGCCAGCACCATCCACCAAAAACAGACACTATTGTGAATACCAACAAGATTTTGCTGACAGGAGCCTGACATAGCTGTCTCCTTAGAGGCTCAGCCAGTGCCTGACAAATATGGAAGTGGATGCTCACAGCTGTCCATTGGACAAAGCACAGGGTCCCCAATGAAGGAGCTAGAGGAAGTCCCCAGGGAGTTGAAGGCGTTTGCAACCCCATAGGTGGAACAACAATATGAAATAACCAGTACCCCCAGAGCTCTCAGGGATTAAACCATCAAGCAAAGAGTTCACATTGTGGGACTCATGACTCCATCTCCATATGCAGCAGAGGATGGCCTAGTGGCTCATCAGTAGGAGGAGAGGCCCTTGGTCCTTTGAAGATTCTAAGCCCCAGTAAAGGAGAATGCCAGTGCCAGCTAGCAGGAATGGGTGGGTTAGTGAGCAGGGCATTAGGGGAGGGGATAGGGGATTTTCATAGTGGAAGCTAGGAAGGGAGATAACATTTGAAATGTAAATAAAGAAAATAACTAATAAAATTTTTTTAAGATTTATTTATTTATTATATGGAAGTACACTGTAGCTGTCTTTAGACACTCCAGAAGAGGGCGTCATATCTCATTACGGATGGTTGTGAGCCACCATGTGGTTGCTGGGACTCGAACTCAGGACCTTTGAAAGAGCAGTCAGTGTTCTTAACCACTGAGTCATCTCTCCAGCCCCTAATAAAAATTTTAAAAAAGAAAAAAAAAAAAGAAAGTCTTACATGACTATAGCTAATTTCCATGATATTTATATGAAAGTACATTCTGGGATGGATAGGTCTATGAGTTAGAAAAAATGTATAAATACTGATAGTCACTATTCTAGAGTCATGCAGAATATTTTCACTTTCTTAATCCTACTTAGTTCTGAATTTCTTATTGTTCTTCCATATCCCAGAGCCTTAGTGAAGACTATTTCTTAAGCTGCCTCGAAATTTTTCATTTTCCAGAATGTCACATACATGGTATTAGAAAGTAATATCCACTTTACATGTTGACTTCATTATCTTATAAGTATGTCCTTATTCTTTTTCATGTTTCTTTGTGTAATAATAGATCATTTCTTTTTATTGTGTGGATTTTATAAATGCATTAGAATACTGTATACATTGGAAACATCCAATATATAGTTCAGTAGGTGAATGTGTAAAGTAGACTCACTTACTTAAGAGAACTGTAGTGGTTTCCAATTTTGTCTACTATTTCTAAAGTTTCTGTAAAAATCTATATGTGGGTGTTGCATAGATGTGTTTTTAAATTTACTTGAATAAAATAAAATAAGTAAAATTATTGAATAAAATGCTATGAGTATTTTTCTTTGCAAGTAACTGATAAATTACCTCTCATATGTCTGTACCTTTGTTTATTTCTGTAACAACGATGAGAACTTCTGTTGTTCTGTATTATTTTCACATCTACTGCTTGTTGGTAGATTCCTTTTAATGATTTCTTATTCTTCAGTAGTAATGAATGCAGTGTAAGTTACTGTAGCTAAAACACATCTGGAATATTAAAAAAAAAAACCTACTTTTATCTCTCTATCTCACAGCAATTGATAGCTAAGTGGCATTGTTCCTAGTTACTGAAGGGACCATGTTAGAGCCTTGGACATCTCCAACCATCTTCCAAATTTACTCTCATCACTGTGCTAATGAGCCAAAGGATGGAAGGTATGCAGAGGACATACAACCACTTATGTAAAAGTTCAGTTCTGGTGTAGAAACAACCAGTTTTTTTATTCCCACATGACAACTAGTTATATGACCACACCTAGCTGAAAGGGCAGCTAAACTGTCATCTCATTGTAGGCAGTAATTTTCCTGAAATGACAGTTACCAAGAAGTGTCAGGTCAAGAACTCCTGGATGCCACTTAGCAGTACTTTCCACATTTGCTGGAACAAGTCATGTCAGTTGTAATTGAATGCATTTTTCATTATCTACTTGCAGAACTAATTGGCTATCCAGTTATACAAGCAACGACTTCTTGGAACCAGTGGTAATTAGGAAAAACGCTGTCCATGGTGAGGTGTTATAATCATCGACTATTATCTCAGACCCTCCTGCAACACTTCCACTGGTCCTCAGACCAGATGCTTGGGAACCACATTTTTGTATCTTGCAGAAAGTAAAGGTACTGAAAGAAAAAGAATCTAGGATGATTTAATTGACAAATAAAAGACAAATAACATGCTTTGCAGCATATTGTTTCTGCTAGACAGTGGTGAGAAGAGGAAGGGAAAATAATTACAGACTTCAAAATCCAATCATTCCTGTGTATTCTCATTGCTATTCTCCTTATGTGCACAGTAATTTAGGTTTTGTTTTGACAGGAACACAGAGATATTCCTAAAATGAGAGGCAATATTTACCGATTTAGGTTTAGTAGGTATCTTATCAGAAGTACTTAGTAAGTGCCCCAAATTTCTGAAAACCTGACTCAGGCAATATGTCAATCATCATCAGATGACTAAATTTGGGAGGGGGGTGTATTTAAAAATATAATTTAAATAATTTCTTGCCTTTAAAAGATATTCCAAATATATATTGAATTGTCTGTCAGACTCTTCAAGTATGTTGACAGTAATACTATTCTTTAAATAGCATCTTGAGCTCAGTGTTACAACATGGTCAGTTTTCTTAGCTCCCTAGGTTTAGTTCCTATCATGGTAAACAACATGAACAACAACCAAACCTTTGGAGATACCTTTACACATGGCCAATGGGGTACTAGTAATCTATTTTAATATTAATTTTCACCTATTCTCTAATATCAAATTTTAGCATAGGGCTGACATAGGCTATCCACAGTTCAGTCTTCATGTGGGACTCCTAACAGTGGGAGCAGGGGCTGTCTCTGACTGTTGCTTACCTTTGTGACCCTTTCCTCTCACTGGGTTGCCTTAGCCAGCCTTAATAGAAGTGAATGTAATATACCCAGTCTTAAGGCAACTTGTTATGCTAGGGCTGGTTGATATCCATGGGAAGGCTGCCTTTTTCTGAAGACAAAAGGAGGAAGAGTAGATGGGGGGCTGGAATGGAAGGTGGGGGGAGGAACTTAGAGGAGAGGAGGGATGGAAGCAGTGGCTTGTCAATGTAGAAATTAGTTTTCAACATGCTTGTGATTGTCTATGAAAAATTTAGCCAATTGCTGGGCTCAAGTTATAGTTTATGGTTTATCCCCTTGGTTTATGCCAAAATTCCACTCAGGATTTTATTTTAATTCATTTTTATTTTTATTTTTGTTTTATTTATTTATTTTTTTACACTCCAGATTTTATCCCCATCCTGGTCCAGCCTTTGACTGTTCCCCATTCCATAGCTCCCACCCACCTGTCCCCATGACGATGTCCCTACCCCCTACCCTCACCCCACCAGACCTTCTGACTCCTTGGGGCCTTCAGTCTCTTGAGGGTTAAGTGCATCTTCTCTGACTGAACCCAGACCCAGCAGTCCTCTGCTGTATATGTGTTGGAGGCCTTTATCAGCTGGTGTATGCTGCCTGGTTGGTGGTCAAGTGTCTGAGTGATCTCAGGGGAGACAGGGGCAGGACAGGTTAATTGAGACCGCTGGTCCTCCTACAGGGTCACCCTTTTCCTCAGCTCTTTCCAGGTTTTCCCTAATTTAACCACAGGGGTCCTCAGCTTCTGTCCATTGGTTGGGTGTCAAATGTGTAGCCCAGGTCTGCCTCTGTCCCCTTCAGCATATCCTACTAGTGTGTACCACCACAACTCACTCCATTCAGGATTTTAATATGCAAATATGTACATGTTTAAGTGAGCATATTCATGAGTATGTGACGGGGTTCTTTCTGCAGGTGTCAGGTGTCTTCCTCTTCCATTGCTTTTTATTATTATTATTATTATTATTGTTGTTGTTGTTGTTAATTATTATTACTATCATCATCTTACTTCTTCATTGCTCTCTACATTATTATTTTTTTAGAAACTATCTTCTTGAACCTAGCAATAAGCAAGTTAGCTGGATTGTGTAACCAAAGAGCTCTAGAGATTTTCTTGCCTTAGCCCCTATCCATCTAGTGCTATGGTTACAAACTTGTGCCACCACATGGCTTTTACCTGATTGATGGGGCTTCTGAAATAAATTTTTCAGGTTTCAGCAGCAGATTTCTCCCATTGAGACATTCTTCAAGCTGATACTAGCTGTGTCCTACCCTTCCTCTTTCTTGTAGGATGCTTGGTCTGTAATCAGTGTATGGTACTAGCAAATTTTAAGTAACTATAAGAAGAATCCACAAATAAGTACTGGAGAATTTAAAAACAATAATACATAGAAAAATTATCTCAGATGGTCAGAGTAACTTGTTCAGAAATGAACAACTTTGATTCTCCAAAGCAATTCTACACTTAAGCATTAGAAAATTTTAATCTGTGGAACATTTTTGAAGAGATGGTTATTAATGTCAAGTATATAACACTCTATGTATGTTAAAGAGATAAGAGGTCTTATATCATTTGCAGACTTTGCCTTTGACGATAAAAAAGAAACTGTTAAAGGAGCACAGTATTTCTTTTCTCAGAAAGAAAACCTCTAACCTGTAACTGTCACAAGAAATATGTGTTGACATTGCATTTTTTTCTTGAGCTATGACTGATTCTTGATTTTTTAATATGTCGGTATATTTACTTTGTTATAATGGCCATATGCTTTTAACACTTGTCTCTTCAAGGCACATTGAATTTTAAGACTGTATCAACATGTATAGCAGAGAAAGCTCCACCCTAATTTATAGCACTTGCTTTAGTTTGCTGCTGTCTGCACATAACTCTACCAGTTTTTCTACTTTGTAGAAAACATCCTCTCACAGTTAAGGTGTTTCAGTGACAGAGAATTTTCCATGTGTTGCAAACTGAAGAAATGCTATCTGCAAATGAGTCTAATTTGGAATGGGCCAGTTTGTTTTATGAAGGTACTACCTTCTGATTGTTCAGAGTTTTCACCTTGACCTCACAAGATGGGTCCTCACTTTGCTCATTTCTTTCTATTGACTGGAGTATTCTCATGCATGGCTCTGGAGGTAACAGGGTTCCAGTTAATGGGACAAGGGTTTCAAAGGTGATAAGTTTCATATCACTATAAGAAGACTATCAAAAATAAAAGGAAAATAAACTATAATACTGATAATTGTTTCTCCAAATATTCAAAATTTGGCACAAATGTTAAAGTTTCCTACATGTGCTATCACTTGTGATGGCCTGGTTCAGATTTTGTAAAATACATTTATATATAAGGGAAATCCAGTCATCTTTTCATTTCCTCAGAAGAAAATGATTAAGATCAATCTCTTTTGTTGCTACAGTCTTAACTAGGGGCTTGCTTAAGAACTCTCTGAATGGGGGTGGGTGGTACTTGAAGTTAATCCTAACCTAATTAAAATGATTCTTTTTACTTACTAATATAATGATACAAGGTTATTTTGTGCAGGAAGTTTTTTCACATTCCCTCAACAACTCCAAGAATATACAAACAATGGTAGAGACAGTCATATACTCTAAGAACATATACTCTAAGAACATTTAATGTAATGGACAAAGGACCTATTGTCCATTACATTAAATGTTCATCAATTAAAATCATAGAAACTAAATGTACTGTATCATTATATACATCAAATATTCATTAATTAAGATGATAGAAAATGGTGTATTTTCAGATTTTTTTATTATTTTGCTTCATTTTGTTTCCTATTTATACATAAATAGGAAGGAAAATAACTCAATATAAATGTGAAGTAATTTATATTTCAAGAAATATTCATAAATTTTCATTCTTTCATGATAGCAACCTTACAGAAAAGCTGATAAAAATAAGTTGAGCCTTATAACTACCAGGGTGATATCTAGGATCATAAAAATCAGCCGGGCATGGTGGCGCACGCCTTTAATCCAGGCACTTAGGAGGCAGAGACAGGCGGATTTCTGAGTTTGAGGCAACCTGGTCTACAAAGTGAGTTCCAGGACAGCCAGGGCTACACAGAGAAACCCTGTCAAAGTAACCAAGGAGCTAAAGGGGTCTGCAACCCTATAGGTGGAACAACAATATGAACTAACCAGCACCCCAAGAGCTCGTGTCTCTAGCTGCATATGTAGCAGAAGATGGCCTAGTCGGCCATCACTGGGAGGAGAGGCCCTTTGGTCTTGCAATCTTTATATGTCCCAGTACAGGGGAATGCCAGGGCCAAGAAGTGGGAGTGAGTGGGTGGGGGAGCATGTGGGGGACTTTTGCGATAGCATTGGAAATGTAAATGAAATAAATACCTAATAAAAAAATCATGTGAGTTACTATAGAGCCACAATTAAACAGAAATCTTGTGGTTGAATATATGTCCCATTAAACTTCCATTACAAACAAAAATTAACAGTTTACAATTCTCATTTAGACTTTGGACATTTCCCTTTGTCCCTATAAATTGTGCAGATCATGTACTCTTAGAGAGGTCATATGGTATTGATTATTAAATCTTTTTAAATTTTTTCATCATTTTAGTGAAACTATTTTCTTCTCCTTATATCCAGTTTTCAGATGCCTTAATGTAATCACCAATTTTAATTTTCATCCCTAGTGAAACTCTCTGTTTCCAATCATCATTTATCTCTCTACGTGAATGCCTGTCTATTTACCATCAATCCCTTTAGGTTTTTAATGTGTGCGCCCATTGTTTCTTCTGTGTCTGATTCCTTATTATGTTTCTTGACTAGTGATACTACAAAACGAATATCTATCAGAGAGTCGTCCTTAATCAGCACGGCTGTTCTGTGTCAAGGGTCCCCAAGATTACTCTCAATCTCAGTGATTCACTGAAAAGATTCACAGGGCTCAGCAAAATGGTTAAATTACATTTATAGATTACCACTGAGTTGGCTCTCAGACTATAATAAGGAAAGGCAGGAAACACAGGGATGAAGTCCAAGAGAAACCAACTCTAAGCTCTATCCAGTGGAGTCTCATGAAAAATACTTTCTCATCACAGAAATGCATGAAAATATGTGCACGTTATTGTCAGCTAGAAAAGTTCACTGAAGTCATGGTGTCCAGAACATTCATGGAGAGACAGTCACATCTGACCTCAACTGCCTAGATTTTAGCTTCCATAGTGAAAATAGATGGAAGTGGCCATATTAGTGTAAAATATTTTGTCAAATTAGTATTTCATGGTTTACATGATCAAGCTCTAAAACAAACAAACAAACAAACAAACAAACTCCACAAAAGACAATAAGCCACCACAACAAAAAAACCCACATGTACCCAGCAAAATCCAGTCACAAAGATGGGATTTGTTATTTGGTGCAGTCTGGTCAACTCAGATGAATGAAATAATATTTTTCTTCATGCACCTCATACAGATACATCTGTTTTATTCGCTGAGCTTCTAATTATATGTGACTGGACCAATGGAGGGCACCCCTGCCGCCCCCCCAAGCTATGTATATAGTAACTCAGAAGATATAGGAGAATCAAGGAAGTGTTCCAGCAGCATTGAAGGGGCAGATCTCACATTTCCGGGGCCCACAGGAAAGCCAGAATTGGCAATAAATATTGGCATTAAAGTCTCAGATTCTGAGACTGGATTTTCATTTTCCTGTGGTTACCAAAGTGCCCATTGCTCTAAGTTCCCTGGATATTGTAACTGCTTCGTATTTGATCTTGTCTCCAACTGCACAGCTGGTTCACAGTCCCTCCTCCCTCTCTGGCTGAACACTGCCACTCTAATTCACTCTGTATGTGGCTGAACACATTTCATTGTTAAAAAGCATCTTTGATCATTTTGCTCTCCTTGTCAAAAACCTTTTATGATTCAAAGTTGCTCACAGATGAAAATTTACTGCCCTCAGTTCGGCATTCATTCTCTGGGTCTGTTTCAAAGTTGCATTTCAAGGTAGGTCTTCATTTTGCTTGTGATGCGTGTTTCCTTTTGATGTAATTTAAGTGTATTTAGATGGCAATCCCCCAAATCCTCCCAGTCTTTCCAATTTGGGATTGTAAGTGTAGTATCTCAATTGTATTTTTTTGATCTTATGTATGAGAGTGCTTTTCTACAAATACCATAAACATTTTCTCTTCTGTTCAATATTATAGTTTTATATTTTATTGTAATTTTGAAACTCTAATATACTCTGATTTGTGCTCACTTTTGAGACAAGGTCTCACCAAGTATCATAGGCTGGTCTTGAACACTCAAGCCTCCCAATTGGTAGATTACAGAACATAGCTGCCACTTCTGTCTAGGGGATGATTTCTTAGGCTTTTGACTTGCTTCCTCCATTTTATAAAACCTGTTGTGGAAACTTTTCATTTCCCTACCTTGATAATGCAACACATGTCACAAAATTAACTGAGGAGTATAGTAATGTCAGCCTTGAAAATCTGCTAGTTCTTAATATATGTACAGATTTTAACGCCCAACTAATCTTAAAGGTCAGGGTACACACACACACACAGGCACACCACACACACACACATGTGCACACACACACACACACGCACACGCACACGCACACACACACACACATCTTAATTTCATGTGTCATTTTACTTTTCATATGTTTTATTCTTATTGTATAAATTTCATTTTTCTGTGCTGTGAGATATTTTTGCCTGTATAATATTTCAAGCTTAAGTCATTTAAACAGCATTTAATGGCATTTTATATTGGATTATATAAGTATAGTGTTTTGTATTATAAAAATCTTAGCAATTAACATATTTTGCCTTCCCATTTGAAAACATAGTATAGCATTTTAATAAAGTTTACATTTTTGTAACATTTTATAATTTTGTTCTTCTGTTATTTTTGTAGTTTGTTTTCTGCATCCTAGAATGTGTTCTATAAAATCTATTTTGTGTTTTGAAGAACTGGTCTCCTGTAAATTATATCTTGCTTGTATATAGAAAAGCTATCAATTTTTCACATAAATCCTATACAAGAAATATTTCATGTAAAATTGCCACTATTTTTCAGTTAGTATTAGAGGAAAGACAATTTACTAAAATAATTACTAAAAACTTTCAAACTCAGACTTTCAGAGCAGTATATACACATTCAGGGAGTTGGGATATCAGGGACAATTCTGCCACCACTCAAGCAATGGTTTTTGGAGTAGATAATGTCTTTGCTTGTAGTACAACTTGTGCTGTATATATTTAATGTGCATAACACAATGTTTTCATGGACATATTTAGTAGAATTATTATATAGTCAAGTCAATTAATATATCCTTAATTTCAAATACTTACCTATTCTTTTTCTGTTATCTTTTTGTATGATAAATGCAACTGCAATCTACTTGTATTGCAAATTTCATGTACATAATACATATTATTAGTTTCTCTTTATATACTGTTCTTTAAATCTCTAGATGTATTTGCCCTGCATAAGTATAACTATACTGTGTGCACTTTGAATCAACTCTCTGAAACTCTCTGACACCCAAGCCATGGATGCTATTGGTCTTATTATATTTGTTCATATTTTCCCCCAGATTCCATGTACAAAATTGAATATGCAGTAATTTTTTTTCTTTTTGCATTTGGCTTATTTCATTTAGCTAGAATAATATTCATCTAGGTTGTTGCAAATAGGAATGTGTGCTGGTTAGTTTTTTGTCAGAGTGACAGAACTAAAAACATCTGGGTAGGAGAAACCTCAATTAAGAATTTGCCTTTATCAGATTGGCCTGTAGGCAACTCTGTGGTTGATCTTCTTTAGTTATGACTGATGTTGGGAAGAAAAGCTAACTTTGGGCAAGTTCACTCCTGGATAGGTGGCCCTGGTAGTGTAAGAAAGCAAGATGAGCTAGCCATGGACATGCAAAGCAAAAAGCAGCACTCTAACTTGGTTTCTGCTTTAATTCCTGCCTCCAGTTCCTGCCCTGGCTTCCTTCATTGGTAGACTGGGAAAAAGATATGCCACTTGAATTAATCCTATACTTTTGAAATTGGTTATGGTCTTTTTATCACAGCAACAGAAATATATACTAAGACAGAGGTTCTTTGTGGGTTTTTTGTTTTTCTGGTTTTTTGGGTTTTTTTGGGGGGTTTTTTGTTTTTTGTTTTTTTGTTTTTTTTGTTTTTTTGGGTTTTTTTTTTTAGTTTTTCGAGACAGGGTTTCTCTGTATAGCCCTGGCTGTCCTGGAACCCACTTTGTAGACCAGGCTGGCCTTGAACTCAGAAATCCGCTTGCCTCTGCTTCCCAAGTGCTGGGCTTAAAGGCGTGCGCCAGCACGCCTGACTTTATATTATTTTGCTGTACAAATTCCGTTTTATATATAATATTTCATTAAAATATAATACACTGTTTGTAAACTATCAAACTATACAATATGTATAATGTAATAAAACCACCACAGTTTTTCCTGTTCATTAGCTTGTGCATGACCAGGTTGTATCCCTAAATTGTGTGCCACGAGTCTAACAAGAACTTCAATGACTCTATGAGGAACTGACTTTATTTCCTTTCATACACACTCAGAAGAGGAATTACTAGTTCACGTGTCACTCTTATTTGGGAGAAGACTGGGGAGAAAGTTCTATGATATTTTCCATCATACCTGTTCTGTCTTTTGTTTCCACCAACAGTGGGCATGATTTTTTCTTTCTCTCTGTTCTTTCTAGCAATGCTGTCTCACCAATAATAGACACTCAATCTATGTGAAGTGATAAATCATTTGGATTTTAATTTTCTTTTCCATAATGATTTGTTAAATCATCATTGTGCCTGTTGAGTATCTTCATAACTTATCTGAAGAAATCGCTCGTTTAAACACTTGTTTTAGAACAAATAAACCTGAGTAGTAATATTACCTACTCCCTATAGGTAACCACCTCAAGGAGATATTTGAGGTGTAACTTTCTCATGATAGAAAGTCTGGCCTGAAATATCTTATTATGTATTTCAAAAGGGAATTCTCTTTTGTTAGTATACTTGAAAGACAATGTTTCCATATTTGATAATGCCTGTTGATTGGGTGATTATAAACCAGTACATCTAACCAAACCAGTATGAAGTTTCAGTGTTTCATTACTAACTATTGCCTATTCAAAGAGAATAACATCATTGGCTCTTCAACCTCAGGTCACAGAACGGATAGAGCTTAGTTCTGTCGGCTAGCATCTTAGGGAAGGGAAAATGGTCTATGATCAGCAACCAATCTGTTGGCTTTGAAGTCAGTTTTATTCCTGACAGGCTGACTTTTTTGTTCTCCCACTGTTGTGTTTCTTTACTTTATAGGAAATAACTTCAGGGAAAAAGGTTTTCTTCTTCAAAGTTATAAAATTTACATTTATGGAATTTGGGGATTCAGGGAACAGTCTGCTTATTTAACAATGGGAGGCTATAATTTGTACTGAAAAATAATATTTGCTTTGGGAAATATTATCAAGGCAAAGCTTTCCCAAGGGGCTTATTTCTACTTGGCACAGAGGAACTTCGAATTTTCCATCACCATACCAACTCAGAAAATTCTGACATTCAAAATAAAACAAGAGTAATTAAAACAGAGAAAATAATCAGGGGCATGTGAAGAGAATGGAAGGATGGATAAGTTTGCACCTTAACTTCTCAGGTAGTTCACAGACTACCAGCTATGGCTCTTCACTCAGGAAAAATGTTAAATCAAAAACTCTCTAAACAAGACATTCTGCTATGTGATTCCTATCAGATCTAATATGAGTCCATCCCATGACTTCCTCTAGACTCTTTATGCTTCCTAGTGGCAGGAAATCACCAGATTCATGGATGTGTTGTGCTTTGGTCAAGCCATCCTCCTTTCTCATTTTCTTTCCTTTGTTCTCTTCCCATTTCTCTCTTGTTCCTATTTTACGTTCAGGCCATCCTATTCAATTATATTTGTTTGCTTCTGGCTTATTTCACCTAACATAACATCCCAATTCTGCACATTGTCTTGAAGATGAATAAGGTAATTGTTCCTCATTGTTGAACTGTTGTCCATTGTGTATCCAAACCTCATTCCCCTTTCCATTTAGGTGTTAATGTGGGTCTAGGTTGTTCATATCTTTGGTGATGTGAATAGTGCCACAATATGGATGAAGATACAGGGATCTTTGCTTCTCTCTGACTTCATTTCCTTTATTCAAATACCCAGAAGTACATTAGCCAAATCATAGTTTAGTTCCATTTTTTATTAGATATTTTCTTTATTCACATTTCAAATGTTATCTCCTTTCCTAGCTTCCCCTATGAAAATCCCCTATCCCTTCCCCCTCCCTCTGCTCACCAACCCACCCACTCCTGCTTCCTGACCTTGGCATTCCCCTACACTTGGGCATTGAGCCTTCACAAGAACAAAGGCCTCTCCTCCCATTAATGTCTGATAAGGCCATCTTCTGCTACATGGCTGGAGCCATGCATCCCACCATGTGTTTTCTTTGCTTGGTGGTTTAGTCCCAGGAAGCTCTGGATATACTAGTTAGTTCATATTGTTGTTCCTCCTATGGGGCTACAAACCCCTTCAACTCCCTGGGGACTTTCTCTAGCTCCTTCATTGAGGACCCTGTGTTCTGTCCAATGGATGGCTGTGAGAATCCACCTGTGTATTTGTCAGGCACTGGCAGAGCCTCTTAGGAGACAGCTGTATCAGGCTCCTGTCAGCAAGCTCTTGCTGGCATTCACAATAGTGTCTGATTTTGGTGGTTGTCCATGGAATGGATCCACAGGTGAGGCAGTCTCTGGATGGCCATTCCTTCAGTCTCTGCTTCACAAGCCCAGAAGATGCTCCAACATATAATAAGGACACATGCTCCACTATGTTCATAGCAGCCTTATTTATAATAGCTAGAAGCTGGAAAGAACCCAGATGTCTCTCAACAGAGGAACAGGTACAGAAAATGTGGTACATTTACACAATGGAGTACTGCACAGCTATTAAAAACAATGAATTTATGAAATTGTTAGACAAATGGATGGATCTGGAGGATATCATCCTTAGTGAGGTAACCCAATATCAAAAGAACACACATGATATGCACTCACAGTTAACTGGATATTAGCCCAGAAGCTTAGAATACCCAAGATACAATTTGCAAAACACATGAAATTCAAGAAGAAGGAAGACCAAAGTGTGGATACTTTGGTTCTTTTTAGTTCCATTTTTAATCTTTGAGGGAATCATAAAGGCATTTTTAAATCCACTGAGAAGTGCCCTCCCTCTGGGGCTATTGAATAAAAAGCTGAGTCTAAGATACATCACCTCCATATGAGCCATTGGTTAAGAAAGCCATGAGACCTGCTGCCCCAATAATACAGGCTCTTGCTTTTCCCCTTGGTTGCAAAGATTGCTGCTAAGATTCTATTCCTTAAGAAAATGCACACCTTCATTGAAAGATTCAGATAAAGCAAGTTTCAACTAAGCTTGGACTTCCTTCCTACTGCCTAGCTTAGTGTTAATAGGTGCTATGAAAATTGCTTTGGGAGAAAAGACATCAAGGTTTTTATCTAGTGTTGAACCCTACATACTCCAATACAAACCTTTAAGGGAGATTTTAAAACTGGTATAGTTGTAGCAAATTATTATGAAGTTAACCAACAGTTCTCTAGTTGGATAAGAGACAAATGTCACAAGAGACTTTTCATCTTCAGTAATAGAAATACATCTCAAAATCCATAGCTGAGGAGGTCTTATCCCAGAAAGAATAAATTATTACTGTTATTTAGCTAAATTATTGTATTTTCAAGCTGGCTTTTAATACCTGTATTTATACCCCCAGATGCACATTACTCTTGGCATTACTCACAGAAGCTTCTTTTTGCAATGAATGGCCAAAGGGAAGAAGACACCAAGACACATAGCTACCCAAGGTACTGAGTACAATCAACTACTGAGTTGCCATCCATAATCAAGACATTTATACCATCCCCACTTGGCCTAGGAAACAAGATAGACATGGACAAGAGAAAGTAAGAACTGGAAGTCAGGAGAATTTCTTCTAAGAAGGGAACAAGCAATATGGTCTTGATCTCACAATAGCTATGGCTACCTGTATGTGTCTGTTTATAAATGGGATAGTCAACAGTCAATTAAAGACCTAGAAAGGAATCACTAGAAGGAGCAGAAATTATCTCCAACTTTGTAGACAATACAAAATACTGTGTAGCCTGTCTCACTAGGCTCCCAAGGGTAGCCCAAATCCATGGTCACACAGATATCTAGTCAAAACGAAACAAAAACAACAAAAGACAGAATAGGAGCTTGTAGAAAAGAGGAGAATAAAGGAATTGAGGGAGGTTTATGGGGAATAGTAATCAGAATGTACCATACATCTCCACGGGAGCATCAAAGGATGTGTTTAATAAAGAGTACAAAACAATTCTGCCAACAGCACCATAAGGATATCAGAGATGTATTTTGACATACAATTCCAGAGTGACACAGTTCACCATGGTGATAACACTTGACAGCTGGCACGGAAGACATGATGGAAGTATCAATAGATTGGCTACTCACACTGTATCCATTATCAGGACGCAGAGAGTGAACGGGAAGTGGGGTAGGGCTATAAAACTTCAGGGTCCTTCCCTATGACCCACTTATTCCTGAATGCTCTAAATCATAAAGTTTTCTCAACTTTTCCAAACATAATCAGGTGGTGACCTTGTGTTGAAACTTGCAACTCTGTGAAGATAATTTAACATTTAAATCACAGCCCTGAAAGGTTAACTGGGTATCATGGCTATTGAATATTGCAAATACTGAAGGAAAGGCCATCTAGAGACCTTCCCACCTTGGGATCCATCCCATTTGTAGACACTAAACCCTGACACTATTGCTGATACCAAGAAGTGCTTCCAGACAGGGGCCTGTTATGGCTGTCCTCTGAGAGGCCCCACCAGCATCTGACTGAGACAGAGGCAGTTACTTACAGCCAACCATTGGACTGATCCCTGGGACCCCAATGGAGGGGTTAGGGGAAGGACTAGCAAGCTGAAGGGGATTGCAGCCTCATATGAAGAGCAACAATATCAACTAACCAGACCCCTCAGAGCTCCCAGGGACTAACCCACCAACCAAATTGTATACATGGATGGGTCCTTGGCTCCAGCTGCATATGTAACAGAGGATTGCTTTATCTGGTATCAATGGGAGGGGAGGCTCTTGGTTCAGTGGAGGCTTCATGCCCCAGCATAGGAGGATGCTAGAGAGGTGGGGCAGGAGTGGGCGAGGGAGCACCCTCTTAAAAGCAAAGGGAAATGGGATGGAATGGGGGATTGTGACGGGGAGACAGGGAAGGGAGATAGCATTTTAAATGTAAATAAATAAAATAACCCTTTAAAAAAGAATGACCATATTCTTTCAAAGATGACAACTGCAAATAAAACTGTATAATTCTAATGACAATCATGTTACAAAATGTATTTGTTGATCTTCTAACCCATTGTCTACCAATGTTTCTTTTACAAGGGATTTATTGTCCATTTGTGCCTTTCACATGACGTTTTCCATTTTCATTTATTAAGGAATTAAATGAACTCTTTTGCTCTATCTCATAAGTAGTCTAATAGTTTAATATTCCTCATTCAACTTTCATTGAGATGATTTTATGAACAAATATTAGCTTTCTGTATTTCAATGCTTGCACAGGATCTCATGAATTTTTATTTTTAATTAAAAACTGACTCACTGATTGCTAATCCTTTTTTTTCTTATTCTTTAGCTTATTTGCGTCATCTAAGCACCTTCCCCTCCACCAATTTCTTTCCTTTGGTACTTCCATGTAGTCGTATGGGAAGGTACTACTCATTGCATTATTCTCAAAGTTATCAAGCATTTTTGCACCGAGTACTTTCTTCAGGGAAAATAAAAAAAAACCCTCTTGAAAAGAAATCACATAGTTCAAATGAGCATGCAACGAACACTTTTGTTTTAGAGTGTGTTCATGCTTCACTGGAAAGTAAATATTGAAATTATCTCTTTTTAAGAGGTCTCAAAGTAATGGAACAATATTATCATTGCTTAGAAAGCAGTGTTTTTATCATGAGGTGAGAAAGGCAAACAAATAGCAGAACAAAATACACTTGGTGATCTTCTACCCCCATTGCCCAGGCCATCACTTACAAGTATTTATTCTCCTTTTGTGTAAGGTAAAGGCAAGCAGGGAATCCCCAAGAGAAGCTGCAAGTGGAAAATCATTGCTAATGAATTCATAGACCAGACTTAAATGTCCAAATGGAAGTCGCTTTGCTTTGAAAGCTGTTAGTATGATAGTATCCCATTGCCTTAAGAAACATATAATAGTTGCTGTACCTGGAAATATTAAGGAGTCATAATTTTGCCTAAGTAACAAAACTCAGAGGGAGAATGGTTCAATAAAGTAGTCATTCACAAAGGAATATATTTGCTCTGGAATTCAGTAAGATCCTGGTAGGGATAGGTGACTTTAGAAAGTGTGCATAAGAGGGAAAACAAATCCCTGAATCACCAAAGAGGTGGTCTTCCATGATTGAATATCTCTAGTCACATTATTTTTTAAAAAACATTCTGTTTATTAAAAATGTTGTATTTAAAAACACCATTTCACAATGCATTTTAAAAACCAATCACTCACCTGAAAAAGCACATACTTCATACTGCATAACAGTCTTCTTTTATTTAGAAAATAGCTGGGAGGACCCTGTGCTTCTGTATCACAAGACTTTCAAGAGCAAAACTATAAACAAAATCATAACAGAAAAATTTGAACAGAGCTTCAGCATTGTGATGAGATGCAATGAATTTGACGACAAGGAATTGTGCTGAACCTTTTCTGTTACCTTTATTTTCAGAGATCAATCACTGCCAACTAGGTTCTAATCGTGTAATTGTATGTCTGGAAGGAAGTTTCTTGCTTTTGCATATCTCCATGACCATTTTCCTATCTCACCTTTATCAGAAATGCAGAAGACCATTCCTTCCCATTCATATCTTTTTCCAAGGAAAATTAATGTTTTGATGACATTGTAAAGAAGAGTCATTTGTGAAAAGAAATACTGTATTGTCTGCTAAGTGCTTCCCTCTGCCAAATATGAAGAACAGGGCACATGAGACTTACTGTGTTAAATGCAGTATTGGGTGGTAGGGCTGTGTCACAGTAAATGATGCACAGGGCAGGGAATCCAGGCATGAGAATAGAGAGGAAACAGGATAGATTTCCAGGTCTCCATCATGCTTAAGCACTGCAAGAAACTCTATGGCCACCGTACAAAGCTTCTGTCTATCCAGGGACAGAGTGCACCACTGTGTTCAGCAAACATGAAGAACTTCAATGCCTAGTCGGAATGTCATTCTACTCTCTACCAGTATATCAGTAAAGCCTTCCTTCCTTTATGTGGCCATCAGTTACTCATTGTTAATAGATAACTTTGTGTTTACTGTTGAAAATGACAATAGAGTTCTTAATTTATGCCAGTGATGTTTGGGCATAGATTTGATTTTCTTATTTACAATGTTTGTGCACAGATTTGACTTTCTTATTTACACACACTCACTCAGAGAGAGAGAGAGAGAAAGAGAGAGAGAGAAGGAGGAGGAGGAGGAGAGGAGGAGGTGAAGGAGGAGGAGGAGGAGGAGGAGGAGGAGGAAGAGGAAGGGAGGAAGGAATGGAGGGAGGGAGAAAAAGAGATATATGCAAACTCACAAAGACTATATATATATATATATTGTGGAGACAAGACTAACTTGCTTCCTAAAATTTAATGGAGTTTTATAAGCAATGTCTAAAAAGAACAAGAATTAAAGCAACACACAGCTACCTCACAAGAATAGGCAGAATGAAAAGACATTACAGCAGTTTTATCAGATGAAGATGAGATAGGAATTCTGAGACATTTCACCCTGTGAGCCAATGAGCAGTAGTCACGGTGCTTGTCACAGTGAACCACAGGGCTTTTTCCAGAGGTAAAGGAACATTCCATGAATGATAACCTGTTCTTAAATATTTTCTCCTTGAATTTTTATAATCATGGTGTCAAGAGAGGAAATGCAATTAAGTTTGAAATGAGATCTGTATTAGAAAACTGATGGCTAATATTTAATATTTATCTCAGTTATCTGGCATGAGATTCAGTCATTTCCCAAGTCCATCAGGACTGCTTCAGGTGTTCTTATATAATAAATGTCATCTTTATGGAAGTTTCTACTGTTTTACTTTTTGTTTTCTTCACTGAAAATGTCATTTTAACATTTTTTTGTGGAAAATATATTTTACAATTTAAACATTAAGGCATTTTAAAAATGCAAGTCAGTATATTTAGTTCAATATTGCTAAAATATATAAAGTTCATTGATATTTTTATTTTGTACACTACTCTTAAACATACAGCATACAGAAACATTTTTAGGTTTGGATATTGCAGTTTTTAAAATTACTAAATAGGTTTCCTATAATAGAAATAAATTCTTTGTCTTCTTCTTCTTTTTTTTTCCCTACCCTCCAATCTGTGTGGCATAGTTTTAAAAACTGCATCTGAGGTAACAGCTGTTCTTTGTAGAAAATTTAACACTTCTGGTATTTTGAATATAGGGGTTTTTTGCCCCTGGAAATTGAACCATAAATAAAACTTTTAAAAAGTAAATTGTGAGAGAGAAAAAAAAAACACCCAACAATCACACTGCATGTGTATGCTTGCTTTAGAAGGACTCTAGAGTGAAGCCATTCTTTATCTTTCAGGCTATGGTTAAGACATGGAGTCTACTCTTGGCTCATGACAGATGATGATGGAGCTTGTATTTTAGTGAGCATGCACAATAGGTTGTGAACAGAAGAGATCACCAATTGTTGGAACTCTTTTGGCATATCTTGAAGATTCTAACAGTATTGTCTAAGTATTTCAATGGACTCATACAAAATAAAATATATGCTTATGAAATATGGTGAAGTACAGCACCAGAGAATGGGTGATAAGAAAAGTCTTTTCCATCATGGCCCTTACCTGCTACTGTAGAAGTTACCACTGTTTCTGTTAATTGTGGGCCTATGTTACATTGTGGAATTCAGCACTGTTTTTTTTTTTTTAAACAAATAGTATAAAAATATATGATGATTTAATTACCTCAAGTGATATTTTATTTCAGTATTTTATAAATAAAAGTAAAATCATGAAGGAAAAGCATCACATATACCAGGCACTAAGGGAGCTATCTCATGTGCACGGCCCCAAGAAACCTTGATAGTATGGACTGGAAGAGGTGAGACAGGGATTGTGATTGTGTAGATGAGAAAATGGATAAAACAGGATGATTAGAAACCTGAGCATGGTTATGAAATTCCAAAGAGAGGAGATGGACTGTCATGACAAACAGTTTAATTCCAATGACAAGTTATCATGGTTCCATAGACACTTTTGACTTGTTTGGAAACGTGGTCATTTGCCAATCACTTGTATAGCAAATACTTTGGGAACTTTTGAAGTAGTCTGAACATCGTATATCAGTAAGGAAAAGGGAAATTGAAGACTCACTTTCTAGAACAAAGTGGAATAAAGGCAGAAAAGTTGGTTGTCTGGATACTTTCTTGGTATCTACGTTCATCGGCCATTTCTCTTCTGCCCAGGCACTCCCATCTGTTTAATTTGAGCATTATCTGTCACCTATATGGGATGTCGTGCTTTTCCCCTATCACCTCTCTGTCACAATGAATCAGATAGCCTAGCCAAATAAGATCAATGAATTCGAGAAATAGGGTTTGGGAAGAAAGAAAAAAAGTTCTGTTAATGCAAAATAAAAAATAATTGCACATGTTAAAAAAAAATCTAAAACCTAGACTAACTAACCTTGCAACTACAACAAATAAATATTTGGACAAACGCATGTATTATTAAGACATTAACTTGCTATAAAGTCAAATCATTATAGTATCAGCATACAGATAAACATACCAACATATGGTAAAAAATTAGAGATCCAAATATTAGCCCCATATTTTTGGAGTACTTACAGTTAAATGAACCTTTATTTTTTAACAAGAAAATTCAATATCAAGAAAGATATATTTAAAAAATAGTACAGAAAGCAGAGAAAAGAAAAGACTAGAAAGAGAAGAACAGGACTGGAGATGAAGCAAGCTGTCAGGGCAGCATATAAAGGGAGAATCCCTGGTCTATACAGAGTTGTAGGCAGCTCCGCCATAGCTGCACTGTGAAGCTGTGTCTCCAAAGAAAATAGAAAAGGAAAGAAAAAATAATGTTGAGATGGTAGGAGACTTAGGCACCAAGAGTCCAAATAAACTGGATCAAATAATATATCAAATCTAAATCAATATGATATAGACATCAGAACTAGAACACACATTCCTGGAGTAAATTATATATATATTTATATGATAAATACATATATAATACACACATATATATTTATATGTAAAAACATATATAAATTTTATACACTTTTATATTTTATCGCATACTACACGTACATCTATAATGATATGTTTTATATATATATATATATATATATATATTTAAGTAATGGATTTTAGATATGAAACATTGCTTTGGTATAATTCTATTTAAAGTGAAAATACTTTTGTGGGATTTGTAATTCACTTATAGATCACATTAGAGATAAGACAATAGCTTATGAAAAATCGAAAATAACACTGACAATAATGAAAAAATATCCAAAAGATCATATATTTAGGGATACTAGGGAAAAACAAAGCCATACACACACACACACACACACACACACACACACACATACACACACACACACACACATACAATTCAATTTAATATCATATGTATTTGTCCATTAAATAGAATTCAAATAGTGGCCCACTAGCTAATGAAATCCCTGCTTGATGAATGCTATTTTCTGTATCTATTCAACTAATTCAGCCTTTGGTGTATATGTGTTATGATACAGTTTAATAAGTAATACCAGAAAAAATCTATAAAAACTTTTGTAACCAAAGTTTCTTAGAGATTATTAACTCTTTAGATCTGAATTTGTTGAAAACATGATTATTTTTTATTAACATATTTCAAAAAAACAAGATTTTTTTAAGTTAACAATTGGAAGGAACAGAAAACTATGCTCAGAGTATGTTGGTGTGAATCAAAAAGGGCAGGATGAAATAAAGATAGAAGGAGGAAAGATGAATTCTAAATGGGAGAAGAGACTTATTCAAAAAGAGAGAGAGAAGTTCTTTTAAATACATCAAAACAATCATGTGGCATTTGCAAGATCAGAAGGCTAACAGATGCAATGGAGGAGATAAGGTGAGACTGCTCAATGGTATGACAACTTATGTTTTTGCCTTATGTGGTTTCATTGTGCTAGAACACTGTGTGGAATGAGGACTTCTTGCCATATGCATCTTTGCATAAATATTGTCCATGGACTCTTCTCTGCTCTCAGCTAAACAGTGATGTGGAAGGAGAAAGAGAAGAGGTCAGAGCCTCAGAAAAGGAGATGATTTCATTTCCAGCAGGTTTTCTTATCTTCTGTATCTTCATTATCTTCTGGCCTGAGCATAATATTATATGTCCATCACTTGAGGGAAAACAAGGAACATATGTTTGGAACCAGTACTGTGCTGGATATAGGGTAGTGTCTAAGCAGTAGATTTTCTTTTATGTGTTTTTTTTTTAACATTTTTACAGTTTACTTCTTTTCACTTTATACAAAAAGCCACACTCTAATAGTCACAAATAATATAAAATACCTTGGCATGACTCTAAATGAGGAAGTGAAAGATCTGTATGATAAGAACTTCAAAGCTCTGAAGAAAGAAATTAAAGAAGATCTCAGAAGATGGAAAGATCCCCCATGCTCATGGATTGGCAGGATCAACATTGTAAAAATGGCTATCTTGCCAAAAGCAATCTACAGATTCAATGCAATCCCCATCAAAATTCCAGCACAATTCTTCAACAAATTAGAAAGAGCAATATGCAAATTCTTCTGGAATAACAAAAAACCTAGGATAGCAAACACTCTTCTCAAGGATAAAAAAACCTCTGACCATGCCTGACCTAAAGCTCTACTACAGAGCAATTGTGATAAAAACTGCATGGTACTGGTATAGTGACAGACAAGTAGACCAATGGAATAGAATTGAAGACCCAGAAATGAACCCACACACCTATGGACACTTGATCTTCGACAAGGGATCTAAAACCATCCAGGGGAAAAAAAGACAGCATTATCAACAAATGGTGTAGGCACAACTGGTGGTTATCAAGTAGAAGAATGTGAATTGATCCATTCCTATCTCCTTGTACTAAGATCAAATCTAAGTGGATCAAGGAACTCCACATAAAACCAGAGACACTGAAATTTATAGAGGAGAAAGTGGGGAAAAGCCTCAAAGATATGGGTACAGGGGAAAATTTCCTGAATAGAACAGCAATGGCTTGTGCTGTAAGATTGAATTGATAGAATTGACAAATGGGACCTTATGAAAGTGCAAAGCTTCTGTAAGGCAAAAGACACTGTCAATAAGACAAAAAGACCACCAACAGAATGGGAAAGGATCTTTACCTATCCTAAATCAGATAGGGGACTAATATCCAATATATATAAAGAATTCAAGAAGGTGGACTCCAGAAAATCAAATAACCCCATTAAAAAATGCGGCTCAGAGCTAAACAAAGAATTCTCACCTGAGGAATACAGACTGGCTGACAAGCATCTGAAAAAATGTTCAGCATTCTTAATCATCAGAGAAATGCAAATCAAAACAACCCTGAGATTCCATCTCACACCAGTAGGAATGGCTAAGATCAAAAATTCAGGTGACAGTAGATGCTGGCGAGGATGTGGAGAAAGAGGAACACTCCTCCATTGTTGGTGGGATTACAAGCTTATACAACCACTCAGGAAGTCAGTCTGGTGATTCCTCAGAAAACGGGACATAGTACTACCGGAGGATCCCACAATACCTCTCCTGGGCATATATCCAAAAGATGTCCCAACCGGTAAGAAGGACACATGTTCATAGCAGCCTTATTTATAATAGCCAGAATCTGGAAAGAACCCAGATGCCCCTCAACAGAGGAATGGATTAAAAAAAAAATGGTACATTTACACAATGGAGTACTACTCAGCTATTAAAACGAATGAATTTATGAAATTCCTAGGCAAATTGTTGGAACTGGAGGGCATTATCCTGAGTGAGGTAACACAATCACAAAAGAGTTCAAATGATATGTACTCACTGATAAGTGGATATTAGCCTAGTAACTTAGTATACCCGAGATATAAGATACAATTTGCAAAACACATGAAACTGAAGAACAAAGACCAAAGTGTGGACACTGTGCCCCTTCTGAGAATTGGGAACAAAACACCCATGGAAGGAGTTACAGAGACAAAGTTTGGAGCTGAGACAAAAGGATGGACCACTTAGAGACTGCCATATCCAGGGATCCATCCCATAATCAGCCTCCAAAGGAGGACAGCATTGCATACACTAACAAGAGTTTGTTGAAAGGACCCTGATATAGCTGTCACTTGTGAGATTATGCTGGGGCCTAGCAAACACAGAAGTGGATACTCACAGTCAACTATTGGATGTGTCACAGGGCCCCCAATGGAGGAGCTAGAGAAAGTATCCAAGGAGCTAAAGGGATCTGCAACCCTATAGGTGCAACAACATTATGAACTAACCAGTACCCCAGAGCTCTTGACTCTAGCTGCATATGTATCAAAAGATGGCCTAATCGCCCATCACTGGAAAGAGAGGCCCATTGGACATGCAAACTTTATATGCCCCAGTACAGGGCAATGCCAGGGCCAAAAAGTGGGAGTGGGTGAGTAGGGAAGTGGGTGGGAGGGTATGGGGGACTTTTGGGATAGAATTGGAAATGTAATTGAGGAAAATACCTAATAAAATATTTAATTTAAAAAAAAGAAATTTAAAGGAGACATAAATGTATCACATCACAATATATTCTATTACAATCATATTTACATTTGTATTCACTATGTTTTGGTGCACTCAGAATGGAGTGCAGTCATCGTCTATAGTTCCAGAACATTACACCCATCCCACAGTCCTGTTCCTCTAAGCAGGATTCTCCTGACCAGTCTCAGCACCCATGAATCTGTGCTCTCTCCTTCTCTCTCTCTCTCTCTCTCTCTCTCTCTCTCTCTCTCTCTCTCTCTCTCTCTCTCTCTCTCTCTCTCTCTCTCTCTCTGTCTCTCCCTCTCTCCCTCCCTCCCTCCCTCCTTCCCCCTCTCTCTCTCATGTGTGTTAAAAATATCAATTTGGTATGTTATCAGTGGCCGAATATCTCTTTGCACAAGCAAAAGTGTGATCACTCTATAACATGAAACAATAATTACCACAGACCTCAGATGAAAATCATCCTGATTGCCATTCTTATCTGCTTTAATCATTGGACTATAGAATTGGATTATGAAGAAATCTTTTATCTGTTAGTAGCTTTGGTTGACAATCAAAAGGGATCATGAAAAACATAAGCCCTATTTAACACATTGAGGTATAAAGTAAATCAAAGAGGCATAAAGTAACATTAAAAGATGGAAAACAAATTATTCGTTTTTGTAACTATAATTAGTGTTGTAATTATTTTGTAGTAGTATTTAAAATTTCTTTTCCTCTCCTCCCTCTCATTCTGTCCTTCTCCCTCTACTTTTTATCCTCCTCTCTCTCCTCTCTTTCTCTCTTTTTCCCTCTCCAGCTCTTTCTTCTTCTCCTTTTCCTTTTTCCTCTCCCTCTCTCTTCTTTTCCCTTTCTTTTTTCCTCTCTATCTTTCCCTTTCCCTCATTTCCTCTCCTTCAGCAGGGAAAGAGTTAACTCACCTCAGCTACCCATGTATCATCTAATCAGAGAACAACCTTCCTTGGCTTTCCACCCTTGGTTTCTCTTTTCTCATTGCATGTCTTGAAAGTTCAGGCTGTATTATTTTATGTTCACATATCTGCACCATATACTTTACATGCCATGGAATTCTAGTTTTAATTTTCTTAAGCCAAGATCTGCAGGAGGATGAGTTTACTTCTAAGTCTTGTCTCTGAGTTGTTGACTGGGTCACAAAAATATGTATGATAGGAAAACCATCCCTAGTGACAAGCACTACAGATCCAAAGGTCCACTTGTACCATTCTTGTTTAAATGTCCAAGCCAAGTGCTTGCGCTGCCTGAAGACTTCATATTTTGAAAACTACCTCATGATCTCCTGAAGGACATTACACATGAATCAACCTAGGAGTTCATTGGCTTCCAGTTTTCTTTCCATTA
Organism: Mus caroli; assembly: GCF_978045245.1. Lineage (NCBI taxonomy): Eukaryota > Metazoa > Chordata > Mammalia > Rodentia > Muridae > Mus > Mus caroli. The sequence continues at coordinate 46,815,733 of NW_028227274.1, read as the reverse complement.
GCATTCATCTTTGCTAAATATTTAATCCAGGTTCCTTGGATTTCAGGGGCAAGTGAGGCCCTGGTCATTAATGTTGCTGAAACTATCAGGAAGAAAGAGGCTGCTGCCAAACAAAATATGCTAGGAGAAAAAACTTACACTCGCTGCTTTCTTCCTGTTGTTGGAAAAGGAAGTTTTCTTTCCCTATAACCTTGAAATGTTGTAATTTGGCATTACTGCCAGCAAAAGTTTGAAGTGCCTACATTTTAGGGCTCCAAAATCATGACCACACTTTTAAGTTGTAAAAGAAAATCAGAATTAAATTCTATTCTTCTCAGGTTTTCAACACTGATAAATTAAAAACATATGCACTTCTCAAAGTTGTTTACTTGGCACATTCAGTATATTTATTTTCTTAGAAATTAAAACTTAACTTGAGTTACATATAGCATATTTTAGTACTGTATTGAGAGCCTTAAGTCATTTCTCATCAAAATGTTTTCCATGACGATAAAATTCACAGAACAACCCACAAAAAGGACTATTCAAACCATGTATTATAGACAGAATATGTTTATTATGTCTTAACACTGATTGTAAAGTTGTGTTTATTCAGACAAATGCATTCACAGATCCAGCGTAGATTGACAGGAAAGTAATGGCTCAGAGTAAGGCCATGGGTATGAAGGTAATGACTATCTAATGGAAAGAACAGTGACTTCCAAGTACAGGGCTGAGTTTTTTTGCATAAATGAGAGCAGCAGACTGTTTCTAAGGAGGATGCATCTAAGGCTGAGCAATATTGGGTAACCAATAAAGCCACTTCCTCAACCCCCAAGTTCTGTTTTCAGATACTGACTACTCAGACTGAATCAGCACAGAGCTTTTTAATTTAATTTTTAATTATTGAGATTTTCATACATCAGTAGTACATTTAATTATGGCTAATTCTCCCTTGTTGCCTCTGACCTCATCTGTCTCCCTTCTTCCTCTCAAATTCACAACCTTTTACAACTATGGTTTCTTTATATTTGTCTATTTATCTGTCTAACTATCATTTATCTATCTATCTATCTATCTATCTATCTATCTATCTATCTATCTATCATCTATCTATCTATCTATCTATCTATCTATCTATCTATCTATGTATCTATCTATCCTATCTCTCTATCTACAGAATTCAATAATATTCATCTTACATGAATGTGTTTAGGGCTGACTTTTTGGGATTAGATAACCTATCAGAGGCTCATTCCAGTAGAGTAAAAAAAAATTTCTTCTCTCAAATTATGCTATTTCCTATTCCTTTTCATCTACAGGTAGGACTTTTTTCATGCCAACAATTTCATGTTCAATTCTTGATTAGGTGATCATAAGTTTTTAGATTCCATTGATATATCTTCCCAGTCATAGTTAGAAGTCATTATCTCAGAGCAGACACACTGGTTCTCTCGTTTTTGAACTCTCTCTGTCCTCACTTCTGTGATGTTTCTTGAAGGGTTAACTCATCAATTGTCCATATGCACTCCTTAATCAGTTGTTCTTTTCTTTGTATTTTGATCAGTTTATTGTTACCATAATGGTCTCTGTTTACATAGAGAGAGAGAGAGAGAGAGAGAGAGAGACAGAGAGACAGAGAGACAGAGAGACAGAGAGACAGAGAGACAGAGAGACAGAGAGACAGAGAGACAGAGAGACAGAGACAGAGACAGAGAGACAGAGACAGAGAGACAGACAGACAGAGACAGAGGCAAAGAGAGAGAGCTTTAGTGAAGGATGAGAGCTAAAACTCTTCTGTGGTTGTAAGTATAATAAGTATTCATATTTAGAATACAGTTAAATATTATTTTGGTTTGGGGAGGAAGCAGTAATAGGTTGTCTTCTAGAGTCCATGCCCTTACCATCCAAGGCTATTTGGCTAAATTATATTACCAGACATGAATTCCCTAATATCAAGTAGGATTCCAATACAGTTAAATGAATATTGCTTACCCTTAAAGTACAAGTTCTACTATTAGACCCTTGGGAATATGTAGCCATGATGTTCATTGCCATGGTTCATAGGCTTTACAGTTTTTAGGACTCTGGGTTGTTTTGATCCCTTAGCAGTTTGCACAGCAGCATCTGAAACTCTGAGAGCTCCCTGCTCAGCCATGTCTATCATGAATTCTCTCTCCGATGATTCATGAAACAAATTCAGTGTTACCTTTTGTTTGGTTCTTAAGAATGTTTCAAAATTCATCTTCTTATGATTCTTTAATTGTTCTCCATGTATACCTTCCATTGAATGAAATAATAATCTGATGATAACTCTATCAGAACCATCTTGTCAATCACTTATCCTCCTATACCAGATATCTGTGAAGAATCTTTTTGCTTAATGATGTGAAGAAATATTGAGATTACCAATCCGGAGGCAGTACCCAGCCACGAGAGCCATGGTACAGTCCAGGACAAGAGCCAGAGTACAGTCCAGGACATTAGCACCAGCTGTGAATGTGGCTAGAGTCAGGACATCCAAAAATGCAGTTTGAATTTGGCCACTGAGTTTTGACAGTGAGGACACTATGCTCCTCCAAAGACAAGTGAAGGAAATTATTTTTATGATAGAATGACTAGAAAATAGGGATCAGTTTGACACAACTTAAAAATAATACCAGGGGGAGATTTCCAAAACAATGAAACAAGGTAAGATGAAACCATTATGAACCTTCCTTGCCAAGATACGGGGTTTTGAATAGAGTGCTGTTTACCTGTGAGCTGTAGCAGTTATAGTCTTCCTTGACCCTATATCTGATTCAATAAGGATGTTGGACTGTTTACTTACCCTTTGTGCCATATCCTTGAAGCCATTTTCATGCATTAAGCCACTGCAGTTAGATGGAGCATCCCATCCTGCAGAGAGAAGAGCATCTGTCTTCTGTCTCTCATCATTGCTTACTGTTTGATGGCCGATATGTTGGCTCCTATTTTTGATAGTATTAAAAACAACAACAACACATTTTGTTCATGTCCAGCTCTAATTTGATCTTAATCCCACTTTTAATAAAAATTAAACTAGAGATATAATTGGGCTCACCTAAGAGGGTATACTTCCTTACCTTAGAAATGAAAAAGTCTTGATAGACCTTTTCAGTATGCAAATTGAAGCAGCAAAATTGGTGATTCCAAGAAAGTGATGTTTTAAAAAGGTTTGTGCGTAATGTCTTTGGGTGACTTAATTTTAAACAATAAATGTCTTTCTTCTGTGAGAAGCCTCAGAGGAAAGAACCTACCTATAAGGCTTACTTCTTTACATTTCCCAGGTTTAGATGGAAGTAGCCCCATAGAGGTCAAAGCCTTAGAAGTAAAATATTTAGGAAGTATATCAACATGTGGGTTTCAATGGCCTCTATTAGGCTCCTCTTTTGTCTCATTTCCTTTCTTCTTGCCATCAGTGTTAATGATTAGGGCTAGCACGTTCCAGGCACATAATCAATCTACCACTGAGCTACCTACCCCCTCAGCCTCTGATTGGCAATCATTTGTAATTTTGTGCATGTTCTTTCCCTAGTTCCCCTCTTTGATTATATCCTGAGACTTCAAGGCCATTTAGCTAAATCAGACAATGTGATCTTAATTTCAGTGGAAGAAGTTTATGGTGGGGTCTTTGCCTACATTTGGGTAACTGAAAGGTACCTGAGAGGACTTGTAGGTGAGCAACAGAGAACAGTCTGCATTGGTGTCTCTAATGACACAGGAAGATGAGCAGATGAAAAAAAAGGCCACTTAGTATATGTATTGTCTTGTAATTTCTATAAGAATTCTCAGCTTTGTGGAGAAGCAATTCTAATAAAGCTGGACTTGCTGAGCTCAGGTCTCCTGAGGGTAATATTGTTTTTTTAATTAGACACTAGGGGGAAATGACCACAGATGTACAGGGCATATACATTTCTATTGGTACAGCTACCAAACTATAAGTAACACGGGTTCAGGCATAAATTCAATAGTTTGCTTTAGTTAATGTATCAAAAAAACCATAAGCAATTGAGTTGAAAGATGTTTTTTGCTCTCAATACATTCAGATCTCATTTCCCCACCCCCATCCATTTGGAAGGGCTCCTCAGGTAATTGTCTTTGCATTGCTATCTTCTCCTTATCAGATTTGAAATCAGTAACTTCCTGACACAGAAAACATTCAGTAAGATTAAGCATTCTAAGCCCTTTACAGTAATTATTCACTGGTCAGAGTGTTTACAGTCACCATTGGAGCGAAATCTGTTCTCCTACACTTCTCTTTGCTTGTGGAATTTCTGGTAACTTTTCTCTTCAGGAAAATTTGATTATAGTTCAACTTGAGTGGTCTGTTTGCTTGACAACAGCAGAAGAAGGTCTGTGAAATATTGTTAAATAAATCATGAGCAGATTGTCTTCTAGGATGATTGTTGTCTTGGGGTGCAAAAGGGAAAGCTTAATTTCATATTACTTAGTTGCAAGAGTATGAACATAACCGATAATGCCAGTGTAATCCTTGTATGTGATTTGTGATGTCTTCCAGCTACCAAAATTGCCAGTTTGAATATTAGCAATGGAGACAGAGGATGATATCTCTAATAAGCTTTGCATAATTTTTAAATACCAATGCTGTTTCATGCCATTTGGAAAAGCATGCTGCAGTGATATTTATCTTTAGGGTAAAAATGCCAGTGACCTTGCTCCTTTCTGAGTAATGGCTTTTATAAAAGGAATTTATAATACTTTCTGCTTTGCAACCTCCCTGACACTGCCTAACCCATTGTAGCATGCTTTCTGTCAACCTCATTTAAGAGAAAGAAATCCACACAATATCAGCGATGACAGAAGTAACAGAAGCTGTCAGCTTTTAGTCCTTATATTTGTCATCTTAGCCATGTCTGCCCCTGTTATAAGAATCTCTTCCTTAATTTCATTGAACCCTTTTATTTTTTATGTTGTACTTCAGATAGTTCTAAATTGCTGTCTAGTATCTATAAAGTTATATCCCATGGATATTTTCTCTTTCTCATCTGTACTCAATAGTCCACCAAAGTCCTTAGACTAATAACTCCTCAGTAAGTGTCTATCATGCAGAATCTTTCTTAAACTGCAGAAGACTATACAACATATACTTGTGTGATGCTTTAGTACTTTGTGTCTGATAGTATTGATATAAAACTGATTCATCTCCCCCATGGGACTGAATGGAATCACTATTCACCCAGTCTCTAAGTTAAAACATCAGAATTGTATATAGTGACCTGGATGTGCTTTATTCTGCAAAAATAGATGCAAGTAATAACATTTTATCAGAGAAATGAAAGACTAGTCTCATGAGAAATAGCACCAATGACATATGAATCAAGGAAATATGTAACTCCATGGTATGACCCTTGTTGGTTCCAGCTTTTACAACAGACTGTAAAGGAACAAGAACTCTTCCCTGGACTGTCTTTCTTGAGCATGAATTCCTTCTCTAAGTATGCTAGAATCTGAAACAATGGCTTTAAATACTCTGCAGAAAAACAAATGAAAAAAAGGGAAGTAATTGACTTTCTTGTAACCATAAATTTAAATTCCTTCTTTTGTCCCAAACAGGAACTAATGTTCAGGTTATGTAATCCAGGCTCCTGATTAGTCAATTTGGAAGGGAGGAGACCTCCTTTCAGGCTACATTCTGATGTTAGGGCAGGCTGAAGCAAATACCTCAGGAAGTGTGAGACTAGTTGCAGTGTCATTCCATCCTAATCCATTGTCCCAAACTGATTCCTAGATCTCAAATTTTCACACAGGTGCCATTAGTGCATATTGTTATTTATATATCTTAATATATCTCCTATATCCTCTTGCTTCATGCATTTATAGGATCACTGAAACAATTCTTAGTCTTTTTATCTCATCTTGCTTGTCTCCACTATGTACTCTATCAGATGTCAGATGAATTCCTCTAAGGCAAAAATCTGCTTATTTCACTATACTATGCAAAAACTTTCACTGTCTCTCTGTTGCTTCCAGTAAAATCTCTATCATTACCAAAGAGCAAAATGTCCTCTCAATCTGGCCTTTGTTTCCATATACAACATATTGACTCTTGTCATTTCTCTGTGATCATCTTATGACCACTAATGTGCTACTACTGGCTTCATTCATAAACTTCAGCAACACAATTTTCCTCCTAACCTTTATCAGGATATACACTAACTCACTAGAGCAAATAAAAAGAAAATCCAATAAAATATTTTGTGATTCATTTATTTATTCAACAAATATTTTTTCCATTACCAGGATATTTTTGTAATAATTGGAAGAAGCAGCAGTTAACAACTGCAACAAAATAATATATGTTCCTATAATTAATACTCTGCTGGGAAGGTAGGGAATAGACAGTACAAATACAATGTATATAATGCTAAAACACATAAAATCCTACCAAGCAAGAAATAACAAGGAGAAAAACTAAACAACGAGATCATTTAGAATGGTTTGAGGTTGTAATTTTAAGTGAAATGAAACAGGAAGATCTTGCCAATGTGATTATTTCTTGGTAAAGACTTGGACAAGATAAAAGATCATCCAGTGAGATCTTCCTTCCTTGGGAAAGGAAGATGAGGCACAAGAAAGTAATTGCAAATTATAAAGTAACTTGTGGTGAAAAGGTACCTGGAGTGCCCACTAAATTAACTAAATTAAGAAGAGATAGGCAAATTGGCTACAGAGGGAAAGGATAGGAAAGCAAGTTTAAAACATAACAGGTTGTCCTTGAGCAAGTCTTCCTGCTACCCCCTTTGAGCATAATGGACACTATTTTCAAAACTTAAATAGAAAGCATAACATGGCTAAAGGTGTGGTATTGAGGGCAGAGCACATGAACAAGGCCTGAAGGAAGCTAGTATGGAATTGTAATAGTCCAGTGTGAGATAACAGTGACTCATTCAGATAACAGAGGTGCTAAATAATAGTTAAAGCTGCATACACTCTGAGGACATGATATATAGATGAGGATTTAGATAGGTAAGGAAGAATTTTCTATCCAGGATCTCTGCCATGGGTCAGCACAGGAGAGCGCATGGGCAGTAAAAGCAACAGAGCTTCTTGGACAGGGTCACTTCCCACCTTCATCTGCAGCCAGGAGGCAGAACTAATCCTCAGACCTCTGTGCACCTTCCCTGCCAGAGGAGAGTTGGCCTCCAGGGAGGGCTCTGACACAGGGATTCAGGAGAGAATCAGTATCCCAGCAGTGGTGACAGAGGCTAACAGACTGACAGGAGGAACAAGCTCCAGCCAGAGACAGCTAGAACATCTAACACCAGAGATTACCAGATGGGGAAAGGCAACCATAACAATCTTACTAACAGAAACCAAGACCACTCTGCATCATCAGAATGGAGTACTCTCACCACAGTGTGTTCCAGATAACCCAACACAAAGGAAAAGCAAGATTCAGATTTAAATCGTATCTCATGATGATGCTTGCAGAGGATTTTAAGATGGACATTAATAACTCCCTTAAAGAATTATAAGAAAACACTGCTAAACAGGTAGAAGTCCTTAAAGAGGAAACACAAAAGTCCCTTAAAGAATTATAAGAAAACACAATCAAACAGGTGATGGAATTGAACAAAACCAACCAAGATCTAAAAACGGAAGTAGAAGCAATACAGAAAACCCAAAGGGAAACAACACTGGAGATAGAAATCCTAGGAAAGAAATCAGGAGCCATAGATGCAAGCATAACCAACAGAATACAAGAGATGAAAGAGAGACTCTCAGGTACAGAAAATACCATAGTAACATGGACACAACAAAGAAAATGCAAAATGCAAAATGATCCTAACTCAAAACATCCAGGAAATCCAAGACACAATGAGAAGACCAAACCTAAGGATAATAGGTATAGATAAGAATGAAGATTTTCAACTTAAAAGGCCAGTAAATATCTTCAACAAAATTATAGAAGAAAACTTCCCTAACCTAAAGAAAGAGATGCCCAATGAACATACAAGAAGCCTACAGAACTTCAAATAGATTAGACCAGAAAAGAAAGTCCTCCCAACACAAAAAATGCACTAAAGAAAGATAGAATATTAAAAGCAGTAAGGGAAAAGGGACAAGTAACATATAAAGGCAGAACTATTAGAATTACACCAGACTACCTAGACAGATACCAGGTACCAAAGTTAAATCAGAATGAGATTAATGATCGAAACAGTCCCATTTCCCCTAAAGAAATAGAAGCAGTCATTAAGAGTCTCCCAACCAAAAAAAGCCCAGGACCAGATGGGTTTAGTGCAGAGTTCTATCAGACCTTCAAAGAAGACCTAATTCCAATTCTCTTCAAACTATTGCACAAAATAGAAGCAGAAGGTACTCTACCCAATTCATTCTATGAAGCCACAATTACTCTGATACCTAAACCACACAAAGACCCAACAAAGAAAGAGAATTTCAGACTAATTTCCATTATGAATATAGATGCAAAAATACTCAATAAAATTCTTGCAACCGAATCCAATAACACATCAAAATGATCATCCATCATGATCAAGTAGGCTTCATCCTAGGGATGCAAGGAGGGTTTGATATATAGAAATCCATCAATGTAATCCATGGTGTAAACAAATTCACATGATCATCTCCTTAGATGCAGAGAAATCATTTGCCAAAATCCAACACCCATTCATGATAAAAGTCTTGGAAAGACCAGGAATTCAAGGCCCATACCTAAACATAATAAAAGCAATATACAGCAAACTAGTAGCCAACATCAAACTAAATGGAGAGAAACTTGAAGTGATCCCACTAAAATCAGGGAGTAGACAAGGCTGCCCACTTTCTCCCTACCTTTTCAATATAGTACTTGAAGACCTAGTCTGAGCAATTAGATAACAAAAGGAGATCAAGGGGATGCATATTTGACAGGAAGAAGTCAAAATATCACTATTTGCAGATGATATTATAGTACATATAAGTGACCCCCAAAATTCTACCAGAGAACTCCTAAACCTGATAAACAACTTCAGTGAAGAATCTGGATATAAAATTAACTCAAACAAATCAGTGACCTTTCTCTATATAAAAGGTAAAGATTCTAAGAAAGAAATAGGGAAACAACACCCTTTACAATAGTCACAAATAATAAAAACTGCTTCGGTGTGACTCTAACTAAGGAATTGAGAGATCTGAATGATAAGAACTTCAAGTCTCTGAAGAAAGAAATTGAAGAAGATCTCAGAAGATGGAAAGATCTCCCATGCTCATGGATTGGCAGGATTAATGTAGTCAAAATGGCTATCTTGCCGAAAGCAATCTACAGATTCAGTGTCATCCCCATCAAAATTCCAACTCAATTCTTCACAGAGTGAGAAAGGGCAATTTGCAAATTCATCTGGAATAACAAAAAACCTAGGATAGCAAAATGTACTCTCAACAATAAAAGAACCTCTGGTGGATATCACCATGCCTGACCTCAAGTTACACTACAGAGCAATTGTGGTTAAAAATTGCATGGTACTGGTACAGTGACAGACAGGTAGATCAGTGGAATAGAATTGAAGACCCAGAAATGAACCCACTCACCTATGGTCACTTGATCTTTGACAAGGGATCTAAAACCATTCTTTGTCAAAAAAAGGACAAAGCATTGTCCTTTGTGGAAAAAAGACAGCATTTTCAACAAATGGTGCTGGGACAACTGGCAGTTATCATGTAGAAGAATGCAAATTGATCCATTCTTATCTCCTTGTACAAAGCTCAAGTCTAAATGTATCAAGGAACTCCACATAAAACCAGAAACACTGAAACTTATCGAGGAGAAATTGGGGAAAAACCTCGAAGATATGGGCACAGGGCAAAAATTCCTGAACAGAACAGCAATGGCTTGTGCTTTAAGATCAAGAATCAACAAATGGGGCATGTAAAGTTTGCAAGACCAAGGGGCCTCTCTTCCCAATGATGGCCGACTAGGCCACGTTCTGTTACATATGCAGATAGAGACACCAGCTCTGGAGGTATTGGTTAGTTTATATTGTTGTTCCACCTATAAGATTGCAGAACCCTTTAGATCCTTTGGTACTTTCTCTAGCTCCTCCATTGGGGGCCTTGTATTCCATCCAATAGCTGCCTGTGAGCATCCACTTCTGTGTTTGCCAGCCACTAGCATAGCCTCGCAAGAGACAGCTATATCTGGGTCTTTATGCCCTAGTACAGGGGAATGCCAGTTCCAGGAAGTGGGAGTGGGTGGGTAGGGGAGCAGGGGGGCCAGGTGGAGGGTATGGGGGACTTTCGGGATAGCATTTGAAATGTAAATGAAGAAAATACCTAATAAAAATTGGGAAAAAAACACAAACGGGACCTAATAAAATTGCAAAGCTTCTGTAAGGCAAAGGACACTGTCAATAAGACAAAAAGGCCACCAACAAATTGGGAAAGGATCTTTACCAATCCTAAACCTTATAGGTGACTAATATCCAATATATGTAAAGAACTTCAGAAGTTGGACTCCAGAAAACCAAATAACCCTATTTAAAAATGGACTACAGAGCTTAAAAAAGAATTCTCAACTGAGGAATACCGAATGGCTGAAAAAAATGTTCAACATCCTTAATCATCATGGAAATGCAAATCAAAACAACCCTGAGATTCTACCTCACAGCATTCAGAATTGCTAAGATAAAAAAACTCTTGTGATAGCAGATGCTGGCGAGGATATGGAGAAAGAGGAACACTTCTGTATTACTGTTGGGATTGGAAGCTAGTACAATCACTCTGAAAATCAGTTTGGAGGTTCCTCAGAAAATTGAACATAGTACTACTGGAATATCCAGCAATACCTCTCCTAGGCATATACCCAGAAGATGTTCCAACTTGTAAAAAGGACACATGTTCCACTATGTTCATTGAAGCCTTATTTATAATAACCAGAAGCTGGAAATAACCCAGATGTCCCTCAACAGAGTAATGGATACAGAAAATATGTTATATTTACACAAAGGTGTACTACTTAGCCATTAAAAACAATGAATTTATGAAATTCTTAGGCAAATGGATGGATATCATCCTGAGTGAGGTAACCCAATCACAAAAGAACACACATGATATACACTCACTGATTAAGAAGATATTAGCCCAGAAACTTAGAATAACCACGATACAATTTGCAAAGCACATAAAACTCAAGAAGAAGGAAGACCAAAGTGGGGATACTTTGTTCCTTCTTAGAATGGGGAATAAAGTACCCATGGAAGGAATTACAGATACAAAGTTCTGAGCTGAGACTGAAGGAAGGACCATCCAGAGACTGCCCCACCTGGGGATCCATCCCATAGATAGGTAAGGAATATTGCCTCAAGCACTGGAAACACAGGCACATGTTTGGGAAGGAGTGTACTCTAAGATACATTAGGTGTGAGAATTCCTCAAATTCCGAAGCTAATTAGAAGTTGGGTTAATTAGCCTGGACTCCTAGGGGAAAAATACTTGCCAGAGATTGGCATTTATACATATGAATTTGAGTATGCTTGTGGTTACCAGATACCTCATGGGTATAGGGTATGGTAAAAAGATTTTGACCAATAAAACTGATTGTTTGATGTTAAAAGCCACGAAATACTTTCCCATGTGCATTTGCAACAGAAATTATGAGAAATATTTGATGAGATAGATATGTATGCAAGTGTATTATGGCCAGGCAGTGGTGGTGCACACCTTTAAATCCCAGCACTCGGGAGGCAGAGGCAGGCAGATTTCTGAGTTCAAGGCCTGCCTGGTCTACAGAGTTCCAGCACATCCAGGGGTACACAGAGAAATCCTGTCTCGAAAAATAATAAATAAATAAATAAATAAATAAATAAATAAATAAATAAATAAATATTTAAAAAAGCAAGTGTAATATGTATGCAGGCATTGAAGCAACTCATGGTATTCCATAGATCTGTAAGCCCTTTGTGATTTCCTACATTTTTTTTTTAACAAATGTCTTTAGGGACTGGAGAGATGGATAGTTCCACAGCTAAGGACATTTGTTACTCTTGCAGATGACTTGGATTCAGTTCACACACTCACTTGGTAGTTTACGATCACCTATAAGCACAAATCTAGGCTATGTGATGTCCTCTTCTGGCTTCCATAGACACAAGACACATACACATGGTGCCCATGAGTGCATGCAGGCACTCACATAGACACATAGGATAAAATAATCTTTAAAAATATTTGTATAGAATTAACACTATGAGGATGACATTTAAATCCATGCGATAAAATGCCTTGGTTTCTCACTCAAAATAAAATAAAAAATTGTATAATCATTGTGGAAGGGGATACAAAGAGAGAAGAGGTGTGCCAACCCAATTCAAGAACGATTTTAAATTTAAGAGTTAAGGTTTTAAAGGCACCAGGAAAGAGACTAAGGAAGAATTGCCCATAAACAAGAAAGAAGATTTGGAACAAAATATTTAATGGTTTCAGCATAATAGTTTGTCTCCCTCACTAATCTTTTTGAAGCACATTTTCCAAGGAAGGGGGGCACATGCATTTCATATAATAACTGAGCTATTCGAGATCCTTCTAAGTCAAGTCTGCCAGTCTCCCTGCCATCACTACTAGCAATTAACACTTAAAAGCAGAAAGGTTATGGGAGAGAACCTATCTACTCTTTTAGTTGGGCTATTGGAGGTATGGGAAGCACTTCCTTGTATACAAATAGAACATGCTTCCATATTTTATTAATTTATGCCATGTCTGTGAATAAGGCTTGGGAATATGGTCTAGCGGTGTTTCATATTGGAATAAACAGACCTCTAAAAAAATAAATCAATAGATAGTGTTCTATTTAATACTCTGTGAAGACATTTTCCAGATTATTTCTTTGAATTTCCATTTCCCCCTGTTTCTTTATGCTCCAGTGGACTTACTGATAGCATTTATGACTAAATATTTAATGGTTTGCCTATTGACTGAGTATGTGCATGTTCAAAACATATCATTGAATAAAAAGATGGAAACATTAAAGTACTATAATATTTTGCAATTTATAAAATAATCATATATTTTCAGTATTACGCCTACTTTTTGACCAGTTACTTGAGACTCAGAAAGGTGAACTGTCTTATATAAGATCACCCCACAGGATGTGTCCTTCCTTGAACTCAGCCTTCCTTATTTTAGAAAGATGAGTGGCCTTGATCATTCTTCTCACTTAGATTCAATTGCTACGGGCCTAGAGTGAAAATGAAATAGTCTAATATGTAATTTACTAAGAAGTTTAAGAAAACATTTATTTAAGTACTGATGTAGGATTAATTATGACACGGACTGTGAGCTATTTTTATTTCTAATGAGATTATATTGTGTGGAATGTCTAGTGACAGAAACATTGACATTAAAATTTTAAATTAGTTAAGCATGTTTGAAAGAGACAACATATGAACTAGCACAAAGATTCAACTGAAAAACTACAGAGTAGAAGAAAATACCAGCAACAATAACATTGAAACTATGAATAAGAGATTCTCATGCCAAGAGTTAGGAGAGTCCATTGAAGAACCCTAAATGTCGTCTTCCTTTTGGTCAACGCTAAAACGCTGAACTTTCGGAAAATGAGAGTCGCTGTTAGATTCTGGGCCTTGGAGTCCACTTCATACAGAGCACACAGTATCCATTTCTGGAATTAGGAACCTTTTAAAGGCATTTTTTATTACATATTTTCTTCATTTACATTTCAAATGCTATCCCCAAAGCCCCCTATACCCTCCTCCTGCCTTGCTCCCCAATCCACCCACTCCCACTTCCTGGCCCTGGCATTATCAATATTACCAGGCAACAGGAACTTGTTAGTAAAGGTGTTTGTACATGTGACAGTAATTGTTAATCTTTCTTAGAATCATTCTTTCCTCTTTGCCCTTTGTGGATTGACTTTGTCTCATCATATTAGCAGTTTCTTTATGAGGATGTGATTGCAGCAGGTTCCATGCCTCTATTGTCTTTGGTCAGAATCCAGAACAAAACAGTGCTAGTGTGTGGGGGGGTATGCAATGGTGTACTTCCAGTTGACCACTTTCTATGCTGCAAGAGCCAACTATCTAGACTGAAGCTAGCAAGATTGAAAAGAGGAGATGTCTATTCAGGAAAGATGGTCAGAGAATTTCAAGAGAGAACAATTTATCAAAAGGAACAAAGGATAGATAAGATGTGATTTTTGCTTTATTCTTTGTAGGGAACAAGTAAAACCTTAGTGAATGTACACACACACACACACACACACACACACACACACACACACACACACAGAGACATCAAGTTTCCGAATATCTCAGTTCCATGGGAAGTGAATTATGTACATGGGCTATTCTCATAGAAATAGCATATCCTTCCCCAGGCTAAGCTTATGCAAATGGTAAAAAGCTTCCAAATGTGATAATGTATGAAGAAAACATCCAAGGATGCTTTCAGCCTGAAGATTGCTCCCACACAGATTGTTCCAACTGGGGTCAGCTAAATCATACTTCTTGTTCAGCTGTATGTAGTAAATACACTAACCTTCACTGGTGCTGTGGTTTCTTGATCAGAGAGCCCTGTCCACCTGACCGCAGCTATCCTGTGCATCTCTGTTTGTCTTTCAACATTCATGCATTACCCTAGGCAGGCTAATCTCTGAGCCCATGCATGGATAGAGCAATTACTGTTTGCTTGGGTATAGAATAATGATTCCACATACTACTTTATGAATCTTTAACAAATAAGTAGATGACTAGTTATAATGATTTAAATTTTCATAGAGTTCTTGCATGTTCTGTGAAAAGAGATTTTTTTTTTTTGCTGTTGCAGGGGGGGTCTTTTTTGTTTGGTTTTTGTTGTGTTTTTAGATTTGCTACTTTCCTCAACTGATTCAATTCCTCTCCTTTGTTTTCCATATATGTTATTTTCTCTTGATTTGATTCATTCTATTGGTGAAACAAGCTAATGAGGATTCTACTAGACTTACTGGGTAATTCATTTTAAGTTTATGTCTGTTTGGGGTCTCTTCAGATATTCTATCTTTATTTAATTTTCATAACATGAATTATACTCCTATTTCATTCAACTTTTGGGTTTTCTTGGTCTTTATTCTGGAATTTATCCATAAGTTCTTTGAGTTTCCTGAATACATTCATATATACCATTTCTTATTCCTCTTTTTGTGTGTCATCTGCATTTCTTTCCTCAGGGCACATTACTACAAGAGCACTAAATTTGGTGCATATGGTTGTTTGTTGTGACTCTTGGTGTCAGTAATTGTTTCTCCTTTGTTTGAATCTCTATTTGCTGTTACCTCAACTTGGCAGATTTTGGATATCCTGTGTGGTGCCTGAAGTTTAGTCGTTGTTGCTGTGCAAATAGGGTATCAGGAATGGTCTCTAGTTTTCCTAAGGCCTGCTTCTGAGCCCAGGTACAGCCACAGAGTTAGGAGATTTTTATTGCAGACCCTTAAAAGTGTGCGTGCTGGCCTCCCCCATCTCTCCTTTTAGCCCCCCCCCCCCTGCGCCTTACAATTCCCTCCCCACATTGCACCTCCCTGTCTCCTCATAGAAGGGAAAATGCTCACTATATCAGTGAGTTTTTTGGTTGCACTGCCCTGTCACATGTGTGCACTTGCTCAGGATCTATCTCAGTTATCTGAATGGAAAACACACATACACACACACACACACACACACACACACACACACACACACACACACACAGAGAGAGAGAGAGAGAGACATACACACACACCCCTGAAAAAGAGAAAACATTTGAAATGTAAATAAATGTTTCCATCTGCTGCTGGGTAAAATTCTCAAGAGACGCTTAAGCTAGGCTACTGTCTGAAAGCATAGCAGAGTTTCATTAATAGTATCAAGGGTTGGCTCTGTCACATGGAATGGGTCTCAAGTTGGGGCAGTCATTGGTTGGCCGTTTCTTCAGTCTCTGTTCCACCTCTATCCATGAACATCTTATAAGCAGGGCACATTTTCAGTTGAAGGTGTTGTGGGTGGGTTCACAAAACATTTTATGTATTCTCTTAAATATTTTTCTTAGTATGTTTCCTGAGCATTTCTCATTTCTTACTTGGTATTACTTTTCTTGACTCAGTGTTTTAAAAGGCTTTCCTTAAACTCTGAAATGTTTCTTTCAATATTTAGAGAAATTATAATTCATGTTTTTCATGAGCTTTTAGATATCTTTGCCCAAAGACAATGGTCTCTGACTACCACTCCTCTCACTTCTCTTCTTTCTATTTTAAATTTGAAGATTTTTAATAATAGTAGTAAGGAGGTGCCAGCCAAAATTGATTATGGATTTTCTTCAGTGTATCCAGGCCGTTTTTTTTTTTTTTTTTGCTTCATAACCTTTTCTTAAAATGTCATTTTCCATTTAATTAACACTTTTGTAATCTTGCATACTTTTATGTGCTTGTACTTCCTTTCAAAGGACACTGACCTATGTGGGAGACTGATTTCTCTCTGGGATATAGCTAGTATTTCTTTTTAGATTTACGTATTTTATCCTACTAGTGAAATGAGTGCCCCATTTCAATATAAAATGTATTTGTTTCCTCCTAATTTTATTGCCAAGTGATATTTGCATATTTTCAATGTAAATTCTATTTAATTGCTAGTTTTTCTATAGTTTTAAAGAGGAGAAAAGTCTTACCAGTTTCTATTCACAGAAAATAAGCAAACACATTTCAATGTTCTAGCAATTATGATAATTGCAAGATTTTGCACTCCAAAGCTGTTAATACA
The DNA here is from genome assembly GCF_978045245.1 of Mus caroli. NCBI lineage: Eukaryota > Metazoa > Chordata > Mammalia > Rodentia > Muridae > Mus > Mus caroli. The sequence continues at coordinate 46,798,994 of NW_028227274.1, read as the reverse complement.
CTCAAAATAATATTTCAGATTTTCAGTCTTCTAACAGAGAAATGGTGAAATGTAATTAGTTTAACCAGAATTGTTTGAAAGATACTCATATTACTTACACATGACTGTGCATTTTCATTTGAAACTTGGGAAATCCCAGGAAAATGTGTGCGAGATCCTTTTACAATCTTTCATTTGTCTTATCTTTCTTATCCTCCCCATCCATTCTGTTTACATCCTTATTTTAAAATAAATAAATAAAGGAATCAATATTTTTTTCAAAATCTTTGTCAGAAATTACAATTTTCCCATCTACTCCTAGGTTTAACCCTTAATTAACCTCTTACATTAGCAATTTGCTCTAGTCAGGTATATTTATTACAACTAGTGGCTCATGAAATTTAACAAATTTGAGGTTTTCAGACTCTGGGTTGTGACATATGTATAATTCTATGTACCTATTATTGAAGTATGATGAAAATAATGGTTTCATTGCCCTAATATACTCAACTTCTGGTTAGCATTGGTAGCTTTATTATCTCTCTGGATTTTCATTTTCTACTTAGCCATATGCTTAGAGTATTATGGTTGTGTTTCAGATTGGCTTTTCCTACATAGCTATAGTATTTACAACTTGTTCATAAGCTTTGTAGGTTATCAATCCATTTCTTGTTATAGTACTACATTGTATATATGTGTCATATTTTTCCCATTTATCAGTTGAGTGATGTCTTGGTTGCTTCTTAGTCTTAGTAATTATGAATGGATATACTATAAAATTCTCCCTTGTTTTTGTCAGTAGAATATAACTCATAGATTCATGCTGTGAAATTCCTAAGCATGGTGAGTAGATTAGCCTCTAAAGAGATTTATCCAAAACCTGTGACCCCAGGTGAACTTTTAATGAATTTCCAAGTGGCTCCTACAGTATACTGATGTTATAGGTCAATATGTTAACTACAGATACTGTCAAGACCAATAAAAATCTCTCTTTGTATATTTGTATTTCTCATAAGTATGGAAGTAGTCTGTTGGTTTAAATCTCTAGTTTAACACAAAGTAGCCATAACTAGTCAGAATGGGGACAAAACAAGAAGACCTCTGTGTACAAAGTAACTTCAACAGATACACATTTGTCTGGAGTTGCCACAAGTAAGACTCTTGTGACATGGGCTTCATGAAAACAAGGCTGAAGCAAGATAATTAATGAACAAGTCAACAACCACTTTGTGATAGCCTGTGGCATTCCCTTTAGAACATTTATTTAAGTTAAAGTCTACTTTTTCTATTGTGCTCTAAAGTCATACCATGTGAGTCCTCATTGAAGAGTAAGAAAACACAACCTGCTGATGACATAACTCATTAAAACTATTAAAAAGCTGAGTAATATGTCAAAAGAGAACCAGTGAAAGTTAGACTGGTCTTCAGAGGGGGAGATTTATTATGATAACATGAAATTACTTTAGCATAATAGATCCCAGTTTTATTTTTCATTCAATTCCCTGGTAAATATTGCATTTATTTTAGATTATATTCTCGTCTATTTTTAACTAACCTCACCCCAAAGTACCTTAAATACTTCATTAGTGTAGAAATCTGTCAAGACATTAGTATTTGTGAGAGTGTTTGCATGAAACTCATACAGTATTTTCAAGGACAGAATCTGAAAAGTATTATAGATGGGGAAGGAATAGGAAGGCAACTGTCACTGCTGATGTTGCTGATGCTACTGAGTATGAGAATAGATTGGGATGTTTCTGAAGCCCACACTCAGACACACAACACTTCTTTTTATAATAACTGTATATGTACCTGAGACTAAATAAAATTAAAATTAAGAATTGCTGATTTGGCAGAATTGAGGCTAACATACACACACACACACACACACACACACACACACACAGTATATATTTACTATGATACCATACTCTTTTCCACTAAAGGGAAGGTCACGTTACCAATAAGAGATGACCATGGGCAGAAGAGATGTATAGAGAATGGCTACACAATTGTGAAGGTGTCCTTTTTACATCCAGAGGGATGTGCAAAGGGATTCAACTAAACACAAGCTTATCTCAAGAAATCCTTGACAACTACTTTCTTGTCATCTTCTCCACTCCATCCTTCCCTTTCCATCTATTTTTCTACTTACTATAACTTTCAAAATCTCAGCCATAAGCGACTCCATGATACCATGTCTAATATGTTGTTTTGTACACAATTTAATATTTCTTGATTATTTCCATTTGTAACTTTTCACTGACCGTGAAGCTAGTCGCTAGACTTCAACTTTATTAACTATGTAATTTAGGCTCTCCTAATTTGCCTAGACAAAAGAACTAACCTTCACTTAACAACTTAAAATTTTACACCCAGACTGATGTAATTACAATTGAAGATAACCTGATACGAGCAATGTGAAAGGAATCCATGGAGCACCAGTAACAGCTACTGGGAAAATGTTTCAAGGCAGCTTAGTAGTTCAAAGTCCATGCAGCAGTATGTCAAAAGACTGAGAGGGGAGAGCGCTCATTTTTATTATGCCAATGAGAAAATATTTTCACAAGCATTCACTTGACAATGTAGACAACCTGGTGGAAGAATTTTGGCATGGAATACTCAAGTTTCAAAGTGCATTGCTCTGGAGGTCAGGTGGCAATGACTGTTCCTTTAAGATGCTCTGTGCCTTCAATCAAGCAGTGACATGCAGCATTATTTTTGCATAAAATCTTTTGAACTAACCATAACTTGAGCAATTGTAAGTGATAATAATGTTAAATGAGGTATAAATTACATGGAAATGGTCTTGGAAAATGTTGCTTAATGAACAGGAAAAAAATTGAAACACTGATAAAAGATTAAAAATTAGGATTTAAAATGGAACTGGGAATGTTTTGAATGTTGTGCCTAAGCAAGCATTTTGTAACTCCTACTCAAGCAACTGTCAGTGCTGAGTAATTCTTAGGGCTCAATAGCTGACTTTGCTGTACTCTCACTTCTGATTACTGGTTTGGAGGGAGATATCAATATTGGCTGTCTGGTGTGATAATATTTATATTGGACCCATAAAGTTCTTGATTTCTCTCTCCTAATAAATCCAATATGAAAAATCATCAACAAAGTAAAAGATATAGAAGATAAATCACGTACTCATCAAAAACAATACCCTGTGAAGCCACATGAAATGTATTAGCAGAATCCTAACTGTTATTTAAAGTGCTAATCCTCAAATAATTTAGCATAATGATCCCAAGTATATATATGTTTCAATGTTACCTCAAGCCACCCTATAAAATTAGCAATGCTGTATTCAGACCATTACTAGTGCCAGTATGCATAGGGATAATGGAGAATATATGGTCCTTGGAAGCTGCTTCAGCGAGTAAGTTAAATTTATAGTGACAAAATCCATTTCTGTATGTGTTTGGTTTTATTCCAGTTAAATAAAAGAGTTATAAAGAAGTCCAGAGATAGTTGTATTTAAAAGGCTTAAAATAAGAATTTTATACATATCAGAAAGGCTGACCTTCCTGGAAGGTGAGAAACTCCCTGGATGGTTTCCTCGCTAGCCATCACTTACTCACTGAAGTATTGATGCTGAGAGGCGTTTATTTATACTCTACCCTATCAGAGATGTTTATTCTCTGTTTGCATTTCATCTACCGTTTACTTGGCGTGACTGTGATTCTTTCTCAGCTTTATAGAGCTGTAGAATTACTGAGCATTTGCAAACCACTGGTCCTTACCCACCATTATTTTGTTAATTGAACCTGTTTCATAGAACACTGAACCCAGGGCTATCCTTCTCAGTTAGATGCCTTTGGGACAAGGGACCTAACAACATTGTTGAAATAAAAGAATTCTATCAGTTGCTTTTCCATGTGTGACAAACTGCTGGGCAAAAGCAACTTAAGAAAGGGTTTAGTCTGGCATGTGGTTTGAGACTATAGTCTGTCATGGTGAGGAAGGTATGTTGTTAGAATCCTGGGCAGCGGATTATATTGGTTCAGTAGTCAAGAAGCAGAAAGTGACGGATATTGCTGCTCAGATATCCTTCTATCTTCTGTTGTCTTTTATTTGGCTTAAGACCAAAGCTTGCTGTTTCATACTTCCCACACTCTAGGTGGGTATTTTCTATTCAGATATACTTCTCAAGAAACACTCTTAGAGGGACATAGTGTGTCTCCATGTTGATTTTAAATGTAGGTGAGGTGGCAATGAAAATTAACCCCCACAGGGTTAGTTACTAAGATGTTCTATATACAGAACTAAAATCAGTCATTTAGGGGACAATTACACAAAGCGAACTGCTCACTATGTTATTCTGCTTGCCTGATACTTAATTAAACATCCAATATATTGACATTAAATGGAATGTTGGGGTACTGTCCTAACTTCTTCTCTGGTTGTTATAAAATTCTCTGGCCATACTAACTTAAGAGAGACATGGGATTATTTTAGCTAAAGTTCAAGTTAAAGGCCACCATGCTCAGGAAATAAAGACAGCATGGCCTTAAAGTAGCTGGTCACATGACATCCAGTTAGCAACAAAGGACAATAGCATGCAGAATATGAACTCTTCTCTCAAGCTTCTGCCTTTGTGACTTTCTCACTATGTTGAAGTACAGCTATGAGTCAAAATATTCCTTTTCACCCTTAAGTTGCTTTTATCATGGAGTCAATATTAGCAAAGGGAAAGAAACTATGAGAAAATTGGTAACAGGAAATAGAGCCATTGTTGTGATCAATGTGACCCATTGGTTCTTGAGCTTTTGGAACTAGTTTTTTGGATGAATGTTGAAGTGTTGGGAAGATTAGGCTAGAAGACCCTTTGACTGTTGAAAGCAGAGCTTAATGAGCTACTCTGATGGGAATTTGGGAGACAATGATGTTGAGGGATATGCAGAAGGGGACAGTGATGTAGCAAATATGTAGCAATGGGCCATTAATATGATATTTTATTTCAAAGTCCTAAGAATCTGAGTGAGGTTGAATTTAAAAATAGTGAATTAACTTGCTTGGCCTTGCAAATGTCAAGGCAGGGTGGTACAATGGAAGTAGTTGTAATCGATAAGCAAGTCTATACCAACGAAGATAATTCCCCTATACTTTAGTGGGGAAATGGGAAAAGTATACTGAGGGTGAGGCTTCACTTCTCTGGAGACCTCTGGAGCTTGTGAAAATCCAACTTCATTTAATGGAAGATACCTTAAGGTGAGGAGATTCTCTGCTCCTCCAAGAAAACAGCCTAAAAAAAAAAAAGAAGTTTTTCTGTGATGGGCATACAAAATCTGACGGTGTTGAGTTCTGTGAGTGAAAATCAGGGTTCATCTCAGATGGCGGCAGAGCTTTGCAGCATCATTCATATTGAATTGGTTTTGAAAAGATGAGAGATGCAGGGTTATGGGGGTCATAGAGGCCAGGCAATGTGTGTCACAGTTGGATTCCCTTAGAGAGAACCTGCTCTGGGAGGTCACTGTGTCTTGTTATGAAGGCGAAACTTTACTTTCAATCAAATTCCCAGGATACTCGAGATACTAGTACTTTACTGTAGTCTAGATGTTTGCCTCGGAGTGCTATAGACATGGAGTAGATGTGTCCTAGGAGAAATGTGTGTGTGCATCCGTTAGCAGAGATGGGATAATGAGGGCAATGGAGTGATTTAGAGCTCAAAACATTGCATTATGGGGCCCAAATATAAACACCGAGCTAAAGGATTTGGTATTTTCCTGGTATATTTTGGTTTTACTTAGGTGTGATTTTGTCCTGCTCTGCTCCACGTCTGTGCTTTTAAAATAAGAACATTTAAGCTGACTTATTGTGTGTTTCAAGTAAGTAAGCATTTTTGTTGTTGCTTTTGTTTTTGTTGTTTGCTTTTGTGGGTGTGCTTTTTGGCTTTATTTTAAAGGCACTCACAGTTAAAAGCTATGAAAACCTTATAGCAAGGAGACATTTAAATTGGAAAGCATTCAGTTTTACATTAACACATGGGCATAGAGTTTTGGAAACAAAGGTTGGAAGATGACAACCTAAAAATAACGAGTTTAGATCTCATGGTTAGAGATGTCATGATTATTGTTAATTATGAACTTGACGGAATCTAGAACCAACTGGGATATAAGTCTCTGAGCAAGCCTTTGAAGACTTGATTTGATTACGTTAATTGACATGGGAAGGCACATCTTAATTGTAGGAAGAGTCTAAGTTATATAGGTGGAGAAGGTAAGTTGAGTACTAGCAGGTGTATATTCATCCTCTGGTCCTTATTATGGATGTGACATGATCCTCAGTCTCCTGCCCCTGTGACTCCCCAAGTGTCATGGCCTGTAACAAGGAACACGGAGGCAAAATAAATCCCTTTCCCGTGAAGTTGCTCTATTTCTTTACCCTTGATAAACATGCTGTGTTCTGTGTTCATAAAGGAAATATGTACATACATATATTATAAATATATACATGTACAAACATACACATAATGACTCTTAAGACTCCTCTGTCCTTAATTACATACTTTTCTCTAATAAATTTGTTAACTTCATAAAAGATTCTTGCTTTTATTGTAGCCTAAATTCTACCATAGAAAATGTGTATGTATATTTTTATGAAAATGATATGTGTTTTTTAAACACATGCAGAGAAATATTTTTCAAAATATATAAAGTGGTTTGCTAGGTGTTTCTTCACTTCAGTATAAAACATTCTTTGAGACAAAGGGAAAAACCAGGAAATTTCATATATCATATTCTATGAAATGAAAGCATTTTTAATTTTACCCTGTGTTTTTATTTATTATGTATGTGTCTTTGTGTGCATATGTGTATGTAAAAGCACTGCATGTAAAGTTCAGAGGCATTGGATCACAAGAGTTGAAGTTAAAGGTGGTTGTGGTTTCTTTAATAATAGGGACTTATGGCTGAATTCTGGTGAGCTATCAGAAGTAATAAAACGAGCCCATATAGTTATGGAAATCTATGGTCCTTCCTGGAACAACTCATAAAGCACTAACCCACCCCTGACATTTAGATTTTAATTAATAAAAAAGTGGCTTCTAGAAGTAGCATTATTCAGACACACATGACATCTTCACTTAAATATTTGTCAAGGGTTTTTTAAAGGAGAGTATTCTATGATCATATTTGTGGGACAGAATATGACAATAAGACATACACTTGGGTAATCTTGTATTGCACACACTGAAGACTTCCAGAAATAAGAGTATTTCTCCCACTGACTGGACAAAACAAGAACCCAAGAGGGTAAATTAGTCCTTCTTTATTGACCCGAGGAACTGGAGTAGAGGAACTATACACTCTCGTTACATTAATAAGCCTCTCTCCTTTTCATTGGAAAATACAACATAGAGATAAATAATGCTAATGTGTTTGTAAAAATTTTGAGTCTTTTTCACTTAAAATTTCTACTCATTTAGGAATGTCAAGTTTCAAACTTATTACTAGAAATTATGATTAACTAAATCAAGAGAACTTGGCCTACTGATTTTTATCTTATTATTTATTTTTGAAATTATCACAGAGTATGAAAACTATACAACCAATGAGGATAAAGTGAAGAGCTAATTTCTATCTCTTTCTCACCAATCCTTCAAGCAAAATATGGTGGTGGTAGGTGGTGGTGGTGGTGGTGTGGGTGCAGGGGATATTTTTTCATGAGTACAGGCATACTCATGGTGGTATGAGTTCACAAGTGTACATTGCACATGCAGAAGTTTCTTCCAGCTAACTTCCAGTAGTCTTAGAAATCAGAGACCAAGAAATGGGATTATAAAAGACCCCTCTTCATTACTTGTTTTGAACTTAATTCACTAGAATCTTGATGCAAGGTGTCATCTTCAGCAAGGGTGAGTTTATTGAGAAGTTTCTCTCTACTTTTCTGAGTGTTTGTTTTCACAGAATGTGACTCCAGCCATGAGAAACAAAGCTGTTGCCTGCAGATAAAATTCCACATGAACAAGTTGACAAGGGTATGGAACATATGGTGAAGTTGGTACATGTTGCTAAAAGTAAATTCCATTTGAAATGATGTTTTTAATTACTGCATAGTTGGCTGTGAAAACATAAAACCAAAATATCTAATTATTCTATTAAAATTCCAGCCAAAGAGAAAAAAAATAGGCATACTTTTAATGTATGAATAATATATATATACATTTATATGTGTATATATATATATATATATATATATATATATATATATATATATATATGAAGGATTGATAAAGACCCATAACTTTAGCTAGCTCAAAGAAAGCTTGTACTTGCCTAAAATTTACATTTTTCAGTTAACTATTTTATTATAACAATGAGCACCATACTTTAAAGAAAAATAAGCACAATGTTTCAATTTCTTTTTGATATGGGATTGTCATAACAGCTATCATTAAGTATTTGTTATAACATCTTTTGAGGACCACGTAGCTAGGTTAATTTGTAAGTGCTGGAGATAGAGAGAAGATGGTGCTCAAGATTCTGAATTCTTAGCTTGAATATATGCCTTTAACTGGCTTAGTGGGTTGTCTATGCACCACAGTCTCTGTTCTTTTTCTCACAACACTGACATTGAAGATGCTGATTCAAGGGGCATGATCACTCCTCCACTGCTGTTTAGAAGTCTTCCTTATACCTGTTTTGTTATGTAGAAGTCTAGGTCAATGAGATGCAAGCAGAGAAGAAAGTCAAAAGTAATTGTCTTAGTTGCTTTTCAATTGTTGTGACAAAATACCCTGAACTGTGTAACTTATGAAATAAAGCATTTTATTTTGGTGATACAGTTCTAGAGGCTCAGAATTTATGGCCAGTATGGCAGGGAGCATGGGAGTAGGCAGGCAGGCATGGCACTAGGCACTAGAACAGTAGCTGAGAGCTTACATCTGATCCACAGGCATGATGCACAGGAAAAAAGAGTTCACTGGTAATGGTGTGGACTTTTACAACCGTAAGCGCTGCCTCTAGTGACACACTTCCACTTATAATGCCATGCCTCTTATTCCTTTCAGAACAGTTCAAGAAACTCTGGACCAAGTATTCAAATATATGAGTCTATTATGAATTGAATTCTACAGTAATCCTACAGACATGATCTTGACCTCTGTACGAGAGTAGTGACTAGTTTACATCTAGATCTTGATTTTGACAAAAGTCTTCTCCTTCAAGGATTCAAACCCCTCACTTCTTTACTGTAATAATTAAAGATGGCCCTTTGAGAGCTTCAGTTTTGTGAGGTTTTTGACTGGCATCTATCCCATGGTATCCTTCTTTGGACTGTGTTCTCTACATAAGGCTACTTAACCAGTTTTCTGTAACAAGCTGCACACCATAACAAAAACAGTAAGAGATGTTATCTTTATCAAGCCCCTTCACAGGACACAGAAATCCACTCCATTATAACTTGTGTAGATAGAGAATAAATTTGAAATATTTGAATTTGAATATTGGTAGAGCTGAAAAAAGTAGTTGTGGTTTCATTTGGGGAAGAAAAGAAGATCCGAGACATTTTCTTTGGAATTGAGGAATGTATCTCTGAAACCTTATGGTACTCTGGGGTTTAAGCTTACTGTTTAATTGAAGTCATAGAATTATAGGCAAGAATAAGTTAGCTTTCCATAAACAATCATTTCCAGGAAAGATTTTCTATATCTATTAACAGAATATTTAATATTCATCTGCAACTTGAACTACATAAGTGTCTATTGGTGATCATTTTACATATTACTGCCATTTTTGAGAAACATAATGACATAAAGGAGCTATATTTCAAATACAGAGCTAAAAAAGCATATGAGATTACATCTAACTAAAGAGAAAGGGTCTAATAACCTCCCAAGTCATTTCTTTCCTGTAATATTGCAATATTTTGTAGGAACCTTATTAGTCATGATCAACTTTTACTGGTAAAATACTCTTTCTTTAAAATGTAAATAACAAACCATCATTCTGTATAAAAGACGGATATACTTGAAGTATTTGGATCCTAGGTTCATCATGCTGAATGGTGCCTCTGAGTTTTGATTGCAGTGTGGAGCCTGCAGATCATAGAATTCTTATGCAGATTGAACATGAGGAGATTGGGACAGTGGCTGTTCTCCATCTATCACATGAAATATGAGAACAATAAGTGGAGCCTACTGCATGATTTTGACTGAGCTTATACTTGACTGTACTTCAGTATGAGCTCAATCTACCTTGTTGAAAGACAAATGCAAATTTTCAAATTTTAAATAATTGATGAGGATGTTAATTAGGCCACTTGAAAATCTTTTCAAGTTATCTTTTGTCCTTTAAAAGTGAACTCAAAAATCAGCTTTCTCAGGATCAATTTTTATCCCTATCATTAAAGTGACAGGTGCTGAATGCTGAGCTACGTAAGGTCAGCCTTAATTTCATGCTATGCTGAGGAAGTTCCTGTAGAGGAAATCTTGGCTGCATGCATTTAAAAATGAAATTTAAATTTATTTTCCTCAAAGAATCATGTACTCTTGTTGGAGACATGTATGTTTCTTGATATATTTACCTTTATGCCTAGAATTGTTGACTGCCCTGTGGGTAGTTTTGGGGTTCCTGAGGCCATTACTAGGGCCTGGTTCTAGACTTACTTAAAAAGGCTTTAACCAGGGCACTTATCTTACCTTTCCTAAGCCTGATTATTTTTTGTAAGCTGTGCATGTTGATTCATGTAAACAATTTGAGTAGTGCTAGAAACAAAGTGAAATAGTCTTAACCTCATTCCCTAGAATCACTGTATAACTTACTTAAGTGTTGAAAATCTCCTTTTTCTTGAATACTGGACCTGTAAATTATAAATAATACAGTATTTTTGAGATGAGATAAAAAAAAGACATGTAGAATAAATGTAAAGAGAAGATTTCTAAGGTTTGTTTCCTTCTCATTTATATAAGTAGAGATCATCGGTAATTTTCCTATCAAGAATTCTATACCCCAGTATAGGGGAAAACCAGGACCAGGAATGGAAGTGGGTGGGTTGGGGAGCAAGGGGAGGGGGAGGGAATAGGGGATTTTTGGAGCGGAAACTAACTAGGAAAGGGAATAACATTTGAAATGTAAATAAAGAAAATATCTAATTAAAAAAAAAGAATTCTCCTGTACTCCTCAAAAAATATTTAAATGTTTTTATTGCTTATTTCCTTACCTGTATGTGTATGAATGTTTGCAAGTGTGTAGCTATAGATAAAACATGACAAGCATATCAAGGACAGAGGACAACTTTCAGGGGTCAGTTTTCTCTTACTCTTGGGGTCCCTGGTGTTAAAATCAAGTCACCTGGCTTGGTGGCAAACAACTTTACCATAAAGATAGCTAACCTGTTCCTACTCTGATTCTTTTAACTTATTGTCAAATAAGCTACATTTTTGTTAGTGTTTAATCAATTCTGACATATTTATTTGATGATTCTTCAAATTGTTTTGTCATGTGTATATATTCCTTTTCTTCTGCTCCTATTTAATTTACCAGTGAAGGAAGAGATATGTTGTTTCTTTGTGCCATTTTCAATGTCATTCAGAAACTGAACAAAGTAGGTATTTGTCCTGTAAATTTTGAGTGTGAGATTCTACAAGATGTCACTGTTTATGAGGTAACTATTAACCTTGTGGTTTTAAATCTTGATTTCTAAAGCATTAGCACATTTAAAAGCTGTGTGAGCTGTTTGCTAAAACTACAGTTTATGACACTGGCTTTTAGGGAGCTGAGACGATTCTAGGGATTTGCATTGTAATAAAATCCAGGCAAAATATGTGGATGAGGTCTTGAATGTTATTTAGAAAAAGTTATAAGAATAAAATTAATGTATATTAGAAAACCATCTATTGCTTCTTCTTCTCATAGGATGACTTTCAGAAGCTTTCTCTAGAGACAGGTTCCCTTTCTATTTTCAGACTGATGCCTCTGACTTGGGTCTATGCCCTGAGCCATAGCAGGGTGGTGGCTTAAAGAGCATCCTCTTTGTTAGTCTAACCTTGACTTTTAGCAGGTGGGTAGCCCTCTGGAACTCCATTTAGGGCCTCAGAGCCTCAGTTCCTTTTCTATAAATAACACTATAAATGACTGTTGGAGGCTGCTGAGAGGATTAAGAGAAATAAGAGCTGTCGAAAAGATGTTGCCATAGTGCCTGGTATATCTTGAAAAATCAATATATGTTAGTTCTTTCCCCATTTATCTGCCACATTTCTGCCACTTATCTGTCTCCTGTCTCTGCAACTTCATGACCTCTGCCTCTGCGATATTTACTTGGATTTAAGACACTTCTTTGCCTTGTTCTGTTGCTCATCGTGACCTTGGCTGTTAGGTTTTGAATCTTTACATTGTTTTGTCCACTGAGCTAATAGGATTGGCATCATTATGTTGCTCTCTGGGGGAGTTCTGAAGCCAACATCTATATTTAGCAATATGAGACTATTCTGTCCATTACAAAAACTTAAAATGAAATGATGAGCCCCCCCGCCCAAAAGCCAGAGTGATAAGATATTATTTGGAATCAATCAATTTCCTTGAGTATTATATTCCACATGGTCTTAAACTTCTCTATATGGTACCTTCTCCTCAGAGAAATTATATAAATGGAAGTATAATTTTCTTTCGGAGAGAAAACTTATCAAAAGTATCCCCTGGCTAAAATGACAAGCAACTATTTTGTCTACATTTTCCTCTTTTCAGTTTCTCCGAAGACCAGGTTAGTGCTTTTCCAAGCTAATAATAAACATTCATAAGACTTACTCTCTATATATCAAGAAGCTTCTAAAGGGAATGTGATTCTGAGGAGTACATGGGAAACAGAGAAGCTGATTTCTTAGTCCAAAGGGGAAACTTACATTTCAAAATTTAGGAGTTTGTATTTGTTGGGGTTCTCTACAGTAATAGAACTTATAGAATGAAATGAAAAAATATATATACACATGCATATATACATATATATACATATATACATCACATATACATATGCACATATACACATACACACATGTGCACATATATACATATACATATGCACATATGCACATGTGCACATATACATATATACATATGTGTGTATGTTTGTGTGTGTGATTTATTAGGATGGTTTACAGGCTGTGATCCAGTTAATCCAGCAATGGCTCCCTATAAAGGGGAATTCCAAGAATCCAATAGTTGTTCAGTCTGTGAGACTGGATGTCTCAGATGGTTTTCAGTATACCTTGGAATCCTAAAGGTGTAGGATCTAATTTTGGAGAAGGAATGGATGGACTTGTTAGCAAGGTGAATATAAGCAGACAAAAACAGAGAGCTTCATTCCTTGTACTTATATAGGTTTCCAGCAGAAGGTGTGGCCCAGTTTAGATCTGGGCATAGTATGTGTCTTCCTACCTCAAAGATTGTATTTAGAAGTAGATCTTCCCATTTCAAATTAAACTAAACCTATTACAAGTGTGCCCTCCAGTTTGGGGTTTTATTTAATTCTAGATGTAGTAAAGTTGACAACAAAAAATAACCATCCCAAGGAATAATAACTGATTTGGGTGAAGCTGGGAGCTCCAAAGAAAAGTATATTCTGTTGAACTCAAGATTTCAGGAACAAATGACTTAGTCATTTCTACTCAGAACCCATATATTTTATTGCAATTAAATAGGATTTATCAAGGCATGGTGACTTTGCATCTTATGTATTAAATGGAGCTGATCAGGTGCACTGAATCTGAAGTATTTGATATACTGTTTATAAAAATGCACATCCATGTGCCTATATATACTTGATAACTGCTTAAATTATTTGTTTACTCCACACTGATGGTTTTATTCATTTATCCTGGAAAAACTAGTACACTATGTGCTGAAAACTTTATCTTATGCAGAAAAAAGTTTCCAGAAAAAAAAAAACACACTAGAAAACAGTGACTCTGTACACCAATACATTATTTTTAGGATATATTGAAGAAATCTATAAAAATTTGGAAAATATCAATATTGATGCTCCATTGGCTACTCGGGGAACTTCTAGGGGTATATAAGTGTGTATATTTGTGCATACCTGATGTGCAGAAAGATATGACTATGGAAAAATATTAATTAAGACCAATATTAACTCAGGCACTGTTGAGAATATCAAGAAATATGAGGTTCGTTCCAGTTGGCACCAGCTCTGCATCACCATGGTGATGAACAGGGCAGATGGTTCCATGGTCCCCAGAGGAATCTCTGCACCTCGGGCACCCTAGCACACCCAGGATCTTGGGATCACTGGTGAATGGAATGCAACATCTGTTCCAAAACAAATGGGAGGGCCTCGTGCCAGCAGGAACAAGGACAAAAAAACCAGCCCGACCAGAAACTGGGGTTCCTTCAGGTCCGCACCAGCACCATTCCACTTTGGCTCAAACTCAGCAGACAGACAGTCTCATAGACCCCAGAGGTCTCTCCACACTGCAGGTGCCCTAGCACACCCAGGATCTTAGGATTACTGAGGAGATTTAGCCTCCAGAGAGGGCTCTGACCCCAGGACTCAGGTGAGAGCACCATCTTGTATCCCAGGTCTTAGGAGACCAGTCTGCACAGGAGAGCAAACAGTCCACAAAGCAACAGAGCTTCTTAGATAAGGTCCCTTTGGGCCTTCATCCTCAGCCAGGAGGCAGAGCTGAGACCCAGACCTTTGGACACCTTTCCCACCAGAGGAGAGTCAGCCTCCAGGGAGGGCTCTGACCCCAGGACTCAGGTGAAAGCACCATCTTGCATCCCAGGTCTCTCAGAGGCAAGTCCCCACAAGTGACCATGTGGGCCACAGAAGCAACAGAGCTTCTTGGACAGGGTCCCTTTGGGCTTCATCTTCAGCCAGGAGGTATATCTGAGCTCCAGACTTATGTGCACCTTCCCTGCAAAAGGAAAGCTGGCTAGCAGAGAGTGCTCTGACTACTGGGACTCAGGAGAGAGGTGGACTTCCAAGAGTGCTGACATAGGCTAACAGAATCACAGGAGAAACAAGCTCCAGCCAGAGACAGCTAGAATATCTAACACCAGAGATTACCAGATGGTGAAAAGCAAATGTAAGAATCTTACTAACAAAAACCAAGACCACTTGGCAACATGAGAACCCATTATGCCCACCACAGCGAGTCTTGGATACCCCAACACATCTGAAAAGCAGGATTCAGGTTGAAAATCATATCTCATGATGTTGGTAGAGGATTTTAAGAAGAGCACTAATAACTCACTTAAAGAAACATAGGAGAACACTGCTAAACATGTAGAAATCCTTAAAGAGAAAGCAAAAAAATTCCTCAAAGAATTACAAGAAAATCTGCTAAACAGGTAGAACTCCTTAAAGAAGAAAACAAAAACAAAAACATCCAAAAAATAACAGTCCCTTAAAGAATTACAAGAAAACACAACCAAACAGGTGATGGAATTGAACAAAACCATCCATGATATAAAAATGGAAGTAGAAACAATAAAGAAAACACAAAGAAAGACAACTCTGGAGATAGAAATCCTAGGAAAGAAATCAGGAACCATAGATGCGAGCATCAGCAACAGAATACAAGACATGGAAGAGAGAATCTCAGGTGCTGAAGATTCCATACACAACATGGACACAGCAATCAAAGAAAATGCAAAACGATCCTAACTCAAAACATCCAGGAAATCCAGGACACAATGAGAAGACCAAACATACGGATAATAGGAGTAGATGAGAATGAAGATTTTCAACTTAAAGGGCCAGCAAATATTTTCAACAAAATTATAGAAGAAAACTTCCCAAACCTAAAGAAAGAGATGCCCATGAACATACAAGAAACCTACAGAACTCCAAATAGACTGGACCAGAAAAGAAATTCCTCCTGACACATAATAATCAGAACAACAAGTGCATTAAATAAAGATAGAATATTAAAAGCAGTAAGGGAAAAAGGTCAAGTAATATATAAAGGCAGGACTATCAGAATTACACCAGACTTCTCACCAGAGACTATGAAAGGCAGAAGATCCTGGACAGATGTTATTCAGACCCTAAGAGAACACAAATGCCAGCCCAGGCTACTTACTATACCCAGCAAAACTCTCAATTACCATAGATGGAGAAACCAAAGTATTCCATGATAAAACCAAATTCACATAATATCTTTCCATGAATCCAGCCCCTCAAAGGATAATAAAGGGAAAACTCCAACACAAGTAGGGAAATTATACCCTAGAAAAAGCAAGAAAGTAAATCTTCAACAAGACTAAAAGAAGATAGCCACGAGAACAGAATCCCAACTTTAACAACAAAAATAGCAGCAAGCAACAATTACTTTTAAAAATTTTCTCGTAATATCAATGGACTCAATTCCCCAATAAAAAGACATAGAATAATAGACTGGCTGCACAAACAGGACCCAACATTTTGTTGCTTACAGGAAACCCACCTCAGGAAAAAGGACAGACACTACCTCAGAGGGAAAGGCTGGAAAACAATTTTCCAAGCAAATAGTCCCAAGTAACAAGCTAGAGTATCCATTATAGTATCAAATAAAATCGACTTTCAACCCAAAGTTATCAAAAAGTCAAGGAGGGGTAACTTCTCACTGATCAAAGGTAAAATCTACCAAGATGAACTCTCAATTCTGAACATCTATGGTCCAAATGCAAGGGCATCAATATTAATTAAAGAATCATTAGTAAAGCTCAAAGCACACATTGCACCTCACACAATAATACTGGGAGACTTCCACACCTCACTCTAATCAATGAACAGATCCTGGAAAGAGAAACCAAACAGAGACACATTGAAACTAACAGAAGATACGAAAGAAATGGGTTTAACAGATCTCTACAGAACATTTTATCCTAAAACAAAAGGATATACCTTCTTCTCAGCACCTCATGGTACCTTCTCCAAAATTGACCATATAATAATCACAAAATAGGCCACAACAGATGCAGAAATATTGACACAATCCCATGTATCCTATCAGATCACCATGAACTAAGGCTGATCTTCAATAGCAACATAAATAATAGAAAGCTAACATTCACGTGGAAGCTGAACAACACTCTACTGAATGATAACTTGGTCAAAGAAGAAATAAAGAAAGAAATTAAGGACTTTTTAGAGTTTAATGAAAATAAAGCCACAACATACCCAAACTTATGAGACACAATGAAAGCATTCCTGAGAGGAAAACTCATAGGTCTGAGTGCTCCAAAAAAGAAACTGGAGAGAGCATATACTAGCATTTTGACAGCACACCTAAAAGCTCTAGAATAAAACGAAGCAAATTCACTCGAGAGGAGTAGAAAGGAGGAAATAATCAAATTTACGGCTGAAATCAACCATGTGGAAACAAAAAGAACTATACAAAGAATCAGCCAAACCAGGAGCTGGTTCTTTCAGAAAATCAACAGGATAGATAAACTCTTAACCAGCCTAACTAGAGGGCACAGGGATAGTATCCTAATGAACAAAATCAGAAATGGAAAAGGAGACATAACAACAGAACCTAAGGAAATCCAAAACATCATCAAATTCTACTACAAAAGGCTATGCTCAAGAAAACTGGAAAAACTGGATGAAATGGACAATTTCCTAGACAGATGCCAGTTACTAAATGTAAATCAAGATCAGATTAACGATGTAAACAGTTCCATTTCCCCTAAAGAAATAGAAGCAGTCATAAATAGTCTCCCAACCAAAAAAAGCCCAGGACCACATGGGTTCTATCAGACCTTCAAAGAAGACCTAATTCCAATTCTCCTTAAATTATTCCACAAAATTAAAACAGAAGGTACTTTGCCAAATTCATTTTATGAAGTCACATTACTCTGGTTAAACCACATAAAGACCCAATAAAGAAAGAGAACTTCAGACAAATTTCTCATATGAATATCAATGTAAAAATACTCAATAAAATTCTCTCAAACTGAATCCTAGAACACATCAAAACAATCATCCATCATGATCAAGTAGGCTTCATCCCAGGGATGCAGAGATGGTTTAATATATGGAAATCCATCAACATAATCCACTATATAAACAAATTCAAAGTCAAAACCCACATGATCATCTCATTAGATATGGAGAAAGCATTTGACAAAATCCAATGCTCATTCATAATAAAATTCTAGAAAATTTCAGGAAATCAAGGCCCATACCTAAAGATAATAAAAGCAATATACTGTAAATCAGTAGCCAGCATCAAACTACATGGAGACAAACTAGAAGCTATACCAATAAAACCAGGGACTAGAAAATGCTTCCCACTTTCTCCCTACCTATTCAATACTGAAAGTCCTAGCCAGAGCAATTAGACAACAAAAGGAGATAAAGGGGATACAAATTGGAAAGGAAGAAGTCAAAATATCAATATTTGCAGATAATATTATAGTACATATAAGTGATCCCAAAAATTTCACCAGGGAACTCCTGAACCTGATGAAGAGCTTCAGTGCAGTAGCTAGACATAAAATTAACTCAAACAAATCAGTGGCCATTCTCTACACAAAGTATAAACAGGCTGAGAAAGAAATTAGGGAAACAACACCCTTCACAATAGTCACAATTAATATAAAATACATTTGTGTGACTCAAAATAACGAAGTGAAAGATCTGTAGGGTAAGAACTTCAAGTCTCTGAAGAAAGAAATCGAAGAAGCTCTCAGAAGATGGAAAGATCTCCCATGCTCATGTATTGGCAGGATTAATATATTAAAATGGCTATCTTGCCAAAAGCAAGCTACAGATTCCATGCAATCCCCATCAAAATTCCAATTCAATTTTTCACCTCATTAGAAAGGGCAATTTGCAAATTCATCCGGAATAACAAAAAACCTAGGATAGCAAAATGTATTCTCAACAATAAAAGAAACTTTGGTGGAATTACCATACCTGACTTCAAGCTGTACTACAGAACAATTGTGCTAAAAACTGCATGGTACTGGTACATGATATGTTGATCAAAGGAATAGAACTGAAGAACCAGAAATGAACCCACACACTTCTGGTCACTTGATCTTTGACAAGGGAGCTAAAACCATCCAGTGGGAAAAAAAGACCATTTCAACAAATGGTCCTGGCTCAACTGGTTGTTATCATGTAGAAGAATGTGAATCGATCCATTCTTATCTCTTTGTACAAAGCTCAAGTCTAAGTGGATCAAGGAACTCCACATAAAACCAAAGACACTAAACTTACAGAGGAGAAAGTGGGGAAAAGCTTTGAAGATATGTGCACAGGGGGAAAATTCCTGGACAGAACACCAATGGCTTGTCCTATAAGATTGAGAATCGACAAATGGGACCTCATAAAATTGCAAAGCTTCTGTAAGGCAAAAGACAGTGTCAATAAGACAAAAAGGCCTCCAACAGATTGGGAAAGGATCTATACCAATCCTAAATCTGATAGGGTACTAATATCCAAGATATACAAAGAACTCAAGGAGCTGGATTCCAAAAAAATCAAATAACCCCATTAAAAATGGGGTACAGAACTAAATTTGGTATTTCTCAACTGAGAAATACCAAATGGCTGAGAATCACCTAAAAAAAAAAATGTTCAACATCCTTAATCATCAGGGAAATGCATGTTAAAACAACACTGAGATTCCACCTCTTATCAGTATGAATGACTAAGATCAAAACTTCAGTAACAGCAGATATTGGCAAGGATGTGGAGAAAGAGGAAGACTCCTTCATTACTGGTGGGATTGCAAGCTGGTATAACCACTCTGGAAATAAGTTTGGAGGTTCCTCAGAATATTGGACATAGTACTACCTGAGGACCCAGCAATGTCACTCCTGGGCATATACCTGGAAGATGCTCTAAGATGTAATGACACATGCTCCACTATATTCATAGCAGCCTTATTTATAATAGCCAGAAGCTGGAAAGAACTCAGATGTCCCTCAACAGAGGAATGGATACAGAAAATGTGGTACATTTACACAATGGAGTACTACTCAGCTATTAAAAAGAATGAATTCATGATATTCTTAGGCAAATGGATGGACCTAGAGGATATCATCCTGAGTGAGGTAACCCAGTCACAAAAGAACTCTCATGATATGTACTCACTGATAAGTGGGTATTAGCCCAGAAACTTAGAATACCCAAGATACAATTTGCAAAACACATGAAACTCAAGAAAAAGAAGACCAAAGTGCGGATACTTCATTCCTCCTTATAATGGGGAACAAAACACACATGGAGGGAGTTATAGAGACAAAGTTTGGAGCTGAGACAGAAGGAAGGACCACCAGAGACTGGCCCACCCAAGGCTCCATCCCATAAACAGCCACCAAACCCAGACACTATTGCGTATGCCAGCAAGATTTTGCCAACATGACTCTGATATAGCTGTCTCTTGTGAGGCTATGCCATTGCCTGGCAAATACAGAAGTGGATGCTCATAGTCATCTATTTGTTGTAACACGGGCCCCCCACTCGAAGAGCTAGAGAAAGTACCCAAGTAGCTGAAGGAATCTGCAACCTTATAGGAGGAACAACAATATGAGCTAAGCAGTATCCCCTGAGCTTATGTCTCTAACTGCTTATGTAGCAGAAGATGGTCTATTTGGCTATCATTGGGAGGAGAGGCCCTTTATCTTGCAAAGATCATATGCCCCAATACAGGGGAATGCCAGGGCCAGGAGGTATGTATGGGTGTGTTGGGGAGCAGGGTGTGGGAGGGGTTAGGGAACTTTCCTGATAACATTTGAAACGCAAATGAAGAAAGTATCTAATAAAAAAAAGCAATGTGAAGCAGCACAAGTAGCTATCCCTGTATAATTCAGACTGAGATAATTCTATACTATGTATTTAAATTTACAGAGCAAAACAATAGTTGTCCCATAATATATATGTTAAGATGCAAATTTTGTTCCAAAGGAAAATTAAAATATTAATATTATGCTCACACATAAGAATCTTAATTTGTGAATTCATTATCTGCACTAAAAGAGAGAGTAAGAAAAATTTCATTATGAATATATATATGTGTGTGTGTGTGTGTGTGTGTGTGTGTGTGTGGTTTTTCGCGACAGAGTTTCTCTGTGTAGCCCTGGCTGTCCTGGAACTCACTCTGTAGACCATACTGGCCTTGAGCTCAGAAATCCACCTGTCTCTGCCTCCCAGTGCTAGGATGAAAGGTGTGCACCACCACTGCCCGGCTAATATATTTTTAAATATTACTTTTCATTTTTATCCAGAAAAATAATATTTTTATTTATTTTGTGGTTTTTCTTCTAAGTTTTCGTATTTTCTCTCTTGTAGTTTAATGTGGGAAGATTTTTACATTATTTTTTAAGGTACTAATTCACTGGTCCAAGCCAAATAAATACACACTGGAGATTGTGTGACCAGAATCCAAATCCAAATCCTTGGTCCACTGTGCTTATATCTTGTTGAAATGTATCTTCTCTGTGTCCCTGTGTGAATGAGAACCCATTGCTGCTTGTTTCTTTACAAGTAAGAGCTGTTTCTAAGTCCTTGTTGACCCTAACAGTCATGGTTAAAGAGATGACAGAGTACAAGGGTTATGATTATTGGCTATTTACATTCCAAATTATTAATTTGTATATATGTTGTCCATGTTCCTATGCCAAATTTGAAGCGGAAAAGCAACTAAAGGTTATTACTTTTTGCAAAGGTCTTAACATGTTTATGTCATATTTTTAAAATGTAATTATTTTTTTTTTCACTTGACTTTTGGGGTCAGAACAACTTCAAAATTTAAAAGGGAAAATTAGAGATACAACAATTCAAATATGGCAGGAAATATGAGTCTGTAATATTTTATGACATTACAGCACATAATAAACAACAATACAAATTCATTTAGCTATCATCAGACACACATACATTCAAACATCACTGGATATACATGAATGAATGAAAATGAAGTACATGGTCATGTGTCCTTGAAAGGACGATGGATATTCTGATTTTCAACAGCTTCACATGAAATTTAGAAATTTATACTTTCAGTGAATTGTGATAAGAATCCTTGCTCTTTTGAGTTAAATTTTTCATGACGTATCTGTAGCTTGAACTTCCATGTGTGCTGCCAACATTGCTATTAATGTGCATATTGCACGCACGCACGCACACACACACACACACACACACACACACACATCTTTGTATGACTTTCAACATAAAAGTTAGAAACTTTGAGCTGAAATATTTCGTTCTATCAACTTCCAAGTCTCCATCCTCTTTCACCTTTTAAATCTGCTATTCAAGATTCACAGCCAGTTAGGAAACCGATGTTTCTACGACCATAAACGATGATCTCATAATTTGCCCATTTTCCTAGGCAGGTGGGCAAGAAACTATTTCTGTTGTAAATGGTGGTTGTAATAAATAATAGGATTTATCCAACTCAATCCTCTTTATGTCCTGCAGAGTAAAGCAGAACTATCTTAATGGCAGGGAATAAGGGGGTAATTTTGTTGGCAGAGTCTTGATTTTATTACCTTATACTCTCCTCAGATTCCCTGAGTACAACTAGCTGAGAATAACCTTTTTGGTTCAGTGCTTGCAAGATCTCAGCATGCCATTTTGGCACAGCAGCTCCATGGATCAGAATGGAGATGACTATTGCTGAAAGATTTACTACAGAAAAAAAAAAAAGTGTGTTCTAACATGGACCAAGGCTCCTTTTTGGTTTATACAGAGATGTCTAGCAGGACTCTAAGTTCTAAGTGGCACACATCAGTTTTCCCCGGGGGAATTCTTCAGAAGATATGTATCTTGTGGTTCCTTTTTCTGTCCCAGGGGGAACTTATGCACTGTCCAGAATTTTGAGAAAATATACATCAAAGCATACAAGTACATTTACTTTTGTATGTGCATATCACACACACACACACACACACACACACACACACACACACACTCACACACACACACACACACACACACATTATTGTGCTTTCACTATCTTTTGAGATATATGTAAATGTACTTATTGGTTAATTATATGCACTAAACTCTTTGTTAGTTTTTATATTCTTTTTTTTTGAACATTAACCATTTATTATATTTTTTTCAGCTTTGATATTTTTATTACGTATTTTCCTCAAATACATTTCCAATGCTATCCTAAAAGTCCCCCATACCCTCCCCCCCACTTCCCTACCCACCCATTCCCACTTTTTGGCCCTGGCGTTGCCCTGTACTGGGGCATATAAAGTTTGCGTGTCCAATGGGCCTCTCTTTCCAGTGATGGAATGGTACTGCCTACTAATAACATCATCACTAAGTGGTGGAGAGCTTGAGATTCGTAGAGTTTTGAC
Source organism: Mus caroli (assembly GCF_978045245.1). Taxonomy (NCBI): domain Eukaryota; kingdom Metazoa; phylum Chordata; class Mammalia; order Rodentia; family Muridae; genus Mus; species Mus caroli. The sequence goes on along the minus strand of NW_028227274.1, from coordinate 46,775,739 downwards.
AATCTGCTCAACTCTATTAAAACAGACGTCTAAATCTGTTTTCTACTTTTGAAATCTCACAAGTCTGTTCCCCTTATGATGCTTATTGAATAAAGATTTAGGATTGGGGCATATAGCTACAATTTCTGGGGAATATTAGTGTATCCAAAGCTTCAGAGATTTTCTTCTTTAATCCCCAATTAATAAAATGAATGTGTACATTTAGCATGCAGAAAATCAACAGCTAAGTTCACAGCTACAGGAGTGAGGAATGGTTAAGGGTTTTAGATTTATGACATCGCCTATTTATTAAGGGGGTTAAGGAGGGATACACTGGTTTCTCTTGAACTTTCATCATCTGACAGGTGACAGGGACAAAGTCTTTGTTGCTTGAAGGAAATGAATCAAGGGTTTACCCCTTGATCTGAAGATTTGAAGGTGAAGACCATACACTCTGACCAGGGAATTTGAATATTTAGCCATGTTTTGGTTCTCATTTTTAACTATTATATTTTATGAGTCCTTTCATGCAACATATTGTGTTCATATTCACCTCTACTTCCTTGTTGACCTCTTTCCTGATCTACCCCTTTCCTTGATAATGTCTTTACTAGAAGAGACTATCTCACAGCTGATGTCCTGGTCCTCTGTCCTTCACAACCTTTCTGCTCCCCCTGTTCTACAATGTTCTCTGAACCTTATATGTATGGGCTTGTATTGTAGATGCATCATTTGGGGTTGGCCACCACCATCAGTCAGTCCCTACATTTGGGCCAGTTTTAGCTTTTCTTAAGAGTGTCTATCAGTTGTAAATGGAAACTGCTCTATTGGAGGAGTGAGCACTCTGCTTACATGTGACTTAAAACTACCTGTTTGTATTTGTCATAAAAACGTTTCTCTTAGCCTTTGATTTCAGAAATTCCCACAGGACAATTAATTGGTTAGAGTACTTATGGAAAAATTGCAGAATGGTTTGGAGGTATGCCTAAGCATATTAACTACCATGCAGGCAAGAAGGCTCAGTGGGTAAAGGTGCTTGTCACCAAGCCTGACAGCCTGTGTTGAAGAGTCTATTCTTCCCAATTGGTGGAAGATTAGAAGTTGGCACAAGTTTTCCTGTAACTACCACTGACATATAACCTTACTTTGACAAAATAAATAAGCCAACATCAACAACAATAACTATAATACATAGTTGTAATTTCCTCACCTGGAAGGTGACAGCAGGAGGGTCAAGAGTTCTCATCCGCTGCCCTGTAAAGACAATGTCACTTAAATGACATTCTGCCTCAAAATACATTATTTTACCTATTTTGCTATATTCAACCTCTATGGTAATGTTATTTTCTACACAATGAGGAATAAATTGAGGTGTAGTGTGACTACATGACTTGCTCAGTTGGGAAGATATTTGGTCTAATTTTAGAAGTGCAGAGCTGCTGGGATGTTTGCAAGAATCGTACAGAGTTCTGCTATGGTCCAAGTCTTACTGATTCCTTTTAGATCCCCTGTAGCTGTGGTGGTAACCTGCTTAGGCTAACTGCCCTGCACCTTGGACAGAAGCAGACAGTTTAGGAAAACTCGGATATTTGGGTTTGTGTTCTTAGATGCTTTCGGTTGATAAGAGTCTGGAAGTGGAAGAAACACTGAGAAGCATAGGCAGGTATTGCTTTGCAAAATGCCAGCTTCTGCCTTAATCCTCTGGACTTCCAAGACCATTCTCCCTGTGTTGATAAGTATGCAACAGCACAGGGGAGAGATAAGCTATTATTGACTAACATTTTTGTTATTAGCAACTAATTGGCATCCCGCTGAGGACAAAAATTTATCCTGTTCTCTGAAACTAGATAAAAACAGAGGAGGGTGAATTAGAAAGGAGAAGAATTAGAAGATAAATAATGTGGTAGGAAGTATCCCCTTCCTTTAATCTTGCTTTTTCCAAGTACTTTCAAAGTGATATGTCTGGGTCTCTCTGGTGACATTGCTACTATAAACTGTTTGTCTATTGCCCCTCCATCATGAAGAAAGCACAGAGAGGAGGCACTTGGAGCTTGATAAAGCCAAAACTCTGGTGATAAAAATGTGAACAAAGCTTATAGGATGGCATATGGACAGTGATTCCTAGCTGTGCTACTGTCAAACCTTGAAGGAGACCTGAGTAAATATTTATGAAATCAACACATTTTGCACTATACTTCTAAACTGCAGGTAGAAATGAATCAGGATAGGCTGAGCAGCAATTGCTGGTCTCATATACACCACAGATTTAATTTAATTATTTAATTTAATTTAATTAATTTTTTCTTTTTTATTAGATATATTCTTCATTTACATTTCAAATGCTATCCCGGAAGTCCCCTATACTCTCCCCCTGCCCTGCTCCCCAATCCACCCACTCCCACTTCCTGGCCACAGCATTCCCCGGCACTGGGGCATATGATCTTTGCTTTTCTCCTACATTTTACTTGTAGGAAAATAGATGAGGCTGTCTATGTGGCAAATAGAGGAAGATGGTACTTTTGATGGTCAGCATGTGAGACCATAGGTTTATACATAGAAAATATTTCCCCACAGTGAACTCCAGCCCTCCTGTGTACTCTTTAAAGTGCAAGATTATACCAAAAGTAAGGTTTAAACTCCAGTTACACCTACCATTGAATAAAACACTTTAAGAGCCTGGGAATCACTTCATTGTTCCTGTGAATGGAGGTAGTTTAACTTGTTTTGCTTTTACATAAATATGAGATGTTTAGCAAGTATAGTTCTAAAAGTCTTCCCATGCATGGGAGTAGAGGAGAAAGTAATAAGAGATGAGACAGAGGGAACCAAAGTTCTCTCATTGAATTCATAAGGAAGAAGCCGAGGCAGATGCTAGCCACTGTAAAAACACTAGGCACAAACAGGCTGTAACTAACAAAGGGCAAGAAGGTTTGCTGTAGGACAGGGCAGTGGGTCAAACATTTAAAAACATGGGTTCTTCAAATTCTTACATCTCCCAGGATGCCTATCTTTTGGAAACCATCTACACGCCCCATGATTAACAGGAAGGATTTGTAGATAGGAGATAACCAAAGAACAGACACTTGGGAATAAACCAGGATGACTGCTAATCATTTAAAATTAATTTTTACTGTTAATCTAGGAGGCATAGTATGAAGTCATACAAAAGAAGATCATTAAAAACTTCTGGTACATTGGCTATTAAGTCAGTAAAAAATCAGAAGCAACCCTCAAAAACAGTTTCTCCCCAAAAGATTAAACAAATGAATTTACTTTGTAGTTAATTCATTTTTTATTATCTTTTATTTTTAACCCTTATTTTTTGGGGGGATTGATTATTTCACATTTGTTGCTTTCATATTTGGATGAATTGAGTGCTAGGATCAATATTGTAAATAGAATTTTTGGTTGTCATGGTTTTAGTTCATTAGACCTGTTTCCATATAAGGAACACTGTAAACTGTGGTTTAAATCTATTGTAAGGCCAGCCTTGTATACATATTTATTTTCTTCCAATGATGATAATTTAATTTTCTCAAGTTGATGCTTTTCTTATAATCTTTCTTTTGAGCTGTATTCTAATGTAAATGAGCAAGGAAGGAGAATAGGTGGCATTAAGTTGTCTATGGAGTTCCTTAAAGTATAGGTCAGCTGTTAGAATAAATAACACATCATCCTTAGCTATATTTATGTTTCAGAGCCCAGTATTTAGATGTCTAATTAGATGGGAAAGTGTGACTTTTGCAGTCTTTTTTATTTATTGTACTTGGGGGATTTAATGTGGAGAGAACTAGTCTGTGTATAGGAATATTTATTGTGAGGGTTTTTCGGTGCATGTCTCACACCAGTATTCCCACTGGGTTCTCAGAATAGATGATATTTTCTATATATCTTCTCAACTCTGAAACGTCAGTATTAGTCTTTCATTTGGACTTAAGTCATTAAGCATGCAAAGCTAACAGATTTATGTATCTTGACTAGCTCCAGTTTCTTGGCATTATGAAAACTTAAAGAGATTTTTTTCTGAAGATAACAAACATAAATCAATTCTTATATTTAAAGTAGGCCCACTGGCTTATATTCCCTCCAAACTATGAGTCTGCTTTATAAAATTTTGATGAGGTCATTATACTTGCTGTATAGAGGATGTTTGTATCAGGACATTTATAAAATAATGACCTATAGTGGCTACAACCACATAAGGATCTGGAAATAGATAATACTAGTGAGCTATATGTGAGGCATAGACTTTATTTATTATCATTAATCTCTTAGTGAACTAACTAAACCAAGGAGCGATTTCATGTGAGGAAAATGAAGATTTACCACAAAATTGTCTTTATTAGTGCATGCCTTTTCTGAGTTACCGAAGGGCAATTCAAGGAAGATGTTCATTTAATTAACTGCATAATTTAGAGTTAAATTATAAGAAAGAGTATGCTGTGAAAAATGTGCACTCAGTGAAGTGGAAATTTCTGGTTGTGTCATGTGTAGAAAACTCACATGATGTTTTTCTGAAGCAAGACCCAGGAGAGAGCATGTGATGTTTGGAAATGGTATAATTAGGACTCAACAGACAGTGCTGGGACACTTCCACAGCTAGCTGTGAACTTCTTCACTGGTATCGTATCTTCACTGATATTCACTTGGTTAAGACAACCACACCAGAGAACTCCTCGCAGTTTGTGCCAATTTGGCAGAGGGCTGATTGCTTCTGCCAGCTGTTGCCACTGCTATTGATTCATGTTTGGTGACACTTTTGAACTGGACTGTTGTCCTGACACTACTGAACTGGACTGCTGGTATCCTGACAACGGAGATTGGAATCACCCCAAAGAACTACTTGTAAACAAGTCCATATATTTTGTCCTATTTTGCCATCTTTTCTCTTCTAACTTTGGACAGTAGGCTAGAAGCAGGGGGTCAAAGCATTTGAGAACCCTTATTAAAGTAGGTCTTGAAAAATCTAAGCCTAGAACTCAGTGTGAGCATTACACCAGAAACTTTAAAATATCTTTAAAATATGTTTGGTCCTTATATATACGTCGACAAAATGTTTCCTTCTGAAACTGTTGAAATTAAAATGTAATACAATTTAATCTTATACTACAGATGGAATATTTAACATAAGTAATATTGAAATGCAGCATCATTTTAATCCCCAGTAAGAGCTATTTTAATATATTGATATGTTTAATTTACTATGAAGCTCGAAAAGTAAAAGTCATTGATAAAAGTATAACTTGTGAAACAAAGAGCAATGTAAATGAGCATAATTATTTTAGTATACTGCTTGACATCTTCAGTATTAGATGATGAAAAGAAATTTAGGATTCAAACATTTGAGAAAAGATACTAGTATTACCATATACCATGGGATTTTGGGGAAAAAAATTCTTTACTAGCTAAAGACATATAGACTTCAATATCACTTTCTTCATAAAGCATTACAGAGAATAAGGAAATATGAATGCAATAAAGAGTTCAAAGTAGATATAAGAACATGTCAACTTGGGTTTATATCAGATGGTGAAAGAAATGAGAGACTACTCTAATTCACGCTTTTGCAAGTCAGGTAAAAATAAGGAGGAAAGAAAGATAAATATATATGATGTGCTCCTCATCCAGAAAGTAGAAACTTGAACTCCAAAGTGAAACCAGGAGGGAAAAGTAAAAGCTTATCAAAACAAAAGTAATGCTGATACCATGTATGGTTTTAAGTATGTAGCATGTGGCCAGGTATGAAGTATCAAAGGTAACTAAAGATATCTGTCATTCCTTACCATGAATTTGTTTTTGTACTGATATCAGCAAGGTTTTCCAAGGAAAACATCATGCAGACATAGAAGAAAATCTATTAGTATAGAAAGTGAATTATTATCTTATGGAATTATGGAATCCAGCACTTAAATGAAATAAAATAGAATACTTTAAAAAGACTCAGGCAGAGAGTGGCATACATGTAATCTTAGCACGTGGGAAGCAGAGCAAGGAAAGCCATGAGTTTGAAACCAGCATTGTTCACACAGAGAGATCTTGTCTAAAAGGAAAAGAAAAACCTAAGAGGTTCAATTGCCAACTAAGTGATGGTACCTTTCATTTGGAAATTAAATAGCTTTGGTTGAATACACTCAAAATCAAGAACTTCAGGCTTAAGTCAGAAGAAGAGATTTTGTGAGAAGCTTGCAAGGGTGCTTGTAGTACTTAGGGAAGAGACTTGTTCTTTTCCTTGAGGAATGCAGTGAGGAGAAGGAACTTGTAGAGTCCATCTCCAGTAGAAAGACATGATATCAAGTGGAGGGATGGGGTTGCCATCTCACAGTCAAAAACTCTGACCCAGAATTGTTCCTGTCTAAAAGAATTGCAGGGTCCAGATATGGAGAAGAATGAGGACCAGGACATCTATTGACAGGTCCAAATTGGAATCCAGCTCAAGGGGAGGCTCCAAGGCTTGACACTATTACTGATGCTATGGTGTGCTTATAGACAAGAGCATAGCATGGCTGCCCTCGTAGCGTTGAGGCCCAACAAGCAGCTGAATGAGTCAGATGCAGATATTTACACCTAACCAATGGACAGAAGCCAGGGACTCCTGTGGCTAAATTAGGGAAAAGCTGGAAGAGACTGAGGAAGAGGGTGACCCCATAGGTAGATCAGTAGTCTAAACTAACCTGGACCCTGAGATCTCTCAGACACTGAGCCAACAACCAGGCAGCATACATTAGCTGTTATAAAGCCCCAGGACACATCAACAGCAGAGGATTGCCTCTTCTGGCCTAAGTGACAGAAGATGCACATAACCCTTGAGAGACATGAGGCCCCAGGGAGTGGGGAGGTCTGGTGTGGTAGGGGTTGGGGGTAGAGACATCCTCTTAGAGAGAAGAGAAGAGGAATGAATGAGGAACAATTGGAGGTAGATAATGACTGGATTGTAAAAAGGATATTATAATAATAATAATAATAATAATAATAATAATAGTGATTTTCATTTTTTAATAATAAGCATCCTCAGCTGAAAGAAATACTACATTACTTATAATCCTTATAAATATTTTATGAATAAATACATTCTTAAAAATATATGACAGGAATAAACCGTATTAGTAAGGGAATTGAGATGGTAACCATATATTATATACATATATGTGTCTGTGTGTGTAGCTTCATTTTTCTTATTAGTTTTACAAATAAATATTTGCAAATTTATACTTAAAATTAATAAGGCAGCAGTTTGTTGATTTTACTTATGATTTCATTTACAAATGTATTAGAAAAATTAGTTGCCATGAATTATGGTGACTCATATACAAAATTCTAATACTTGGAAGGTTAAAACAGATTAGTCATGAGTTTAAGGCCATCCAGAACTGTATAGTAAATTCCTGATTATTCTGTATTATATGTATTATAGAGTAAAATTTTGACTCATATATAAACACACACACACACACACACACACAATTGCTTTTAAATGGTCACCTAATGAATTTGAGCACATTTATACAGAGATTTCTTGTGAACTGTTTGAGTTTTTAACAATGCTTATTTATTAACTAAATAGATAAATCTAAACCTGTATAAGCATGCATTGATTTTCTTAAATAGTTGGAGGGATAACAGGCACCATACACACAAAGAAAAAGAAATAACTGGCTTTTAAAATGACACACATCTTAGCTACAAAAACACATGATTAAATGGCTTCCATAAATATGTATAAGGTGTCTCTATTTTGGATCACACATAGGGCAGGTGTGAATCTAACACCTGTCGCAACCTTGGTCTATCTTGACAGGAGCTGTATTTGAATCCTCTAGATTTCCATTATTATTTAAAAATATGTACTAAGAGTGAGAAAAACATATTAACCATTGACTGGACCCTGTCATTGTAAATGGAAGAATAATATTCTAGAACAAACCATATAGACTTTGGAATGTGGCTTGGAAAAAGTCTTTCAAACTGACAAATACCATCTGGCTGAAGAATGGAGGAGGGACAGCTGTAGAGAAAGCTGGAAGCCTGCCCAGATAATTGTGGTGGATTGAATAGGAATGGCCCTTGTAGATACATATGTTTGAATGCTTAGTAGTATTAGGAGGCATAGTCTTGTTGGATTAGGTGTGGTCTTGTTGGAGGAAGTGTGCCTCTTAGCAGGCTCTGAGGTCTTAAGTTACATCTAGTGAAAAAGTCTCCTTCTGTGGGTACCTGTTGATCAAGATGTTTCAGGCGCTTCTTAAGCAACATGTCTGCCTTCATGATGCCATGCTTCCCGCAAAAGTTAGTTGCTTTTCTTTATGAGTTGCCCTGGTCATGCGCCACAGCAACAAAACCCAAACTAAAACAGTAACCAATGCTAACAATTGATTTACTTATAAAGAATGCTTTCCTGTAGCCATGTGGAAATAGCAAAGGATTTTTCTCTACCATGCTCTGATTCCATATGCCACTTTGTAACTATACTAGGTTATCTTAGAAGACTGAGGAAAGGAAGAAAAAACAAAGAAGCAAATGAATAAACAAGAATTGCAGAAGAGAAAATGCCCAGTAATGTCTTGGGCCTTAGTAAAAGACCAGATAGGAGTGACAATCCAATGGACTTGCCCAACCTCTAGGTACATATGGATTATTTTTATGGATCAAAAAGTATAGCTATTATGCCATCTTCACTCAAATTGATGAGAGTAGTATGAGTGAAAGTATTTTCTAAGTCATCATGCCTTTTAAAATTTCTTGTTCTCTATTTTTCAGTTTATTCTCCTTTAAATAATAAATACAATGGCAGAAATAATATCCTATATCTTCATTTGTGGCTCAGGTATTTAAAGTCAATTAACTAATTAAGCAGCTTTATGCTTTAATTTCTTTATCTCTAAAATGAAATAATAATGCTTACTTCAATACTTCTGATGAAATTAATCACATTATGAACATAAAACAGTTCTTGAAGATAGAAAGCAATCCATTTAGGCTTATGATGATGATATATGATTTTTACAATTGTTTATGACAGTCTTGAAATGGAGATCTGGCTTGCCTAGAACTCATTAGGTATGCCTGGCTAAGCTTAAACATGTGGCAAAAAGTTATTTACCTCCCAAATTTTGCTATTATAGGCAAGCAACACCATGTCCAAATATTAATATTTGTTTAATTTAGTAGTTCTTTTCCAGGGCTTTAAATTAATTTTTTAATAATTCAATGCAATTTTTATAAAATACATTTTCATCACTTATATAACCTTCTGATATCTTCCTCATCTAGCCCTATCCCCACACCCATCAAATATCCTTCCTTTCTTCATGCCTGCCTTCCTTTCTGCCTGTCTTCTTTTCTGCTTATCTTTCTTTCTGCCTGTCTGCTTTTTTGTCTCCCTCACTCACTCCTCCTCTCACTTCCTCCTTCTTTCCCTCCTTTTCTTCCTTTCTATCATTTTTCTTCTCTCTCTCTCTCTCTCTCTCTCTCTCTCTCTCTCTCTCTCTCTCCCTCTCCCTCTCCCCCTCCCCCTCCCCCTCCCCCTCCCCCCTCCCCCCCTCCCCCTCCCCCTCCCCCTCCCCCTCCCCCTCCCCCTCCCTCTCCCTCTCCCTCTCCCTCTCCCTCTCCCTCTCCCTCTCCCTCTCTTTCCTTTATGTAAAGATCACTGACCTTAGAGTATTTTGTCAGATGGATCTGTGTGGGAGATAGGGTGGTGCACAACAAGGAGGGATGGAGGGAGGGGGAAAGAATAAGGGAGGCTGAGACAGAAACAGAGACAGAGCAAAAGACAAAAAGTGTGCAATAATGGAGGGATCATTTAAAAGGCTATAGGACACATGTACATAGGGAGACTATGAAACTCATGGCCACAATCACCCATTTGGAATGTGATGATGATGTAGCTGCAGGTGCTGAGTTGCTGAAGGTGGGCTCTGGGGAGCCCCTGGTCTCTAACACCTGATCCTTGGGAGATGGGGTATGATGCAGACTCCCTATTTGTGACCAAGAACTTCACAGTCTCTTATTCTCTTCATAGTCAACAATTGAAGGCTACTATGCCATCCAGGGTAAGAAGAAGCTCCTTTGATAAGGATGGGAAAATACATTGATCAGTGGGTATAGAAAGAAGGCATTAGGAGTTATTTTAATATTATGTCTATTGTTAGTGGCTATTGCCTATTTAGCCATGGATTATTATCTGCAATAATGTGGCTAGGGAATTGTTCCATTTTCTTTTTCATGAATTTAGCCTTAAATCCAATCAAAATGTGTTTAGGTATTTCCATAACGTTCATGTCAGTGAGCATATTTGGTCAGGAAAGTCATGATTATCGCTCACACGATTCCAAGATGGGACTGAATTATGATAATTATTCAATGTAGCACTTTCTAACACTATGAAAGCTAGCCAGTAGGGATTAAGACTTCAGGCCCACCTTGAGATATCAACATTTATTACTAAATTATGTGGTACCTTCAGAAATAAAGTCTTACTTTCAAGTTCTAGAGGGTAACCAAGAGCAATGATAATAACATAAAATTTTTGTGAGCCTATGGAATATTACTGGCCAATAAGCAGAAAATAACTCATTTCTAGACATTTTTTCTTTTTTCCTTTGTGCTAGCCTATGGTGTCTAGTAGGTATATCTCCACCACACTATATGTTAACTCCAGTTAATCACTTTTCCTTTATGTCTAAGTCTATGGCTTTGGAAGTGTCTATGGTAGTAGGTTTGCATTCAGTTCTTCAAAAGTGCTTTTGTTAGTTTTCCCTCTTGTGTTCCCTGTCTACCATGCTCTCCTGTCCCTGAATCAATTTAGTCTGTTCTATTCATTTATTCTCTTTTAACTCTTTATGCAGAGGAATTCTATCAACCCTCCCTTTAAAGGTTTCCTCATTGCTTTTGACTGGTTTCTTAGCCTGCATGGATATTCCAAATGAGCACACGTATATAATGATTCAAAGCTAATATCGACATATGAGAGAAAAAGTCTTTCTTTGGTGAGGTTCCCTCAACCAAAATGGTCTTTTCCAGATTCACACTTACCTATGAATTTCATATTTAATAGGTGACTAAATGCATAAATGTGCCACATTTTCACCATTTGTTGATCACTTGATAGACATCCGTGTCATTTCTATATCCTAGGTATTTTAATTAGAATGTCAGAGAAGATATTTGGACATGTATCATCTTTGGAGTAGGATATTGAGCCATTTGATAATATGCCCGATAGGTTATAGGCTGATTGTGAGTGAAATATATGTCTAGCTTTTTGACGAATCTTCACACTGACTTTCATAGTGGGCTCTACCTGTGTGTAGTCCACCAGGAGTTAATAAATATCCAATTTTTCTCACATTCACTCCAGCAATTGTTGTCATTAGGGGTTTTGTTTGTCTGTTTGTTTGTTTGTTTTGCTTCTGTTTGTTCTGTTTTATATTTTTCAATCTTCCTAGAATACAATTAAATATCAAATAGATTTTATTTGCATTCCCCTATTGGCTAAGAACAGGAAATATTAAAACAACAACAACAACAACAACAAAAAACCAGCCTCAGCTCTTTTTGTTTTAGCTTTTGAGAGTTCTTTTGTAAATTCCTTGCCACAGTTTATAATTGGGGAGTTTCTATTCTTGATTTTCAGTTTTTTCCTTTTCTTTCTTTCTTTCTTTCTTTCTTTCTTTCTTTCTTTCTTTCTTTCTTTCTTTCTTTCTTTCTTTCTTTCTTTCTTCCTTCCTTCCTTCCTTCCTTCCTTCCTTCCTTCCTTCCTTCCTTCCTTCCTTCCTTCCTTCCTTCCTTCCTTTCTTTCTTTCTTTCTTTCTTTCTTTCTTTCTTTCTTTCTTTCTTTCTTTCTTTGTTTTTGGTCTTTTTTTGTAAATTCTAGAGACTAAATTACTGTCAGCTGAATAGGTGCTAAAGATTTCTTTCCCATTCTGAAAGCTGCCTGTTCACTCAAAGGATGGTATTCTTTGCTGGAGATATAGGCCAGCACTAAGACTATGAACTGCTCTCAGGGAAGAATCAATTGATTTGCTCACAAGGGTTTGTTACTCTGGCTCCAGAACACCATCTTGTGGACTCTTCAGCTACCAGTACATACACAAGCATGCACACACACACACACACACAGACACTGTGATTTTTAATAAAAATGTTCTCCATAGTCTTCCATACTTCTTTAAGGAAATTCTTAGAGAAGCATTGGACCCTAGAACCATCCTAGAGACTGCCTGCTCACTTATTTCCCTATGTGTAACTATTGTGTAAGGCCAGTTGCTTCTGTTTTTTTTGAAGGGGCTGGTCAGTTGTGGTGGAGAAATATGTCTGTCCCAGGTCTGTAACAGACAGAGCTGACGCTTGTTATGTCACTTAGGTGCCAAGTTGGATAGATATTATAAAACAGCAAGATGACTCTTTCTCTCACCACCCTCTGTGCCCACCTGCTAGGAACAGAATTGACTTGTCAGTAAGGGTTTGGGATCTAGAAGCAACTATGTTTATAAGATGAGTTTGATATTTATTTTCTTGAAGGTTATTTTCAATTAAAATTATATAATCGTCACTCCTAAATAACACTTCATGAGAATCTAACTCGAAAACTGTCATCCTAGTGGAGATATAACTAAATCAACATTTATAACAACATTGCTAAACATTGCCATATGTTGATGTGCTTATCATGTCAGTTTTTGAGGGAAAACTCATTTTATTCATCTTACTCCATGTATTACCCATCAGGAGGGAAGAATTTGCTGTTCTAAATTAAAATACACTGGTTAATAATTTATATGTCTTTACTCACTTCCAGGTCCTTTTTGGAGTTTGTTCTATTTTGTAAAGATACAGGCTCAATTCCACTCTAGGTATGTAGGTTGCAGAGATAGATTTTATAATAAGTAGGCAAGTGTGTCTTCAGGGTTAGCATATTTACATATAGTCATGGATTTGTGCAATTCTCTATTTAGTGCTAATTGCCCTCTCTCTACATAGTTGTCCTTATTCATCTGTGCTCCTAAGCAGAAACCTCATGGCAAAGCCTAAAACCAATGTGTGTGTTGGGGGAGGGATTTGTAGAGGGGTACATTGGGTGGTTCTTGGCATCTCCCCACTTTTCTCTCAAAAGACTCAGTTGTTTTGAGAAAGCAAATTCCGTGTCCTTGAAGATGGTTTGTTATTACCTACTACTAAGTGTATGCAATGTTGACTTGTCTTTTCCTCACCAGACAGTATTTTGTTTCAAGACAAGTTATAAAATTCTTCAACAAATATTTTACTGTATAATTGTTAAAAGATTTACTAAATTATGATTCACTTACATTTACATTATAGAATCATCTGGGTGAGCTGTGGAAAACCTAAGGGGAAACTCATGCTATGATTCCCCTTGGCCAACAGGATTTACAGAAGAAAAGAAGGCACTGGCTAGTAAGCTTCATCTCATGCTTTCTAATTGTTACATTAGTGCTTGTTTTCTATCACACATACCCTGCTTTATAATGAGATTGTGTAGCCAAGCACATCTTTAATCCCAGCATTCAAGGCAGAGGCAGAGGCAGGGGGCAGGGGGCAGGGGGCAGGGGGCAGGGGGCAGGGGGCAGGGGCAGGGGGCAGGGACAGAGAGGCAGAGGCAGAGAGGCAGAGAGGCAGAGAGGCAGAGAGGCAGAGAGGCAGAGAGGCAGAGAGGCAGAGAGGCAGAGAGGCAGAGAGGCAGAGAGGCAGAGAGGCGCAGAGGCAGAGAGGCAGAGGCAGAGGCAGAGGCAGAGGCAGAGGCAGAGGCAGAGGCAGAGGCAGAGGCAGAGGCAGAGGCAGAGGCAGAGGCAGAGGCAGAGAGGCAGAAAGGGAGGTGGATATTTGAGTTCAAGATCAGCCTGGTCTACAGAGCTAGTTTCAGGACAGCCTATGTTACATGAAGACACCTGACTTGATTTTAAAGAAAAATAAGAAAGAAGGAGTTGGAGGCAGAGAGACAGAGAGATAGAGACAGCAAGAGGGAGAGAGAGAGAGAGAGAGAGAGAGAGAGAGAGAGAGAGAGAGAGAGAGAGAGAGAGAGAGAGAGAGAGAGAGAGAGAGATTATGTTATTCATGAGGCTTAACTTGAGGCCTTAGTTAAAACCAATGAAAAATTTGCCCTGAAATGAATGTGTTGTGTGTTTTAATTTGCTTTCTCTCTCCTTTTATTTCTCTTTCTTGATTTCTGACATATCTGTATGTATTGATTGGTTGATCAATAGATAGGGAGATAGACAGATAGATGTTAGATAGACAGATATTAGTTTTCATATATTTTTACATATGTACACATGACTTGGTAGGACAGAGATGCTACGTAGGAATATATATTTATCAAGAATTCCTGTTTTCTATTCCATTCTTGTTTCCTATAGTTCTCTGTTGACAATGAGTCCTCTAACCAGCGTTGAAAAACACTGGCCTATGTATTAAGGATGATTTTGGTTTGCTGACTTTATCAGTTTTCAATCTATTCAATTGATCTTTCTAGAACAAGTAGTCTACAATAAAGTCTTTGAAAGTTAAGTATTTGATTCTCTCCATTCAAAAATGAGTTTGTCCCAAAAGGGCATTATTAGCCTGCTATGAACCCAATAGCTACTCCTGCTTTCATTTTTATTGACTCTTGCTTGACCTACTCTGAAATAACTATTATTTGGGCTCAGTGAAGCCCCAGGCTATTTCATATTTAGCATTTCTCTCTCCTTTTCTAAGCCACCCATCCTGCTTTAGCTATATGAAAAGCATTTGCACAATAGTGTTTCTGTCTGCTTGTTTATTTAGCTGCATATCAATCACTGTTGCTTGCTGAATTCTTGCTTTTTGCCTGACAGAAATGCTAAGCTTCTTGCCCTTATTACTACACACTATTTGTAACCTTCATAAGAAATTACTTAGCAGATAATGTTGGGTGAACTTTTACTTATTTTAAGCAGTTTTCTCTGTCTGCATTTCTTTGTATTTTTTGGAATGTTCCTCTAAGTTATCATAAAACTTTTAATTATAGTATATTTAGTATTTTATAGGGAGGTGCTTTGTAGGTCCCTGTAACTATTTGATAACTTTAAAGGACTATGCATTCTTTAGCATGGATCTCATTCTCTCTCACTGTCTGCCTGCCTCTATCTGTCTCTCTGTCTTTCTGTCTCTCTCTCTCTCTGTCTGTCTGCCTGACTCTCTCCCTCTCTCTGTGTCTCCGTGTCTCTGTCTCTCTCTATATATGTGTCTGTGTGTATGTGTGAGTGTGTGTTGTGTGTTTTCCTCTCTACAACCTCTCAGTTATACAAAGAAAAGTAATACCATATAAGTAATGTTTATTCAAGTCCACAGTAATTTTACATTAATTATATATTGGATATTTTTAATAGATTATTTTAATTTCCTGTAGAGTATATACTGTACTTATGAGAGTGAGCGAATTCTGAGTTTTGAGTTGGGAAGTCATTCATATTATTTCCCTTTTCAAAAATTTTATTAATTCTCTTTTTTAAACAGCACTTGACTTTTTCATGACAATTTCTGATTGCCTTACATATAACTTGAGGCAGAAAATTAGGCGTTTGAAGTGGCATTTTCATTTGATATCTATATAATTTGTCTACCTCCTTCTAGAACACTGGGGAGATTCTCAAAACTGCATTCTCATGTTCTTTGGCCAGAGTGGAGTCACCTGCTGGATTCTGGAAATTCACGAGCATTATGTAAGAAAATGTAGACATTGTTCAGGAGCTTTCAAGCTTCTCCTTTAGATATATCACTTTAGATGTTGTTTTTATATATCCCCTATGCCCTGTTTTAGTGCGGAAGTTATTACATGGCATTAAAATTATTGTTTTTCTCAGCTGTCTTCTTTTAGGAAAATTACTTCATTTTACTTAATCAAAAAAAAAAAAAATCTCTGTGCCAATCCAAGTATCTTGTGGGAAATAAACATAGATTTTAGAAATAAGTATTTACAGGCAGTAAAGAAAAAAGTGTACAACAGATTGACCTACTAACTTTCATTTGCCTCGATTATCTTTGATGGAGTCCAAGTCCAAACTAAATTACTTGAGTCTGGAGGAAAATCATTTCACTCCCTTTGTTAAATATGTTGAGATTTTATGCCCTTCTTAAAGTGTTGGAGTCTAAGTTCTATATATAAAGTGTATTTATATTTAAATGTCTCTAACATTATTGACATTCCATCAAGGGACAATCTAAATATACCATGATGTGTCACAAGACCTCAGCTTGCTACACATCTCACCTACCTGACATTTAAACCTGTACATGTTTATGTTGTTCCATGTGGAAATCACAATGTGGTTCCACTTTCACCTATTTTTTACCAGACTGATTCTCAAGATTTCAGAGCATTGTATAATATTGACAGTCCAATCAGGTGATACATTTTCTCTCTGACCGCATCTTTTCCATCTTATTCTCTCTGTCTACAGAGGCTCTCTAGTTGCCTGTCTTGCTTAAAGGCCCTATGTGTTTTTAATAGTTTTTGTGTTTATTCACACGGGGTTCTATTGACTTTTACTTACTTATATAAACCCTATGTTCCATCTCCATACAAGCAGTTTTCCCCTGTAACGTGGCATAGCCACAGTGCTGTGTTCAATGCTGAGCTCTGAAATTGTTGTCTGAAGACTTTCACTCACAATGAATGTATAGAAATAAATTACTTACAAGAAGTACTTATCAAATAATTAAAATATTTACACTTTAGAAGTAAAATTCATCATCCTGAAATATCCTTTTAAAAATAGACATGGAAATAAATACAGCTGAATCCTTCCAAAGCTGAACTTGGAGTCGGCATTTTACTATTCCAAATGCAAGCACTCTGCTGGGTAAGTCAAATCCGATCCATATTATTTTCTTGCATTTCATAGAACACATGGCATACTGCCTGTTCATGCTGTGAATCTTCAGTACTGTCTGTTTGGGGATCGAGCTTCTCCAAAGTACCCAATTCAATTGATGCTTAGGGAACATCGTTGCCATTGTTGTGATGTGTTACCAAGAATGGGCACTGATAAGTGAAGACAGCCATGCTCCAGAGAAAGGCATTGCTGAGTGGACTGTTAGCCATCTGGCTAGAGAATGGACAGCAGGATTGTCACAACAGGAGACTTTGCAAGTAGAGATGATGACAGAGGTAAAAATGAATCTTCTTGTCTCTGAGGTAGAATTAATCCTAACCAACCAAGGAGGACAAAAGCAATCTAATCTGTGTGACAGATAATCTTGGCTGTCTGTTCCCTTTTGTTTCAGGGCAATTCCCATTTTTGTTATGTGTAAAAGTTCTTCTGTAAAGATCTTTACAATTAATAAACAGTAGATCTGAGTATGGCTAATCTCATTAATAACTCAGATATCCTTATAGCCTCCCCCATGCACTTATGTCTCTCTGAGTTCTGAGTCTGTCTCATATGCTAGATACCTAGATGGAACCTGAGTTTTGTTTAATGACATATTATGTCTTAATTACCTATTGATAATTTCTCAGATTCAAATGCATATTTTCCTTTGTATTAGAGAATATTCACTTATTTAACTAGCTGATAGTCGGGGAAATTTGAAATCTTATATTTTAGTATACCAACATATCAGTAACGTTGCCAGTTTCTTGCATTATTTTTTTGTAACTTATATTTAGAAGGTATGCCAAACAATCATGAAATAGTATAATTCAACATCAATCTCTGTTGTAATCATAATTCTAGACACTTGCTGAACCCAGCTTACATAGCACATCTATCTCTTTCCTTGCTGGATACCGTATATTTTCATTTTATCCAGACACTTGTTATAATGTGCAATGCTTTATCAAGCCTACATTATCTGAAGTAAATAATGTTATTTTTTGCCCTAGGGCAATACAATAAATACCAGTATGCAAATAGAAGCACTTGTAACTTCTACAATGTCAATTTAATCTCTGTCACCACTATTATGATAGGAAACATGCAAAGCTTGCTGGCCTAGTCCATCTCCAGGGCTGCATCACTAGCAGTTGGGGACTGTGACTAATGTGTAACTACATGTGTGTTTTAATTACTCTGAAATGCCACAGCCACAAGAACAGATAAAGTTTCAGTACTCAGATGCTCTCAGAGGTCCAATAATCATTAGCAAGAACATCAGCATCCATCCATCCATTCAGTCAGTCAAAAGAGCATCATGCTTAAATAGGAAGTTTGACCTGTTTAGGGAGGTCACAGAAACCTTCTGTGGGGGAAGGACTTTTATGCTGGCACACAGATGGTGGCTAGAAATTAAGCTGTACAAAGAAAGGAGTTCTTTCAGAGAAGGAAAAATAACAAAAGAGTTGGGTTTTTTTTTTTTTTAGGTATTTTCTTTATTTACATTTCAAATGCTATCCCAAAAGTTCCCCATACTCCCTGCACTCCCCTACCCACCCACTCCCACTTCTTGGCCTTGGTGTTCCCCTGTACTGAGGCATATAAAGTTTGCAAGACCAAGGGGCCTCTCTTCCCAATGATGGCTGACTAGGCCATCTTTTGATACATATGCAGCTAGAGACAAGAGCTCTGAGGGGGTGGGGGGTTACTGGTTAGTTCATAATGTTGTTCCACCTATTGGGTTGCAGTTCCCTTTAGCTCCTTGGGTACTTTCTCTAGCTCCTCCATTGGGGGCCCTGTGATCCATCCAATAGCTGACTGTGAGCATCCACTTCTGTGTTTGCCAGGCACCAGCATAGTCTCACAAGAGACAGCTATATCTGGGTCCTTTCAGCAAAATCTTGCTGGTGTATGCAATGGTGTCTGCATTTGGAGGCTGATTATGGGATGGATCCCCGAATATGGCAGTCTCTAGATGGTCCATCCTTTCATCTCAGCTCCAAACTTTGTCTCTGTAACTTCTTCCATGGGTGTTTTGTTCCCAATTCTAAGAAGGGACAAAGTGTCCATACTTTGGTCTTCGTTCTTCTTGAGTTTCATGTGTTTTGCAAATTGTATCTTATATCTTGGGTATTCTAAGTTTCTGGGCTAATATCCACTTATGAGTGAGTGCACATCATGTGATTTCTTTTGTGATTGGGTTACCTCACTCAGGGTGATACCCTCCAGGTCCATTCATTTGAACAAAAGGGTTTTAACATGAAGGAGCCTATCAAGTACAAGAAGGCGAAAAAAGAGAAATGTGGTAAGTCTGAAGTTTGGATATGTTTTGGAATGATTTCAAGGAAAAAAGGTAAAACTATATTGTATAAAACATTATTATGTTAAAGATTAGTTAGTTTCTTAACCAAAACAAGAAAAATCAAAGGGGTTTATGAAAACAGCATATATATATATGATATATTATATGATGCATATGTGTCTGAATATCAATATAGAATCTTTACCTGTGAGTATCTGCATCTTGCATCTGTGTTCATATGTACATGTGTGTATATGAGTGATATAGTCCAATAATATTAATCTCAATTAATACTTGACCTCTTGCTGGATGAATATAGACGTAGATTGGTTTGAAGTATATGAAAACCATAGTCTCATAGGAATATTCTTATGGGAAAATATCCACACCAAAATAGAACCTAAGTCAAATAGTAAAATAACATAATTTTTATGTAACAGCATGAACTATGAAGACAGAATGAGATGAGTATAATCAGTGAAAACCAAAGTGAGGAAATGGATTATGGTAAGATTTTCCTCTATAAGAATTTATAAAAGGATTAAGGCACACATAAACTTTGTTTCTGCAGGACAGCATAATGGATATGCTACGCCAGAGGCCTCATGAAACTCAGGTTAAAGTAAGCCTGGATGTCTTACTTGCCATTGGTATTAGTGAGTTCTCACAATTAAATATGGTGAAGATCTTAGAAGAGAGTGGAAGTCATTAGCTGAGATGAAGAGTTAGAAACCTGTTGTAGTTGATCAATAAAAGGAGTAGAGACACGTTCCCAGAAATATTTGAAGGTAGATATGTCAAGATTTATGACATATAAATAGAAGTTCAGTGAAAAGATGATGGAGACTAAAACTAATCTTGTTTGGTTACTAACTGTGTGTCTTGTGCTGTCTTTTTGGAACTGGAGACAAAAGGTTTGGGGAGAAATTACAAATTCTATTATAGTGTATTTAGAATATCTACAGTAGTATTAAGATGTACAACCTAGTATGCCTTATAGACAGCCAAGTAAAGATGTAATTATGTAGTTGAATAGAGTATAGTTCACATGTCAAAAACCTCTCCATGCATTTAATATAGTAGAGTCTATTGGGAAAGAACTCTTATTTCTACTCCTTTGTCTTAGAAATGAGACTGTCACCAAGTAAGATTTAAATATATAGGAGATGGTATAAAGAAATGATGAATGGCAGTATAAACTATAAATATAACTTGGGTTTCACAGTGTTATAGAGTGGAAGGATTTAAATATTTCCAAAGATGCTGTTTATCTGCCAAATGAAGCTGATCCTGATGGAAGAGAAGACGTTCCCTAGCACTTTCACTGAGCAGAACACAAGGTGGAAGCCTATGCAAGCATTGGCCTGACTAACCTGCAGTTCGCCTGATTGATTAGCCTATTACAGACTAGCATAAAGATACAGTGTCCAGTACAAGAGATGCCAAACACATGGTTTTAAAAATGTAAATATTAAAATTAAATGAGATTAAATTTTCAATTCACTAGTGGTAGATGTACTTCAAGTGCTAACTGCATATTTGAATGAAGCATATACACATTTATTAATGACACAGGAAATTCTTTCGGACAGGTCTGATATATACAGAGATAGACCGAGAATGAATATATTTCTGTCTTTCATTCAATCTCTTCTGAGACAAGATGCAAATATCATTTATGCTGAAGAATCCACTCTAAATCTACACATTGAATTCTGGTAGAAATTAGTGGATAATCAGAGCCATATGGCTCTGCAATTCTTCTATGTGGCTTTTACATCTTCAGTGTACATATATACTGTTTCACACTGTGACTCAAGTCACTGTTCCTCCTACATTGTGGCTTGAGGATATGACTTCTGCATTAATTCAAAAGAAATATAATGAAAAGTTGATCTGGTCAAAGCTTGTCCTTGCTGGTTAGATTCTCATAAATGTACTTTGTATTTCTTTTGTACCATTTTGATGAAGCTTTGCTACTTCAGCATGTTATGAAGGTCGTAAACAAAAGGCTACATCTCTGTGAGCAGAAACCAATGTAATATCTGGTTTTAATGTTCTTTTATTAGCCTGTAGTGTGAATAGCTGGGCTATACAGAAAAACAGCACAATTGATCTAAAGAAAGCTCTTCCATTCGGCATGCTAACTCATACACGAATAAAGGACACCCCATCAAACAATGAGCTGCGTTGAAATAGAAAAATACTGAAGTAAGACTGCCACATCATTTATCTTTCATTAAAGGAGAAAATCACACATAATTATGTCTGGTAAATTAGTGTGTTTGTGAAAGTTGGAGATTGGCTCAGAAATAATAATCATAAAAATCATCTACCCTTAATCAAGTTAAATATGACAGTTTGTTCTTGTTCGGATTTTTGGAAAGGTACTTCAGAGCAAGGAAGGCACCGAAAGGGGAGGGTCAAGATCTCTCTTCATTCTGCTTGACCCTCACTGCAGAGAGCAGAGAATGAACCTTTGCAATGCATGGAGTATCTCATCTATGGTGAATATATTTTCCTAACCTTGTAGCTTATTTCTATTAATATTTTAATTAATAATTAATAATTAAAACATTTTAGTTTGATTTCTATTCATGCATTAAAAATAGTATAATTGAAGAGATTTTGGCCATAGAAATGTAGATTCCGATGTCTCAAAACAAAATAAAGATGTACACTTCTTTATTTATCACCCTTCTCTTCCTTCTTTAGAATAAAGTAGTTTGTGACAGGGAAAGACATGGAATAAAATTATGTACTTCAAAAAAAATATAAAGGATGTATATGATATATGTGTGCCGTTAAGTCTCTTACATGAGAGGAAAAGCCTCAACCTAGCAAAACCATGACGTTTTATTTTTACTTACATAGCCACTGAGTTCTTCCAACAAACATATCATTTGCATAAATCATGGACAAGTGTAATATAAGGTTTTAAAATTTTATTGGATATTTTCTTTATTTACATTTCAAATGTTATCCTCTTTCCCAGTTTCCCCACCTAGAAACCCCCTATCCCATCCTGCCTCCCCCTGCTTCTATGAGGGTGTTCCCCCATCCACCCACCTATTCCTGCCTCCCCACCCTTGAATTCTCCTATACTGAGGCATCCAGTTCTTTAGAAGTTTTACCTGGTACACCCTATCACATGCACCCCTCAGTCCTTCTGTGACACCCCTCCCTCTACCCCAACAAAAACAGACTTCCTTACCTGCACCTCAAACAGAAGCCATCAGCTGTGGAGAGCTTCAGTCCCAGTATACAATTTTTAAGAGTTTTCTTCAAAGGCTTCCTTTTTGGGCTTTCTGGGAGAGGGATTGGGGTGGGGACTAGGGGTTATTACAGAAGCCTTCCATTTTCCTATTTCTCAATTGTGCATCTGCAGTCATGGACACCAATGCCAAGGTAGCTAGGATTCCTTCCTTGCTCTTTAAAATCAACTGGAGCTCACATCATGGACTTCAGCATAATTTCTGCAGACAGCACAGACCACAACCTCAGACCCTAGCTGAAGTAGACAAGACCCTTGTAGACAGCATGGATCACAGACAGCACCTTGGCCTCTGGTAGCAGCACAGGCCACTCACATCAATCTGACACCTGGTGGCAACATAGCGTGCAGGCAGACATCAACATGGCTCCAGGCTACAGCATAGACCATGGACATCTGAGTGACCTTCAGTGGTTATCATCACTATAGACATCAGTGCAGATCCTAGATGCAGCAGGACTTCAGATCCAGTCATGGTCCTTGGTGGCAGCATGAGCCCGAACATCAGCATGGTTTTAGGTGGCAGCGCAGGTTATGTACCTCCATTTGGCCTCTACAACAGCATGGCCTAGAGGCCTCAACAGTTCTATGGGCCGACTGCATCCAGGGTCTGTATTGATGAGTGAGCTCATGCTGCCACTGAAGTGAATGTCAAATATTAATCTAATTTCCTTTGTTTCTCTTGAAATAAATTTAAGAAAGCATTCTTAAGGTATATGCCCAAGAGTACTATAGTCGGATGTAATGGAAATTCTTTCTCTAGTGTTTAAGGATTCTTAATACTGATTTCCAGAGTGGAAATATAGTCCAGTCTAAAGTCTCACTAACAGGGTATTGGGCTCCTTTCCCTGCAACCTCAACTGTATCAGTTGTCATCTGGCTAAGGAGAAATAAAGTTGTAATGTAGTTTAATTTAAATTTCTGTGATAAATGATGTTGAATACTGCCTTTACAAGTGCTTATTAGGTATTAGTAATTCTTATTTTGAAAACTCTGTTTAGTTCCATTTTTTAGTTGGGTTGTATTTTTTTCTTAATGTTCTATTTTGTAGGCTGCCTCTTTACTAAACTGAGTTTTCTTTGCTAGGCAACCCATTCTATAGTAGTACAACTGTCATGGGATGGTAGTTACAATCACCCATGCTTAAACTGGACTTTGCTTCACAGGAGGAAATTCATCAATCCTGGTATTGGGAACATGTTCAAAGACCCAAGACTGACAAGGTTATAGGCCCTAAGAGAAACTGACACAATAACAACTTAGTTAAACAATAGCAGCAAGTAAGTGCCTTCTAAATATTTATACTTATATCAATAGATATATTACTCTCAGCTTTAATCAGAGGAGCATTTCTGTGTAATAACCAGACTTGAAGGCAAAGACTCATGGTCAACAATAAGTGATGGCTCAGTGTTTATCCCTAAACAGGACATTTATATCACCTCTGATCAGGAATATCATGGCAGAGGAAATTGAAAGAATGTAAGGCAGATGATAAGGTGGGCTGAAGAATACTTTCTCCAGGTCATAACACAGTCATTGCTAACAGGACTCCATGGCATCTGTGGTTCCCTTCTCTGGAGCAACATAATTCTGGAGCTGTCAACGGTCAGCCATGCATGGAGCTTCCCAATCTTTAAATATGTTCTTCTTTGCTGAGCTGTTGGCCACTGATGGACTGGAAAGCAAGTAGTTCTTTTCTATAGTTGTTTGCCTAAGAGTGAGCCTACCACACTCTAAAGACTATTTCTAAACCTGTGGACTGTGGTTCCATTTTTCTTCTTCTTCCTTTTGGTATACAGGTGCTGCTGTGAACTGAATGGGAAAGGATGGAGCATAATTGAGTTCTGTGGTCCACTTCCTCCCTTGGTGTTTCTAGACTCTGGAACTTACCAGGTGAGAAAGGATGAAGCTAAGTCCAGAAAGGTTGGGTCAGCGGGGCCTTGGCCTGGCAGTGAATGCTAGGAAGCGGGGTGGTTTCCTCTGGAGATCTCAGTGTTACATGTCTTTAATGCTACAGCTCTTCAGAGAGTGTTGAATGAAACTGCTCTCTCAGAGAGTATTCAATGAAACAACTTGTGTATATACACTTTATTTGGGATGAACCAAGGGTCATATAGTTTTGGGGAAAGGAGTAAGAATATCCAGGATAGGCAAAGGTCATTGGCTGAAGGCTAAGGTATTGAGATGCGTCATTAGCATGGGGGGGCATTCCAGGAATGTCATGTACAGGTGCAAAAATACATGTGATTCCTCAGGTAGGTGATATGGGGTCTGGGATCCCCCAGAGAAGAGGAAGCCATGATGACAAAAGAAGTCCACCATTTTGCACTGAGCTCAGGGCTGTCTTTTAGCATCAAACTTTTACCTTAGCAGAGGGTTTCTCTGACACTGGACACATGGTTCTTGTTAAAATCAATGGGCCATGAAACAAAAAGCCATGAATTTGGGGAAGTAAGTTGCAGCAGAGAGGAGGTTGGAATCAGTTCAAAGAGTGCAGAAAGCAAGAATAACCAGAATGTGTTACACACATGCATAGGATTATCAAAGAACAAATTTAATAAATAAAAAGATTTTGTTTATTTTTATTTGTCATGGAAAACTGCTAAGTCTAAATATTGCTAGCAGCAACTCCTGAGCAGGCACTTATGGATATGTTCTCTGAAGGTACCTGTCATCTTACAGAGTTACCAAAAAAAAAAAAAAAAAAAATCTTAGAGATATCTGTATCTCTTAGCAAAAAAATGGGAGCTAGTTGAGATATGGAGGAGTTTGTAGCATAGTGGGACCTGGTGAAAATTTTTATAGATTGTGAAATATCTGGAAGATGAATGTTTATTTTAACCCACCTGAATTATCGCAATAATGCAGCTCTTTTGTATTTTGCGTAATCACATACAGCTCATACAGATTTTCATGAATATTTTTTATTGAATGGCTGACAACCATGATACCTCTGCATTCTCTTCCCCCTTTCCATTTTCTTTTTCATGTTCTCTGTATAAAAGGCCTAGAATCCTTTTCTTCATGAATATTTCATTTTAATGATATGCATTTATTATTTTCTAAACCATTTTGATATGTATTACTTTTCTCTCTTTTTGAATGAGGAATCTATTCTAGTCATTGCAATTTATGATATTCCAACTCCTGGGCATGGTCAGGCCTCATAGCCATTGTCTGACATAAGGAGAAAGAGTTTTCAAAGCCACATTAAAGTAGGTTTAGTTCTTTCTATTTCACTAAAGTAGTTGATTGAGACTTGAAGACTCTTTCACCCAGTTGCCAAAAGTAATAACTTAGATTTAAAACTACCGATTCCATCACTGTAAAAATAAAAATGTTGGAAGATATAAATGGAAACAGATTTGAACCAATGTTATTAAATGTCAAGGATGAGGAAATGATGAGGTGCACACAGATGGAACTCATGAGCATCAAAAGCATGGCAGTCTTAGGTCTCAGAATTCACAGTCCAATCTCTTTCTTTAATTTTGCTCTACTCTTCTGTCTTCCTTGTCTTTTGGTGACCTTTAATGAGTTTTCATTATTCCTAACTTCATTTTTACAACCTCAGTCCTTTTCTGTTTTCTGGGACCAGGTCTTGGGATAATGATTCCTTTGTTATCTACACTGGACCCATCTCAGAGCTCTGTTGACTCTTTATGGCTGCCATTCACCATCTTCTATGCACGTACATCCCTGACCCTGAGCCTCTAACATCCATTTTCCAACCACCATAATTTTCTTTTCTGTTGTCTTTGTTCATGAGAGTTTATCTGAAATCTGTTCTCAGATAAACTAGCCAGACTATAAATTCCCCTTATTGCAATTTTGGACAGGAACAGGCTGACTTATCTTAGAACTTTGTCACTTTGTAGAATTAGAAATGCACTTCATCTTTTCACAGAAGGCAGCCCATGGCATCTTTAGTAGATAAGAAAAACAAAAAACAAAAAACAATTGCAGTATTCATGTTGTATGCTTTTCTCTTTCTCCTTTTCTTCTACACGTTAAGTAACCAATTCAGTTCCTGTAGTACCATGAGGTTATTCGTAAACATAGTAGGAATAAACTCATATAGAGAATTCGGAATGACACATCATACTTACAAATCAAAACAATGGGACCAATTCAAACCTAGAGTTGAAATATACCTTAGTTATTGGCGGCAAGATGGATTTTTGTGTGAGTTATTTTTCCATCAGTGGAACAAAATACGTGAGGCACTCAGCTCAACAGAAGTTTATTGCGGCTCACAGTTTGAGAATATTATTTCATAGTCATTTGGCCCGTACTTAGAAATCACATTGTTGTGAGAATGGGTATGTAGAAGGCCCTTACCTCCTGACTTTAAGTGAAGAAGAGAAAGAAGGGGCTGGTGTCCCAATATTCACTTCAAACTCATGTTCCCAGTGACTAGAAAATGCCCTTTAGGCCACATCTTTCAAAGGTCCTATTACCTCATAGCATGTGCCAAGCATTTAGGAGTCTCTCACCAAATCACAACTGTTAAAAAGTAGAGTTTGAAGTATTTGAACTGATCTTGCTTTCTTAGAAAGATGCTGTGGCGGTTTGAATGAGAATGATCTCCACAGGCTCATGCACTTCAGCTCTTGTACCCCTAGTGGTGAAAATATTTGGAAAGGATTAGGAAATGTTGACTCGGTAGAGGCGTATCACTGGCATAGGGTATGAGGTTTCAAAAGCCCACAGCAGTCTCCATTTGCTCTCGCAGCACCATAACATGTGAGCTCTCTCAGCTAGAGTTCCAGTACCATGCCTACCTGCCTGCTGCCATGTTTCCCTGTGGATACTCAGGGACTTCCTGCTATGAGACTGCAAGTGTCCAAGAAACTCTTTATTCTATAAGTTTCCTTGTTTGTGTGGTGTCCATTACATCAACAGTAGCTAAGACAGACATAATTCCCTCCACGCTGTGGTGAACCCACCCAGTTATTGTAGACATCATGAATGAAAGGGGCTCTCATTCTTATACCTAAGGTTAAGCCAGAGATGATACAGCAGAAAGGCACAAGAGCAGCCCCCATCCCCACTGGATATCTATTCCTATTAAAACTTGTACTGATGGGAATGAGACGACTCAGTCTTCCCTGTGAAGGACAGCTTTCCTCTCAGGAAGGAGAAAAAAAATAGAGAGAACTGTGGGCAGATTCATTTCTGAGAACTTCTGAATTGGAAAAGCTAATTAATTTGTGGGAAGTCAGGGTTATAGGAAAGGAATTTAAAAGGTGTGGTGAGAGGATTCCACTCAAATGAGAGTTAGTAACAATGAAGTTAAGAAAAAAAGAGTCCATCTTTATACCTTATCATGAATCATAAGTGACACCTGAACTTTCCACACCTACACTCCTTTAGTCCTATCAGCCACTTTCTAAAATTGTGAAGCAGTACAATTCACTGCTGTCCTCAAATTTTCTAATCCAGACCATTGTCTAAGGCCTTGTAATTTAAACACCACTAGGTGAAGAAATGAGAAAAAAAAATCCAAAACCAATTAAATTTGAACATTTAACTGAATTTATCTGACATAGTCAATTGATTTCTGGTACAATAAAATGCAGAAATGAAAATAGAGGAAGTTGCAATGCTTGCAAAATTGTCAATGGTATATTTGAAAGTCTGTTTTAGGTGAATCTGGCAAATTTAGTTCAGTTAGGTGACAGAGCTTGGGGAGGTGGTTGTCAGCCCAGAGATGGATTTTGGGTTCAGGAGACCCCTCAACATCATGACTAAATGCTAGTCCTCTGTTAAAGGGAAACTTACTTGGAAACTGCATGTGGGGGGAGGGGTCTACAACCTACCATGAGTCACTTGTTCTTGTTCTGAAGGCAAATCTTGGCTGCAACTCTAGGCTTAGAGCTAGCAAGGGCAGTACTCGTGCTGCCTCTTAAGCTACTGTGCTGGATTCTGCTGCTTAGGAACAGAGCCTACACTGATGTCTGAGTCAGAAGTTGGCCAGCAAGTAGGGCTGTTTGTCTCAGCTAAGTGTAGTGGGGAGAACAGGGCAAGTGGTCACTGGTTTACCATGTGAATGCAAATGCTTAACATTTCTGAAACAACACTATTGCAGTTAATATGGCTGTATACTATTTACAGTTGGATATTTGAGTTTGAATAGCATTAAACTTGACCTACATTTTAAAAAATTACTTCTGTGATTTTTGTTTGTTTGTTTGTTTACATGCATATGAAAAAAACATTCCTTTAAAAACAGTCACATTACCACATTTTGTCCAGGTACATAAACTGTTGATTTTTTTTTTCCACAATCAAATCCAGATGAAAGTCAGGGAAAGGAAAAGGCCTTGGGAGAAGATCTAAGCCCTTAAAGGAGACATAGGTAGTGAATATTCTGCCACGTAAGCATCCTTGCTGAGGCCTCCGTGTGTCATCTCATCAGCTGTTCTGACAATCTCCTTTCTATTTTCTTTACCTAGGCTCTAGCCAGAAACCCAAGCATTGTCAAAAGGAAGGATTCTTTAGTTTGAAAGTAGAGAATATGAATATTTCAGGGAATTAGACATTCTCACTGCCTTAGTTTGAATATGAAATGTAATACAGGGTAAGGTTCAGGGGTCTCTTAAAACAATCCTTCAAATTTAAATAACTCTCAGTGTATCTAGTTTTTACATTTTGTCCTTTGCCCTCTTCTGAACTGAGTTTGGATGCTGTGGGAGCCTGTGGAAAAAATCACAGCACATCAACAGAGCTGAGAAGCAAATAAAAATAATGAGAGACATAAAATGAAGGCAGAAGAGGGCAAGCAACATCTATTGGATTGTTGTGTCCACTTACAGTGGATGGGCACTAGGATTTGCTCCCATGGCTTTATGAAGACATTTTATGTTCCTTGACGTCATGGGATCAACCTAAATCAAGATTTATCCTCTACTTTTTCCCTTAATACAATGTGAGATTTCTGTCTAACAAAAAACTTACATTCTGAGCAAATTAAAATCTTCAGTGAATCTATGAAATGATACTGTGTTTTCTATATGTTTGCTCTCTTCAAAATATGAATGATGTTGGTATGATTTCATAATCTATGAATACATATATATATGTGTATATATATATATATTACATAAAAATTTTTTTCAGTAGATATTCTACTGATTTCTGAGAATTGATATAGGAATCTGGGGCCTCTCAGTGAACAACAAAATAAACAAGATGGATGAAGACCACCCCTCCCCCCTCATACTTCTGATACAGATGCCATCAGCAGCTTTAGGGAGCAAAGTGCTGGAATCGCTGAGGAGTCAGGAATCAATTCTGACCTTTGTTTGCAATCCAAGAAATTTATAATCTCTGCTGTGTCCTACATATTATAAAGCTTTTCAAATGATCTCAGATATTTCAGTTTATTTTAATTTAAATATAAAATGTTTACTAATTCTTTAAGAAATGTATGCAATGTATTTTGGTCATATGTACCCCCTCATTATTCCCAATTCTATTTATATACCCTAAAATTCAGTCTAAATTTGCTACCTATATATTTTGGGTGTAGGGACACCCACTAAAGAATGGTGAACTAACCATGGTCCATGGACTAGAAAATCATGATTCTTCCCATTCCAGAAACTAATAACTTTCATTAGCTTTTCAGGTATAGGTAGGGGCTTTGTGAGAACACATGTTGCCACATTGACTTGCTTGATATTGTATTGGTATAAGAAAGAACTACAGCTGCTATGGACTGATGATTCAAACATACTGTGTTACATGCCAGACTCTTGGATATTCAAGGTGACGCCTTTAAGCTAAGCAAAACAGAAGCTGGCCTATGAGTTTAACTAATTTTTCAATGTTTAGAGCCAAAGTCGAGTGGCCACCTACATAAGTTAGATGCCCTGGTGGCAGGTAGAGCACCAGGATGGCAGATGTGCCATCTAGGCTATGCTGAGCCTGACTGCTGTTTTATTTTGTTTTGTTTTCTTTTGTTTTGTTTTTCTCATTTGCATTTGGTGTATGAGAGATTCTAAAAGAACTTTTGCTCCCACTATCCTTCTAAATTTAAACTCTATTAACTAGCATTCATTGCTTTGTCTCCTTTTTTTCTGTTGAGTTATAGAACTGCTATGTCTTGATTCTCTTGCAAAATTACTAAAGGATTTTAATAAAGAGGATATACAAGGATTTATGTGCTGGCATGTTTTCTTTTAAAATCATCATTATGTTAGGTTTTCTTTATCCAAAAAAAATGGAATCTTCACAATAAAGTGAGAGGCTGGAGAGATGGCTCAGTGGGGAAAATCATTTTCTGCTACTAAAGAGGAACTGAGTTCAGTTATCAGCAGCCATGACAGCTTAGAACCTCTATAGCTCTGGTTTCAGAGAATCCCACTTCTGACCTCCATGGACACCAGGGATGCATGTGATGCACAGAAATATATGCAGGTCCAATACACATACACATGCAAGTTAAAAATAAATCTTAACAAAAAAATCACAATAAATTATGGAGAAATAATGTAGAAAATATCCAGCTAGGTATGGTTGGACCAGTCTCTAATGCCAGTATTTGAGAGGCAGAGACAGAGACAGGATGATTGTAAATTCAAGGAAGACTGAGCTACAGAATGAGTTAAAGGCCACTGTAGGCTACATACTAAGACCCTATCTCAAAACAATGAGCCTGACAACCCAAATGAATAAAGGAAAAGTGTCCTGTTTTGCAATCTAGCAGTACAAACTATAGGCAAATACTTTTAGTAGTTTTGCATTTTTTCAATTATAGACACACACACACACACACACACACACACACACACACACATGTAAATTATCCCTACTTGTGTATATCAATATAAACACCCCACATACCCCACATGTGAATTTATATACAACTGAATAATAATTGTTAATTATATTAGATTTATTCTTTTCTGTGTACTTTGATTCTTCTGCTCAGTGAAATATCTTGGAAAGTTATTTAGATATCTTTATACTTAGATATTCCTCATTGATTATAGGTTCTTTTTATACTACCAATAAAGGTCACTGATTTAAACAAATATTGTTAAATATGTTTTCAGTATTTTATGTAATAATACAATTTTAAAACTGAAGTTGCTGACTCAACTAATATATACATTTAATATTTTATTAGATAACAGCAAGTATTTTGCACAAAGATACTATCAATTTCTTCTCAAATCCAAAATATTTGAAACATTTCACATTTGGTCATCCTTACTAATACTGGCTATGCCAACATTTTAAATAATCTTAAAACTAAGATTTAAAAATGTCACCATAATTTTAGTCTATATTTGCTCAACTGATAAATTACACTATTGTTTCAAAGTTGTATTTCAAAGTATAATGTATATGTTTGAGAGAGAGAAAGAGAGAGAGAGAGTGTGTGTGTGTGTGTATGTATTTATGTTTGTGTGTGTGTGGTCTTTTCATCTTCCTAATCCATTCTAAAGTTTGTTTGTTTTTTTAGTCCGTATGTAATCACCCAACTCAATCTCAGTATCCCAGGGTCATTAAAATTCTATAGCTGCTTTAAAGTATGAAATTTAGTTTTACCAACTGTTTTAAAACAGAGTTTCTAGGGAAAAGATGAGGACCAGAGGGACCAACAAGCAGTCAATGAGTAAAGAAGATTTACTACTATTCAGTAGTTTGTTTAGGTATGGCAGGAAATACTTCATTCGCTTAGATCTTTGGAAGATAATGAAGTTGGATTTCCTTCTGTGCTCAGTAGGATATGTGTCACAAGGAGAGAACATTTTATGTTTGGTTGTTTGGAATTTTATTCTTCTCTTCTGTATATTTGATTTTCCTGGTTAAAAAAAAAAAACAAGCAAAGCACAGCAAAAGTGTTTAAAGATAACTCTTGGGCTTGTGACCTCTGGATATTTGAATATATCATCCTTAACTCAACCAGTCTTAGGTACCTGTCCTTCAAAGTAGCTTTTCACCTCATTCCAGTTGTTAAAGTAGTTAATCCAAGGCTATTAGCAGGTCTCGGTAAAAACCATTATGCTTGCTTTAAATGGGGCATTACACACATTTCCCTTGGAAAATATTGAGCAGTATAAATTATTTCCAAGGCAATGAAAGAGTGTGTCTATAAATATTATCCAGAGTGATAAACCATCTTATAGAAGCATTATACAAAAAGTTTTAAAGTTGTGAATAATTGTATATTTGGCAGAGACCAATTTAAAATGAGAATTAGAGTAAGAGTTGCCTTGATTAGAAAATACTTATAGAAAATAAAGTTAGAGGTTAAAACATCTTGGGAGAGATGCAACCCAGCATAGATGATTTGCAGAGCAGTGTTGGTTTTCCCACTGCTTAATTTACCTCCTTTTTGTAAGATACTGTATGTACTTAGTGATTTTTAAGTTATTAGATTAAATTAAATGAAAATGATTTATAGCTCTCTTTGTACATGGAGATACTTCTGATAGATGAGTTTCTTTCAACATATTGCTAAAAACAATAATTTCAGAGATGTACATTCCCACTATCAATATATAAGTTCTTTATTGAGATGATCCCTTAGCTATGTCTTAAAGAAATTAAATCACAAAATAGGTAACAATTTCAGAAGGAGGTTGCATAGCAGTAGATTGTGTTATCCATTTTATTTTCAATATTTCATTGAGACTACTTGCGTTTTAATAATGCAAAAGTGAAGAAAATCAATTTTCCTTATAAAAACTCATACTTTAAAATGCATTTTATTTTATGAAAAACAAAACATGTCTTTGAATTGATGCATGCAAAATAGAAAACATTAATGCCAGATTATATGGAGAGCCTTCAGTGGGCTCTTGATTTTTAATGTCAAATCCCGAGGATAGCTCTAGTCACGGCAAGTCTGAAAAATGCTAGTCATCAGTTACCTATCAGTAGAATTAGAGAGCTGATAGTTCATTTCCATTTTTTTCTCCTTTAGGAAATTTAATGTGAAAGACAGACCTTGACTTTGATTTTAACATAGTACATAATTTCAATGTATATTTCTAACATAAGATCTTATTCCTAGTACTGATTCTTTGTACATTATTCAGCTGGAAGGCAGATCAACATGGAGAAACTGGACATCTAGCACGGTGTCCATCCCCACCCTCTCTGGAGTCAGAGAATGCATCCTGATACAAGCCATTGAAAATCTGAACAATTCAGCCTCTCCTGTAGTTTCTTAATTTTTAAGATAGGGTGATGATGAAGTTACATCAAAGGGTAGTTATGAGGAAAACTTGGAAGAACCCACAAAAGGGTAAATGCTTGAAAATATTATTGTATTTTTATCCTTATTTTAGCAATAATGTGTTGTGAAGGGGGCACAGGAAAACATCACCAGATGAATCAACTTGCTTGTATAAATGACTGCATGGTAGGCTAGAATCGAAAAGTTCCTGTTATTTAAATAACAGGAGAAAAGGATTTTTGGTTTCTAGTCACACTTTATAATTCCCTTTGCTACCTGATTGATCCTGAAACTGATCTTACAATTGCAAATGTTTCCAAACTGCTCACATTTTAAAGTCAGTACTGTAAAGAGTTGTAAACACAAACATATTTTAAAAGGCGACATACACAGTTTGTCACCTAGGAACCCATTCCCTTTAAAGGGAACAGCAAGGGCTTGTCCACGCTTCAGGATTTGTTACATAATGACAAACCCAGGCTCTGAAAGTATATAAACAGTATTATCACTTCCACCAAAATATCTTTGAGAAAGTTAGCATACTGTAAAAAAAAAATGGATAAGATTTATCCCTGACCTGTAGCAGGGCCAATGTCAGCAGCGATGCTTGGTGACATGAATCCTGTCAAGCAGAAAATAAGCATGCATGGAATGATGGGACAAGCAGGGATAAGAATGCAGAACATCAAAGAACTCAAGAAGGTGGACTCCAGAAAATCAAATAACCCCATTAAAAAATGGGGCTCAGAGCTAAACAAAGAATTCTCACCTGAGGAATACCGAATGGCTGAGAAGCACCTGAAAAAATGTTCAACATCCTTAATCATCAGGGAAATGCAACTCAAAACAACCCTGAGATTCCACCTCACACCAGTCAGAATGGCTAAGAACAAAAATTCAGGTGACAGCAGATGCTGGTGAGGATGTGGAGAAAGAGGAACACTCCTTCATTGTTGGTGGGATTGCAAGCTGGTACAACCACTCTGGAAATCAGTTTGGCGGTTCCTCAGAAAATTGGACATAATACTACCAGAGGATCCAGCAATACCTCTCCTGGGCATATATCCAGAAGATGTTCCAACTGGTAAGAAGGACACATGCTCCACTATGTTCATAGCAGCCTTATTTATAATAGCCAGAAGCTGGAAAGAACCCAGATGTCCCTCAACAGAGGAATGGATACAGAAAATGTGGTACATTTACACAATGGAGTACTACTCAGCTATTAAAAGGAATGAATTTATGAAATTCCTAGGCAAATAGATGGATCTGGAGGGCATCATCCTGAGTGAGGTAACATATTCACAAAGGAACTCACACAATATGTACTCACTGATAAGTGGATATTAGCCCAAAAACTTAGGATACCCAAGATATAAGATACAATTTGTTAAACGCATGAAACTCAAGAAGAACGAAGACCAAATTGTGGACACTGTGCTCCTTCTTGGAATTGGGAACAAAACACCCATGGAAAGAGTTACAGAGATAAAGTTTGGAGCTGTGAAGAAAGGATGGACCATCTAAAGACTGCCATATCCAGGGATCCATCCCATAATCAGCTTCCAAACGCTGACACCATTGCTTACACTAGCAAGATTTTGCTGAAAGGACCCAGATATAGCTGTCTCTTGTGAGACAATGCTGGGGCCTAGCAAACACAGAAGTGGATGCTCACAGTCAGCTATTGGATGGATCACAGGGCCCCCAATGGAGGAGCTAGAGAAAGTACCCAAGGAGCTAAAGGGAACTGCAACCCCATAGGTGGAACATTATTATGAACAAACCAGTACCTCAGAGCTCTTGACTCTAGTTGCATTTGTATCAAAAGATGGCCTAGTTGGCCATCACTGGAAAGAGAGGCCCATTGGACTTGCCAACTTTATATGCCCCAGTACAGGGGAATGCCAGGGCCAAGGGGTAGGGGTGGGTGGGTGGGGGACTGGGGGTGGGGAGTGTATTGGGGACTTTTTGGATAGCATTGGAAATGTAATTGAGGAAAATACCTAATAAAAAAAAAGAATGCAGAACATCTCTCATATCCCAGGTTCTCACTCAGGGTGTATCATGCCACTGTTGTCAAAAGTGATCCTGTCCAAAGAAATATCACTACCAGAAAGAACAAAGGTAGGTCTTATGTTTTCTTAAAACTATCCATAAAGATTTATTTATTTTTATTTTGAAATATACAAGTTTGCCTGCATAGAAATGTATGACTATTAGGTGCATGCTTGATGCCTATAGAAGCCAAAATAGAGCACTGAATTCTTTAGAACTAAAGCTAGCAACAGTTAATGTGCTGCTACTGTATTAGGAGAAACAAAGTAAGGTACACTGTATGAAGAGCAGCTAGTGCTTTTAACCCCTGAGCCATCTCTCCATGTTCTGCGTTAGGGTTTCTTATGTCTATACAGTAAACTCAAGCTTGCTTTCTGAAGTGGTAATTATAATTATCTGATTGCCTGAAATGTTTTTCTGTTTCATAGCATAGAAAAATTGGTAAAGAGTGGTGGTCATTGCTTTACTATTAGGAATGGAAAATTATATTTGTTATTAAGGAAGCTATGGACATAAAACAATGTTTACCTAGAAAGGATTGTGTAATCTAGAACAGTGTAAAGTTTCTTGCATGTCACTAAAGTCCAGTGTGCATTGAGAGATCAGCATTAAGAAGTGCTTATTGCTGGTGTGACAAAAGAATGCTCATTAGATGGTCCTGCTTTAAGACAGTGCCTCTTAAGCCCTGCATGAAGACCAGAGGAAGCTTTAATAAGCAAACCAGGGGTATCTTGCCATGCATCTGAATTCAATCATATAGATTCAAGACAAAACCTGGAAATAGCACCACTCAAGTTTAACTTCAATATAAGCTGTATATTCGGTAATGATGGATTAGGAGAATGTTTTAAAATTAGATCACAGGGAACTGTGTTCACATTAGCAACAGTTTTTCTTACAGTGGAAATGGAGAAACCATGGCATATCAGAATGTTGCTTCCTGAGCATGTCACGATAAACTGTGGATTTTAGACAAAGATGAATGAAAGTCCAAGAAAGAGACTCAGGGTAATCTGTGACTGTAAACCTCTTCTCTCTTATTGATATGTCAGGAAATGATATTAAATAACCTTCAAATACTATATAAGTCTATTTTCCATGCAAGCTCAGTATCATATCTACTAAACTGCAGGAATATAATCTGTTTCCTCCTTTGTCAACACAACAGCCTAAATGTGTGTTTATCAATAGTGACCGCGAGAACCTTCTAGCAAGAATGACTCTGTATTCTAAATCCTGGGAGGGGACTTGATCAAAGCTGAAGAACATGGTCGTCTCTACATCATGTTGTTTTGCTGGCAACTAAAATAGAAACAATTACAAGTGTGCAAAATTGATGGAAACAAAAAGAAAGATTAGGAATAAATGTGTTAATGAGACTACAATATTTGAGAAATTGGTGCATTGAAATAATATAGTTTTAACTTTTGTGATAATACACTAATATTACCATAAAACATACATTTTATTTGTTTCTCCTCAAAAAGGTCTCTTATAAATTTAGGATCTGAAAGACTACTAGTGAAATCTTGTTTTTCTTAACCAACAATAATACAATCTTGCTGCAACACTTGCAATTGAGGCTGTTTTATAGTTGTTAATAGCCTCCAGATTACACAGGTAGAAACAACTTCAGAAAATTAAAGGGTTTTCCAGTGTTCCTTTACTTATAATGCAGAAGACCCAAAGTTAGAACTGTGATTATTGGACGTAAATCTTATACTCAAACATCAATCAAATCCTTGATGTTAACAGAAGTTTGATGAGCTAGTCTTGTGAAAGAGCCATAAAACAAGGTGACATCAAATAGTGAATAGTGGCCAAGGTTATGAATTAACACAATGTATTCATCTATAAACAGATAATTGCAAAATGATGTATTATTGTCACCCTGTATTAGAGTTTAGGTATGAAATATCCTCCCAAAGTCGAATGCTTTGAGAGTTTAATTGCCATCTGACCCCAACAAAGGTGGAGTTATCCTATCACCAAAAGGTTATTGGATTCCAGTCTAACTCATGAAGTTGATCCTTTTTATTAAAGAATTATTTTATTTTATTTTATTTTATTTTATTTTATTTTATTTTATTTTATTTTTTCTATGTATGTGAGTACACTGTAGCTGTAGAGATGGCTGTGAGCCTTCATGTGGTTGTTTGGAATTGAATTTTTAGGACTTCTTCTCGTTCCGGTCAACCCTGCTCTCTCCGGTTGACCCCACTTGCTCAGTCCCTGTTTGCTCCAACCCAAAGATTTATTTATTATTATTATACATAAGTCCACTGCAGCTGACTTTAGACACACCAGAAGAGGGTGTCAGATCTCATTACAGGTGTTTGTAAGCCAACATGTGATTGTGGGATTTGAACTCAGGACCTTCAGAAGAGCAATCAGTGCTCTTACCTCTGAGCCATCTCGCCAGCCCCAAGTTCGCCTTTTGCTGGGTTCCTAGTGTTGGTACTTTTGGGAGATGGTGGCCCAGTTTGAAGAAGCCACTCATTTAGATCACACACCAGCAAGTATGCCCTGTTGCCTACTTCTTCCTATTTGCTGCTTCCTGGTTGTCATGAGATACAGAGCTTGCTCCCCTGGAGCATCCTGAGCAGCCCCACCACAGGCGCCTGGGAAGCCATGCAACTGGGGACTGAATCTGGTAAAACTGTGAGCAAATATGTCACAGTCACAGAAATCTGACTAAGACACCTGACTTATAATTATTGCAGGGATAATTGGAGAACTCCACCTGAACTCAAAATCCCAGAAGCATTACCAAAATCATTCGCAATGTTTTATTAATATTGATGCTAAAGTTCAATCAATATTTTTAGAGCATCAATAGTGATGATAGTAATATTATACATTTTTGAAACTAATTCTTTTTTGCTTGGCATGTTTTCCATTGGTTCTTACGATAAAATTAGCTTTATTATCTCTGTCTAAACATATATGGTTTTCATTTGAAAGCAGAAAACAAACCATAACTGGTATATAAGACACAGTTTGGCATAAAGACAGACATTTATATTGAGGTCCACAGACCTGATGTGATGTTTTTAAATGCACATAACCTTGACCGACTGGCTGTATCAAGACAAATTATTTCATTAGAAATATTTTCATGTTTATTTCAGCTACTATAAGAAGCTCAACTTTTGTGTTAAAGTCACCTAGAGAAGCAGCAGTGCCCAGTAAGAGGCAGTCACTGCTACAGTTGCTGAGACTAATTCTCCGTGTGAGTCTGGAGTGCATAAAAACTTCACAATCCCACAATGAAGAACAAAGTCATGGCAAAGAGAACTATTTTTCCCTTCTGAAAATTTAATAAGAACAGCAAAGGGATTGATTTCAGCGCAACCCCCACAAACCTCACAGTTCACACCCTGGGCATTCCTTGACTCTTACCAGCCTGTGAGTGTCAGGCAACTTGATGATTCAGTGCACAGTGGCTGAAGTCTACATTCTGAAACGGCTCTGGATTTGGGTAGACAGATGATACTTTATGATCATTATATATTAAACTCGCATGTATATAGACATTTTGCATATTCATAAATCTATTTCATAGTGTGATTCGTATACTCTAAAATAGCTTAATGAAATAAGACAATACCAATGAATTGTAATATAAATTAAATATAACAGTATCAAAATGTAAACTTTGTTTCATGATTGCTTATAGAGGATACAGAGGTTATGAAATAGTTTGAGTCCAACCACTCAATAGTGGCTTATCTCTACTAACTATAAAATACTTGCTAATTATTTATAAAGAAAATGATTTTACTTATTATTGCATGTATAGTTTTGTGTGTGCATGTGTACACACTCATGTTCATTTGCTACCAAGTTTACGTGTAGGCCAGAGAACAACTTGCAAGGTTGATTCTCCGATTCCACCATGTTGATCCTGGGTATGAAACTCCGGCAGTCCACTTGGCAACGAGCACCTGTACCTCCTGAGTCCTATAACTGCCTCCACATTTGCTAATTCAGCTTTATGTCCAAGATTCATCTGATAAGAAATAAAACAAACCAACAGTCACAAAGTTTTAAAGAGTAAGAAAAACATGTATGCAAGTTACATGACAGAGAACATATTACATTGAATAAACCAACACCATGTCACATTGGCAGCCATTACTATGAAGCCCTTAATCCCAAAGAGAGTTCTGAACTGAATCTACCCTGACATGAAAGTTCCTTTACTAATAATAAACAGCCACTGGCTTATTTTCCTGCACCTTAGATTTATTTCTTTCTAAGAGGATGAAAAATTACTTTCTGACTCTTTTTTTCTATTTCTGTCAGTAAATGTCCCTGTACATTTTAGAATATCACATCTAGAATATTTGACACACTGAAGTTAATTTATAAAATAAAATAAAATAAAAGCAACTTAGCATTAGAGATGGATTCATAATTGTTTTTAACCTGTGGCTTTTCAGCCTCTTTGAGTGCATGGTTTTAGGCTCCAGCCAGTAGCAAGTTCTGCTGGTCTCTGTACTAGCCTGACAATGAGAGTAGACAAGCCTGTGGAAGGCAGTGAAAGTATGTTATTGTCAAACTAAGATTTGTTCCTTAGCTCTGAAGGGCATAGGACCTCCATACAAGAATGCATAATGAGATCCCTTCTACCGAGCATCACTCCCTAGCTTGATATATCTAGAAAAGAAAATTAGAAATAAGAAGAAATTTCAGGAAATTTCATAAGCAAATGAGAAGGGGAAATTAAAACTATGAAAATATATTAAGCATCTCTCAAAGGAACAGCAAGTAAAGTTTTAATTTGTCTAACAATGATAATCTGTGTAATATAGTATAAAACATTTTGCACTATAAATGAAAATCCCATGGTTCTTTAACGTTAACCCAGTCTCACTGTGTTAACAGAGGATGAAATGGAATTGACTGGGATGAATTTTAAAACTGGTATGTTATGATTCTCATATAGATGATATGAATGGAATATTGTGAGTCTTTCCTAATCACCTGGTTAGAATCTTCAGGGTTTGGGGTGGGGTGGAGGGATGGAAAAGCTTAGGAAATCAGGGTTCTGTCTGTACACGTTTTAAATTGGGAAACAAATTGAATATCTCTCTAACATGGGTACATGGACTTTCTGACAATTGTATATGGATTAATCCATGGAACTATTTCTATAATATACACATCTATGGTTCTGTTGTTATGGATTGTTTGAATAATTATCAGGTATAAAACATGCCTGCAGTTAGGGCTGTCTGAGACTAGAGGATAGGGTTCCCTGAAACTACAAGACAGGAAGTAGGTCAGACCTCAGCAGGAGAAAGATGCACAGGACACAAGGAGAAGCTAGGAAGCTAACATTGTTCCTGCTTGCAGGGCAATGTAACTGGGATGGCTGAAGTCTGGCAATCAAATGATTGCTGATATCTCATACTGTTTTACTCTAAACTCAGTTAGGTTTTGCTTTGAAAAAGAAATCTCATGCTAATTCCTTTTCATGAAAACTCCATCTCATGTAGTATAACTGTTTTTCATAGATGGTGTTTCTCTGCTTTACCAGGCATTAAACTCCGGTGAACTTCCAGAAGTCTCAAAGATTTTATCTTTTCCTTGTTAACTAAAAATGTAATTAGTATATAATGTCCTATCTTTGCACCCTTTACAGGACTTTGATTCATATCAGACAAAAATGCCTCTTTTCATGTTTTTAAATATTGAGTAATAAGATAATTGATATATTAAGGAAGGTGAAAGGATTCTGAGTGAGTTATGGGCATGATTAAGGGTGTCTAGTGGTATTGGGGCAAAATTAAGATTTTGGAATGGGCTGAGAAGGCCTTATTTTTCACATATAAAACAATAAAACAGAGTGTACAGTTACTCAAAAATTGATTTTCAACCCGACTTCACTATTGGGCTAGATTGAGATAACAAGGAATGCCTGTGTCAGTAAATTAAATTTAATTCACAAGTATAATAGACCATTATAGCATGGGCAGTTAAGGTTCATGGCTTGAATGACAAAGTGTGGACACTTTGCCCCATCTTAGAATTGGGAACAAAACACCCATGGAAGGAGTTACAGAGACAAAGTTTGGAGCTGAGACAAAAGGATGGACCATCTAGAGACTGCCATATCCAGGGATCCATCCCATAATCAGCCTCCCAACGCTGACACCATTGCATACACTAGCAAGATTTTGCTGAAAGGACCCTGATATAGCTGTCTCTTGTGAGACTACGCCGGGGCCTAGCAAACACAGAAGTGGATGCTCACAGTCAGCTATTGGATGGATCACAGGGCCCCCAATGGAAGAGCTAGAGAAAGTATCCAAGGAGCTAAAGGGATCTGCAATCCTATAGGTGGAACAACAATATGAACTAACCAGTACCCCGGAGCTCTTGACTCTAGCTACATATGTATCAGAAGATGGCCTAGTCGGCCATCACTGGAAAGAGAGGCCCATTGGACATGCAAACTTTATATGCCCCAGTATAGGGGAATGCCAGGGAAAGAAGTGGGAGTGGGTGGGTAGGGGAGTGTGGGGGAGGGTATGGGGGACTTTTGGGATAGCTTTGGAAATGTAAATGAGGAAAATACCTAATAAAATATAAAAAAAAAACAAAGAAAGAAAAGAGTGCCTAAAATATTACTATACATGCAACCACACAGAGTGAGGCAAATGGAGGTGGACACAAGCTTATTGTCCTTACTGTTTCAGAATTCCTACTTTCCAATCCTCATCAGTTGGTTTTATGGGGACTCTTTCCAGAATTATAGTCAAACTGCGCATGAGAAAGGGATTCATTGACTATGCCCTTTCACAAGTTTTACTTCCTGATGTTGAAGCAGTTAGAGTAGTATTTTTCTTTCAGAAAAAGATCAAAAAGTGTGAGAGTGCAG
This sequence comes from Mus caroli, assembly GCF_978045245.1. Taxonomy (NCBI): domain Eukaryota; kingdom Metazoa; phylum Chordata; class Mammalia; order Rodentia; family Muridae; genus Mus; species Mus caroli. The sequence goes on along the minus strand of NW_028227274.1, from coordinate 46,733,190 downwards.
GGAACTATCACCTTTCTTCCTGATTTAAGAAATATGAGGATTTTTTTAAATAAAATTGCATTTCAAATGAGTGGAAAGATACAATATTCCACAATGATGGTGAAGGAACTCATTAGAAGTGTAAGACAGACATTGAAGGCTGTCGGAAATGCTGTAACAGCTAGGAAAGTGTCAGTTTGGTAGCATCATGGGTTCCCCTTACATAGGTACAATATAGGCTGTTTGCCTTCTATTTCTAAGGTGTTTGACCATCTAGTTGATCAGCTATCATTTATTCTCATGAAACTTAGTAGACTCTTAGGGCACCAAGAAGCTCACAGTTGGAAGAGGCAAGGTAACAATAACCACAGAAGGGCCTAGCAGGTATGTATATGTGTGTGTGTGTGTGTGTGTGTGTGTGTGTGTGTGTGTGTGTGTGTGTGTCCTATTGCTTGTTCTGGTGCAAATCTTCATGGAAGAATCAGTGGAATGGCCTAATTTTTACGAAGTTTATTATATAATATATCTATATTATAATCATAGAAAATGAATGATAAATCTTACCAAAGCTATAAAATGAAACATAAAGAATATATTTGTTTTCTATACTGATTGTAAATCTTCTACTAATTTAGTGCCATAAAGCAACACACCCCCTAATGCAAATGAGGAGGGCCTAATGTTCACATAGAACTACAGGAAAGAACATTGAATAAGATTTGAGAAATATCTGGGTTTGGCACAAATGATACCCATTTCGGATGCCAAAAAAATATATCACTTATTTGAAAATAAATTGGTCATACAAATACGGAGAGACTATTATTTCAATTTTATGTGTAAAATGACTGACTATGTGGGTATGAGTGCAAAGTTGAGAGTAAAGCTATAAGTTGCAAAAATTTATCAGTAGTCAGCCCATGTTCTATTTTAGGCAGAGGCCATGGATCAGTTTTTCAACTTTGACACAGTTGACATTTTGTGAAGACAAGTATTTGTTGTGTGAAGCTCTTCTGTGGAATACAAGGTGTTTAATGGTATCCCTGGTCCTTTTCTCTTGATTCCTGTAGCACCCAAGAGGTGGCAAAGCAAAATATCTCTAGGGACTGTGAAATGCCCAGAGACCGGAATTGCCTGTGTTTGAAAACCAAGTCCTGAATGGTTACCTGTGTCTTTGTAGTATGATCATACTTTTGCGTCTTACACTAGTTGATTCTTATGATAGAAGTTAGTTCATTTTACACTTGTGTATTTTGTTTTTCTAGAATATTTACTGTAGGAAGTATCCCCTTACTATTGTCTACCCTTGTCAAAAAGAGCTGAATATAAATTTGTAGAGCTATTTTTGACTGTTCTGATTCTTTTGTTTTTTATAATTGTTTTTCTTAAGTTTTGATTTATTTTATTTGTAAATGCATGTGAACATTTTACTGCATGTATATAAGTGTGCCTTGTATATGCAGTGCCTAAGGATGCCAGAAAGGGGGGGAGGGGTCATATCTGGGAACTGAACTAGTGGCATCTGTCTGCAAGAGAAGCAAATGATCTTAACCAACGAGACACCTTTTCAGCTCCCCTTCATCTGCTTTTATAACAGTATTTTGTTGTTTTTAACTACTATGTTTTTCTAAAACATTTTGAAGTCAGGTAATACAATGCCTTCTAATGTACCTAATAAATAAACGTACATAGATGCCAATCAAAAACTAAAATCAACTAATATAGTAGAGGAAAACCACTAACAAAGGAAAAAGTGATTAGAACACAGGGACACTTTTAAGATTTATTAGAATACGAAAGAGCAACCATTTGCCTATTGGACGAACAAAAGGCAAGTCATCTTGGAAAGAAATGGAGGAAGGTCTACTCTAAACAGAGGATGGTAAGAAGAGGACCTGAAGTAAGAATTAAAAAGAAATGCTTTTTCTAGTGTTTGTTAAATTTCGTCATCTACCCTCATTCTGGCTGCATGTGCATACATCTCTCTCTCTTTCTCTCTCTCTCTCTCTCTCTCTCTCTCTCTCTCTCTCTCTCTCTCTCTCTCTCTCTCTCTCTCTCTCTCTGTGTGTGTGTGTGTGTGTATGTGTGTGTGTTTTCCAAATTTTTGGGTTAAGTTACATGTTATTCTTTTACTTTTATTCTTATTTGATTTCCAGATTAGAAGAATAGAGAAAACCTGTTTTATTGTCAAGATCTTTTGTGTCTGAAGCAAATCTTTAATTTTGGATAACTAAGAAGAACATACATAAGTTGAGTTGAATGTTTTGCTAACATTGAGGCTAACTTCAGAATGATCAGAAACTAAAGTAAGGAGGCAAATGAAAGGTTTATATTATAGGAAAGGTTTAAATTCCCTGAGAGGTAGAGAGGGACAGTGGTCTGGCTTAGAAAGAAGTAGGGGATCCTTCATTATGAAAAAGGATGATGCACAGGACAAGCAGATTGTAGAAAGCATTATAAACTGGGTGGAACTCTGCATTAAACTCATCAGGTCCTGGGCTCTTTTTGGATGCGAAACTATTAATGACTGTTTCTATTTCTATTTTTTTTCATACTTTTTTTTATTGGGTATTTATTTCATTTACATTTCCAATGCTATCCCAAAAGTTCCCCACACGCTCCCCCACCCACTCCCTTACCCACCCACTCCCACTTCTTGGCCCTGGCATTCCCCTGTACTGAGGCATATAAAGGTTGCACGACCAATGGGACCAATGGGCCTCTCTTTCCACTGATGGCCGACTAGGCCATCTTCTGATTCATATGCAGCTAGAGACACAAGCTCCGGGTGGGGGGGAATTGGTTAGTTCATATTGTTGGTCCACCTATAGGATTGCAGATCCCTTCAGCTCCTTGAGTACTTTCCCTAGCTCCTCCATTGGGGGCCCTGTGATCCATCCAATAGCTGACTGTGAGCATCCACTTCTGTGTTTGCCAGGCCCCAGCATAGTCTCACAAGAGACAGCTATATCTGGGTCCTTTCAGCAAAATCTTGCTAGTGTATGCAATGGTGTCAGTGTTTGGAAGCTGATTATGGGATGGATCCCCGGATATGGCAGTTTCTAGATGGTCCATCTTTTCGTCTCAGCTCCAAACTTTGTCTCTGTAACTCCTTCCATGGGTGTTTTGTTCCCAATTCTAAGAAGGGGCAAAGTATCCACACTTTCGTCTTCTCTCTTCTTGAGTTTCATGCGTTTAGCAAATTGTATCTTATATCTTGGGTATTCTAAATTTCTGGGCTAATATCCACTTATCAGTGAGTACATATTGTGCGAGTTCTTTTGTGATTGGGTTACCTCACTCAGGATAATGCCCTCCAGGTCCATCCATTTTGCTAGGAATTTCATAAATTCATTCTTTTTAATAGCTGAGTAGTACTCCATTGTGTAAATGTACCACATTTTCTGTATCCATTCCTCTGTTGAGGGGCATCTGTGTTCTTTCCAGCTTCTGGCTATTATAAGTAAAGCTGCTATGAACATAGGGGAGCATGTGTCCTTCTTACCGGTTGGAACATCTTCTGGATATATGCCCAGGAGAGGTATTGTGGGATCCTCTGGTAGTATTATGTCCAATTTTCTGAGGAACTGCCAGACTGATTTCCAGAGTGGTTGTACAAGCTTGCAATCCCACCAACAATGGAGGAGTGTTCCTCTTTCTCCACATCCTCACCAGCATCTGCTGTCACCTGAATTTTTGATCTTAGCCATTCTGACTGGTGTGAGGTGGAATCTCAGGGTTGTTTTGATTTGCATTTCCCTGATGATTAAGGATGTTGAACATTTTTTCAGGTGCTTCTCAGCCATTCAGTATTCCTCAGGTGAGAATTCTTTGTTTAGCTCTGAGCCCCATTTTTTAATGGGGTTATTTGATTTTCTGGAGTCCACCTTCTTGAGTTCTTTATATATATTGGATATTAGTCCCCTATCTGATTTATGATAGATAAAGATTCTTTCCCAATCTGTTGGTGGCCTTTTTGTCTTACTGAAGGTATCTTTAGCCTTGCAGAAGCTTTGCAATTTTATTAGGTCCCATTTGTTGATTCTCGATCAATTTCTATTTCTTTAGAGGATATGGGACTGTTTAGATCGTTAATCTGATCCTGATTTAATATTGGTACCTGGTATCTGTCTAGAAATTTGTCCATTTTATCCAGGTTCTACAGATGTGTTGAGCATAGGCTTTTGTAGTAGGATCTGATGATTTTTTGGATTTCTTCAGATTCTATTGTTATATTTTTTCTGTTGTTATATATATGCTATATCCCTTTTCATTTCTGATTTTGTTAATTAGGATGCTGTCCCTGTGCTCTCTAGATAGGGTAAGGGTTGTCTATCTTGTTGATTTTCTCAAAGAACCAGATCCAGGTTTGGTTGATTCTCTGTATAGTTCTTTTTGTTTCCACCTGGTTGATTTCAGCCCTTAGTTTGATTATTTCCTGCTGTCTACTCCTCTTAGTTGAATTTGCTTCCTTAGTTCTAGAGTTTTTAGGTATGCTGTCAAGCTGCTAGTGTATGCTCTCTCCAGATTCTTTTTGGAGGCACTCAGAGCTATGAGTTTTCCTCTTAGGACTGCTTTCATTGTATCCTATAAATTTGGGTATGTTGTGACTTCATATTCATTAAACTCTAAAAAGTCTTTAATTTCTTTCTTTATTTCTTCCTTGACCACGTTATCATTGAGTAGAGTGTTGTTCAGCTTCCATGTGTATGCAGGCTTTCTATTATTTATGTTGTGATTGAAGGTCAGTCTTATTCCGTGGTGATCAGATAGGATGCATGGGGTTATTTCAAAAAAGCAGAAACAGAAAAGACTGTATCTGTTGAGGCCTATTTTGTGACCAATTATATGGTCAATTTTGGAGGAGGTACCATGAAGTGTTGAGAAGAAGGTATATCCTTTTGTTTTACGATAAAATGTTATGTAGATATCAGTTAAATCCATTTGTTTCATAACTTCTGTTAGTTTCACAGTGTCTCTGTTTAGTTTCTGTTTCCATGATCTGTCCATTGATGAGAGTGGGGAGTTGAAGTCTCCCACTATTATAGTGTGCAGTGCAATGTGTGTTTTGAGGTTTACTAAAGTTTCTTTAATGAATATGGATGCCCTTGAATTAGGAGCATAGATGTCCAGAACTGAGAGTTTATCTTGGTAAATTTTACCTTTGATGTGTATGAAGTGCCCCTTTTTATCTTTTTTGATAACTTTAGGTTTGATATTAGAATGGCTGCTCCAGCTTGTTTCTTGTGACCATTTGCTTGGAAAATTGTTTTCCAGCCTTTTACTCTGACGTAGTGTCTGTCTTTGTCCATGAGGTGGATATCCTGTATGCAGCAAAATGTTTGGTCCTGATTAAGTAACCAGTCTGTTAATCTATGTCTTTTTATTGGGGAATTGAGTCCATTAATATTAAGAGATATTAAGGAAAAGTCGTTGTTGCTTCCTGTTATTTTTGTTGTTAGAGTTGAAATTTTATTTGTGTGGTTATCTTCTTTTAGGTTTGTGGAAAGATTTCTTTCTTGCTTTTTCTAGAGCTTAGTTTCTCTCCTCGTGTTGTAGTTTTTCCTTTATTATCCCTTGAAGGATTGCATTTATGGAAGGATCTCTTGAGAGTCTCTGCCAGTACCTGACTAATACAGAAGTGGAAGCTCATAGAGATCCATTAGATGGAGCTCACAGTCCCCAATGAAGCAGCTAGACAAAGTATCCAAGGAGCTGAAGGGGTTTGCAGCCCCATACGAGGAACATTAATATGAACTAACCAGTACCCCTAAAGCTCCCTGGGACTAAACCATAAATCAAAGAAAACATACGGAGAGACTCATGGCTCTAGCTGCATATGTAGCTGAGGATGGCCTAGTTGGTCCTCAATTGGAGAAAAGGCCCTAAGTCCTGTAAAGTCTATGCCCCAGTATTGGTGAATACCAGGGCCAGGAAGTGGGAGTGGGTGGGCTGGGGAGCAGGGGGAGGGGGAGAGGATAGAGGTTTTTTGGGGGGGAAACTAGGAAAGGGGATAACATTTGAAATGTAAATAAAGAAAATATCTAATTTTTAAAAATGATAAATTGGGTGGAAATACATATATACTCCATCATCATTTCCATGTTTTCTGAATTACATAGTCAATTTGTCTGGTAAGTAATATGGCTGAGACTATCCAAAAAGGTTGAGAAAACTGAAAATTCCACAAAACATTCAGTTTGAGAGTTATAAGGAAGGCTCTTTTGGGAACCATTAGGAGGAAGGACTCTTGGACAATGTAACCAAATAATAAAAGCACATCTCCACTGGCTAGACTTGGAGTGAACAGATAGATATTCTCCCAAACCATTGTTGGAAACTGACCTAATTTCCTCTCTACTTTCTCTCTAAGTTATGTATTCCATTGTTTCTTCCTTCCACATCCTGTATGTCTCACTCCATGTCTGGCATTATTTTATACCGTTTATTCAACCTGTATTTTCACTCTCAATATGTCAAACAAACCCAGGCCTTAGTAAAAATGTTAATTTCAGAAATGTCCAAGGTATTTCATTTCTGAGATGTATTGTGGGCTTAGCATTCACCTAACATACACATGACAAAACTTGTTTCCCATGTAAGAACTGTTGATAATTTCAGTGCAGACTCAAATGCCTTTTGTCTTCACATAACTTTTTAAACCTACAACATGGCTTTAATTTGTGATTTAAACATTTTTTCCTGCCTTATATGAACAGCATATATGCTGCTGGCTAAAGCAACATCTATTCATAAAACCTTACAAATTCACTGATTTCTACCTTGAAGTCTAAGATCCTTAAATTACAAACATTTTTGGGTAACCAAACTGCACAGCATATTTTACTAACATAGGTCTCAGATTTTTTTGTAGTTAAAATTTTCCTGAGTCGTGAAATGTTTAGTCTTTTGCACCAACATGGCCAGAGGGCTACTGGGACAGGCCGTCATCTTTTCTAAAACCACACTTGATCCAAACTTCATGTTTTCAGCCAGACTTGTATGTGTCACACATTTTTGTTATTATTTGAAGTTTTACTTATATTAATGAAAAATTTAAGGAGCCTTCTCTTCGAAAAAGCAATGCTTGCGCTGGCATAGTCTATATGATTTTACCTGCTAGGACATTTATTTACAAAAAATTATCCCTCCAAAGAGTGGAAATAATTTGACTTTGTAAGCATGAAACATCATAGCTTAGGCCTAAATTGAAATGTCCAAAATCTGTGTGGCCATGATCTGATGGCTTTTCTCCGGAGCAATTAGTGAGTTTTGAAAATAAGGTCTCAAACCCAATTTATCTTCTTTGATAGAAGAATAAGCACAATGGCTGCACAATCAGAAGAGCCAGTCCTCTGCAATGACTGGCCCTGGGAGGAGAGACCTTCACCCCACTGAGCTGCTTTGATAAGCAGGCATGCAGAGTGGCAGTTAAGCTTCTTTGTAAAGAACACAATGGCCACTAGTATCAAGGAGTTATCTCACTAATGCTCACCTGTTTACAAGATGCTTAAAGCTTAGGGGTGCAGATTGGCAGCAAATATAGGTACTCTTCCTTCCTCCCCTTCTATTTACTTTCCTACAGAGTGCTGAGTAAGAGAGAGGAGGCTGTGTTTATAACAAACCTATAGTTCGCGGACTTCTGAGATGTTAGCGGAACGGAACTTCAGTTAGATGATAAGTTGAGTTTTCCTATCTTTGATGCAGAGCTTAAGAGACCCCTCCTTTAATGCAGCAGGAGTGTGTGGTACTGTAGCATGTGGACTTGAAACAAAAGGGCTGGGACATTGGGTGAGATTTAATTGTAGTTTGTCTCTTTGGCACTTAACAGTGGTTGTTACACCTGGTAATAATTAGCAAAAGTGTCAAAATGAAAACCCATCTCAATGTCACATTGACTAACATTTGTGATTTATATTTCATGTTAGTAAGAACGTAAATCATAAAGTGTTTGTGGTTCTTCTGTGTATCCCCCCAGTTCTGCTAATTAATGAGCAGACAAAGTATCAATGGTGAGACATGGATAATGTTGGAGGGAGCACTATCCTAAATTGGTTTCTTCTATCTCTTAACTTGGAAGACCCTGGGGGAAATATACAGACTCTCTGTTATCCAAATCCACAGATTACTTCTAAGACTTTCTCGAACGCTCATTTGGTTTCTTTCTTTAGAAATTGATTTGTTTATGCCACTGCCAAATACATTGATTTATCCTGACCTCCTGTCAAGGCAGCCCAGTTCTGATGTTGGACATGGAGCATTTTGGGTGATCTATCATAGACTGTCTCAACAGTGCCAAGCTTCTTAAAACCCCTTGCTCACTGTGTGTTCTTACTCCTAATCAACCACTCTCTGGAGTGACCCCTGAATCTGGTGTGTCAAGAATCAATAACTAATTGAATACATGGTGATTTTGCTTCCTCCACTTGAGATAGAGCAGGTAATCAAATGGAGGGCAGTATCACATTACAGGGTCTATGAGTTAGCGTTGTAGCCCATCAATCTAGGCTGTGTCAAAAAAAAATAAGAGAAAGGGTGAGAAAAAAGCAGAAACAGAAAAGACTGTTAGCAAAATTACACCCTTCTATGCTTGCATCCAGCAAGCAAATAATCATCACTACACTGAATCTGCGAGAGGAAGGGGAGTAAATATAGCCTGCTATTAAAACCCTTTGCACATACAAGGAAAAGAAAGCACTCATTTGGGTAGAACACATTTCATTTAACAATGAAAGTCTAAATCCCAATTTCATCTTCACTGTCATGAGAACTACCTATTTTTATATATAATAGGTATCATTGTCGAATCAAATACATGCTCTTTGCAATGTAAGTATGTGGTTAGCTAGCAAATCCAAAGCTGCAGGTTAGCTCCTAGAGACTGGGGCCCTGACATAAAGATTCGCATGCAGAATGTTTCCTAGGAATTACTCTAAGGAGGGAACAGTCCTGAATCATGTGAAAACCAATGTTGCCTTCTGAAACATTAATGCCAAGGCTGCAGCTAACAAAGGATTTAGGTGGATCCTCCAAGTAAAATCTGAGGGTGAGACCCCTATGTCCTGTATCTCTCATGGGATAGAAGTTGCTCAAAGGAGGGGTGCTTACATGGATCAAGGGTCAGTCAACAAGCCTGTGTCTGAGAGTGGGCTTGGGTACTGAATTCTTTTTTTTTTCCTTTTTTTTAAAAATTTATTTTATTAGGTATTTTCCTCAATTACATTTCCAATGCTATCCAAAAAGTCCCGAATACACTCCTCACCCCAGTCCCCTACCCACCCACTCCCACTTTTTGGCCCTGGCATCCCCCTGTACTGGGGCATATAAAGTTGGCAAGTCCAATGGGCCTCTCTTTCCAGTGATGGTACTGAATTCTAAGCTGGGAACAATGATTGTTGATATTGGGTAGCATAGCACAGTACACAGTCTGTCAGGTAAGCTGATATAGCAGTCTAGACAGGTTTATAATTACAAGTAGCCAGTTGTTGTCTTTCTCCTTCCAAATAAACATGGGTGGATGTCCTCAAACCAGAAGAGGTAGTGTCCTTCCACAAAGGTGGTATAAATCTTGGCTGAGGGTCCAAATAGCCAACATGTCCAGAAGTTTTCAAACACATAGGTGATACCGACAAGCAGTTCCAGTCAGTGACAGCCAAAGCCAACATCACTTTACTCAGCTCTCACTAAAGGAAATTTCTAGTAAGAAATCTGATGCTGCAGCCCACAAAGGAACTGAATTGCAATTCCCAGAAAAGGTCCTATATTGGAGACTGAGCTTCCAAGGTGACTACACTTGGAGACCTTGTATAAGTGATTAAGGTTCAGTGAAGTCACCAAGGAAAGAACTTCATTCAGGAGTACTGGCATCCTTATAGTAACAGGAGACATAAGGCTGTTCTCTAGATCTTTCTCTTAGCCCAGGCCTCTTATAGCAGTAGTCTCAACCTTCCTAATGCTGTGAGGCTTTCATGTAATTACTCATGTTGTAGTAACCCCCAACCATAAAATATTTTCATTACTACTTTATAACTGTAATTTTGCTGTTATTAATTGAAATATAAATATATGATATGTAAGATAGCTGATTTTTGTCACATGTGAAAGGGTCATTTAAGCGCCCTCCAAGGGCATGACCTAGAGGTTGAAAACCACTGCTTTTATAGGAAAAGGGTTTACTTACAAGCCAGGAATAGCATGCTCTTCAGAAAAGGAGTTGTCTAGCTCCTTAACCTTAGACTCCTGTCCTGTGAGAAATATAAGAGGAAAGATGTATTTGTGGTAAGTGCCCAGCCTGTTATTTTGTTACAGCCTCCCCAGCTACCTTAGGTCATTAAACGCACATCTAGGTCAATGACTTCAAACTTCTTACATAGGAGGTCATAAGGGCAGATTGTGAAGGTAATGGAGACTTATAGAAACTCAGATGACTGATGCCGTTGATGCAAACGTGGACAACCACTGCCTTTGAAGAAGACTTCATTGTAGGCAGTAAAAACCTACAGGAAAGACTGAAGCAGAAACTGGTTGGGGATCATGTACTGTTGAGATGCTATTGTAGGAAATGTCTTTTTAAGCCCAACACTCTGAGTTTGTGCTAGGTAATTCTTTGTTTCAGGGAAGGGTTTCTCATTTGCCTTGAGGATATTTCACCATATCCCTGGACTATGCTTGTGATACGACAGGGACAAGCCCTGCTCCCAAATAATAACAATTGAGTATACATTGCCAGATGGCCACTGGAAGCCCAAGTTGTATCTAATTCCCAATCTCCTAGCTGTGGTTATATTCCTGAAAATGTAGTTTGTAACTGAAGCACTCTCAAAAAGAGGTGATTAGGTGAGCTTCTTCATTTTCCTGCTCAGGACCTGAAAAATCTCTTTTGGTGGCACTGGTATCCAGTGTCCCTTCAATGTGTATCTTTCTCATGTTTCATTTATCCCTCTCTAAGGGAAGTCAAGACATTTTAAGTAAAGCAAACTGATTCGTGAAAACTAAAATCAGGTATAGAATAAGTGGAAACTATTATGAGAGGCATATATCTGTTTAATATAATTATCTGGTCCTCGAAACTGTTCAAAGATGGCCCATATGGAAATACCTAATAGTTACATTTATAAAAAGCATCCTGATGACTGATGACTGAGAATTTCTTGGACCACTGGATAAGAGCTCAATCATATTGTCTTCATCTGGATTGTTAAAAGACATTGCAATGTTATTCGTGCATTAGCAGCTACTTCCTCATTTTCCAAATATGCAACTTGTAGAAAATATAATTTGGTGTCACCAGATTCTCACCTGCGTATACATGCTGCGTGTAGCCATAATAAAGTCTAAAGTGAGATGATACAGTGGCCATCTCACGATGTATTGTTATTCTCTTTTCCTCTCAGGGGACTTCTGTGATGCTCTTTAACATTTTTGACACTGTATGAGCTTCAATAAGCAGAAAAAGTATCCATTCCTTTCACATTCTGAGATAACAGACATTGTGCCGTATTTATCTGTTCCTGCAGCTGTGTGTTTATAAATGTCAGAGCAAGACGTGTTTGATTAGATTGCAACTGATTGTCATTCACAGAGTAAGTTGCATTAGAATAGTTATGAGCAGAGACAGAAAGCCAATACAGGGAGTTAGTAAATTCTTCTAGAACCTAGAGCAACAATAGAGAGAGCCTGTTACTTTCTCTTATTATGGGCACTGTAATTTGAGATTCCTCACTGTTTTTTGCCTTGTGCTGCCTTTGGGACAGTCAGTAGGTTTATATGTTAATGAGCTTTTTTTTTTTTAACTCATGGAAATATTAATTGCCATTATGGTTGTAGACTATATACTATATGGTTCTTTGTAAATCATCTTCTTCCTTAATAGGAAATGTGTTAAATCTGTCTACTAAAGGCAGCATGTTTGAGAATTTGCAAGTCATTGCAAAACCAGAAAGAGATAAGAATATATTATTGTGAGGAAAAGCATGAACCATTTTCCTAGTGGGTTCTTACAAATTTCCTTCTGTGACGTTGGACTCCTTTTTACTTCAGAAACCAAGCAGAGTAGTACACTCGTATATAATATATTCTCGCATCCTTGCATTATCTGTATTTGCAGCCTTACATCTTTAATTAGGATGACACAGTATGTATATGTGTTATATATGCATGCAGACATGGGATAGGATGTTTCCTTAATCAGTAAGACCAAGACATTATGATGTTTTACAATGTAAAATGTAAAAATATATATTGATAAGTGTCATTTTTGTGAACATATATTTACCTAACATTTTGACTAGTACATTCAGGTAGTGTAGAACATTCCAAATGTTAATGTGTTATAGGACATTTACCCTATCCATATACTGACTAACGTCCTTTTATCAAAGCTTAAAGGTACATTGAATGCATTTGCTATATTCAGTTGAAGGCAATAATTGTATATTATGCTACTTTCTGTCATATATCTTTCTTCAGTGTTAAACACATACTAAGCACACTAGACCAGAAGAAGCAAGAATGTCATGGATCTATGAATTTGAGAGGCACTGCCTTCCTCATAATTTCTTACATACTGAGGCTGGAAATTTTATGGCAAACACTCTGGAGAGTCTACATTTTGTATCATGTGCCACAATCTTTAAAACTCACATTTGAGTGGCAAATTCATTAGCTGAATTCATATAATGAATGCTATTGACAATTGTCTTTGCAATGAAGTCTTCAGTTTAAGGCCATTTTTCCTTACTTCAAAGTGTATTATAGCAAACACCTTCTCTTAATAGTTAGTGTTATGTGGCTCCTGGAATTTTTACTTTGAAAATAGTTAAGCTGATGAAAAGTGAGTGGAATCATTTGTTGTATGATCTAGAGACTGGGAGCTTAGCGTCTACATTGTCTTTTTCTTCTCCATATAACATTCATTCCAGGTTAGCCGGGACCAATCTGTTTTGTGGGAAGATTAAGGGTTTTTGTATCAGAGATCTTTAATATTCTCAGATGAATGGTATTCTAATAAATAGGATAATCTTAACACAATAATTTGAATGAGAATAAAGACATGGGGATAATGAACCCTGAGAAGTTCTAGCAATCTCATTTTAAATGAAATTATTAAGACTGCAGATGAAGATCTTCTGTAAGCATGACATTTGCATACTGCTTTATAAAGATCTGATAGCAAGGGTTTGCATGGCAAAATGGAGTAGTCTTATCATAGACTTTATTTGTTTAGAAAGGAAAAGGCATAATACATTGCTCTGTATTTTCTGTAGCAGTTAAACAGATGATTTAAATGAATCTTGAAACAGCCTCCTTCTGCTAATTTCAGAAATAGATAGCATGTCTCAAGCAATTCATTCAAAGGTCATTTTTCTTTAAGCTGCTGGCAGAGTAGGAGCGACACTTGTTTCAAAATAGGTTGAACATTTCCTCAATGTTTACACTTACAACTGTGACAATAGGAAATCGTTTCCATAATGATAGCGGCTTCTTCAACTAGAATCAATAGGTTTCTCCACTCTTCCACTCCTCCACTTATCACAAAATAAGAAAAATGCATAGAAGCCGGAGAAATAAAACCCTGCTTCAAGGATTTTGTAGAACTCACAAAAACTGCTTGATATTATCTTATCTATGCACATGCAAACTTGTACTACAGTCAAACCAGGTTAGACTTTATTTTCTAGTATTTTCTCCTACAAAGCTACATTTGCCACAGTGCTATGTGAGACTAAAGATACAGAGCAATTCCATGTTAAAACAATGCAGGTCAAGCGATGGAAGAGGTATGTGTGGACTTCCATGGCATGCTTTGGAACCATTTTAGAGCATAACATTTTCTACTGACCCACAAGTGAAGCTTAGTTTTCACTGTACTTTCTTAATTTTAAAGAATTTAATCTAATGGATACCAAATGACAGCTTACCTTCTGTTAGCAAGTATATTTTATTATGAAAAGAAAGAAGACCAGCATGTTTTCAACACTGATGAAGCAATCTTTGTAAAGTCTTCTACCCTGTTTGTTTGTATTTGAGGGCAGTCACTAGTCAAGGGCCAGAGTGCATTTCATGCAGTCGACTCTTATTTCCAGTCTACAGAAGTTCCATGCAAGCTCTGATGGCTTCTCCTCTCCTCTCCTCTCCTCTCCTCTCCTCTCCTCTCCTCTCCTCTCCTCTCCTCTCCTCTCCTCTCCTCTCCTCTCCTCTCCTCTCCTCTCCTCTCCTCTCCTCTCCTCTCCTCTCCTCTCCTCTCCTCTCCTCTCCTCTCCTCCCCTCCCCTCCCCTCCCCTCCCCTCCCCTCCCCTCCCCTCCCCTCCCCTCCCCTCCCCTCCCCTCCCCTCCCCTCCCCTCCTTTTCTTCTTTTTCTTTTTCTCTTTCTTTTTTTTTCCTCTTTCTTTTTTTTTCTTTTTCTTTGTGAATCCTCCTCACCAGGAATTTTTGGAGACAGATGACTAGAGGATCTTTCAGGTTTTAGGTGTTTCCCCCTTTTAGACTTTTAAGACTATGCACAGAGAGTTTGTGTCGCCCATGTGACACTCATCTGCTCTCCTAACCATTTATTTAATGTGATGACCTAATTTCATATACTCAGGAAACTTAGGCAGGCTATTTATACATCTCCTAGCTTTCCACAGAAATTGTTCTCTTTCCTGGGCCATGGCAATTTTTCATCTTTTTGGATATAACTATTCAACCATAGTTCTCTTCAAACTCTTCACTCATTAAGAGGTTCTGTGCTTTTCTATGGATAAACAGAATCTACTTAATGTTTTTCTTCGGCTCTATTTATCTCTCCAATGATATACTGAATGCTCATTGATACCTTTACACTCTATAGGTAGAAAAAAAAAACCTGGTTGTTTAAAAATAGCCATCATTAGACCTCAAGCAATATATTGACATGTAAATGTGTTATTAAGCTTCCAAAATTTTGCTGTTGAATCAGTTGCATTGATAGAGCAAATATGGCTTGAAATGGGGTCCAGAAAACATCTATAGGGACATTTTCATGCTTTGTTCATTATCTGAGTCTTCTAGGAAGCAATGTGGTTGTAGAGCTCCATCTAGAGTGTTTGTACCATCAGTGGCAATGTCTAGAGGTCAAATATGGAAATGATCAAATATGGGTTAAAGTATACAGGTCAAAGTATATACATACACAAGAATGCATATGTGTGTGTGTGTGTGTGTGTGTGTGTGTGTGTGTGTGTGTGTGTGTGAGAGAGAGAGAGAGAGAGAGAGAGAGAGAGAGAGAGAGAGAGAGAAGATGGCATCTATGCACATGGAAAGAGAAGCCACTCAGAACAAAGTGACCAACAGCAGAGTGTGGATTCCATCACTTTCCTGGTCTTCAAGTGAGCATGCTTTAGCTTTCCTGCTTGGCTCAACTACAGAACAGGATACTGAGTAGGGAAGTCTCCTGTTTCTCTGTCCGGGGGGAAATGCACTTGCAATCTCTGCAATACAGGGCTGGGAAGGAGGCATGGAAGAGAATGAAGAAAGAAACCTGTGAAATGTTGCTGTCATTATTGTGGTTCAGACAGTAGCTTAAAACAAACAGGAGTTTCTCATTAAAAGTGGGTTAAGCATATGTGTGTTTCAAAACTGAGCATCAAGAAGTTCAAGTTAATGAAGCCAGGGTTTTGTAAGAAAGACATTGGAGCATTGCAGATATTTAGAAAATTCAGGTCATTTTTGATATTATAAAGATTAAATAATCTTTCAAATTATTTCTGTATTTTTAGGTAATAATACAATTAAAACATATAACTCTTCACATTGCTCTTCCCACCTCTCTCATATATTTCCTTTCTCTCTTTGATATTCATGACATCTTTTTCATTAAATGTTTTTATGTACATATATGTATTTTTATAAAATATATATCTACATATCTATAATTATACAGATATAACATGCTCAATCTTTATATTACCTGCCTCCTTATTTTTCTGGTTTATCATTTGGAATTGAATAACCAAGTGGTGATTTTTTCTTTAGAGAGGACTATCCCTCTGCCTGAAGCACTACCTAGTTACATGTGGTTCTTGATATATGATGAGACCTTCTAGACATTCTCCATCCACTTTAACATGTGTAATGATGTTAACCTGTTAAGCTTATGGTTGGTCAGTCATGTTGGCAAGTCTTTACAGGTATAGCTTTTGATAGTACTAATAGATATGATCTCATAGCAGACTCCCTGGTTGGCTTGCCTTTACCATTTTTCTATACTCTTTCCCTCAATGATCTCTGAGCCTTAGGTATGGGATTATGTTGTATATATATTTATCTAATGGGAATAGTCTCTACAACTCTGTATTTTGATTGACCCTGGTTTCCTATAATAGTCTGTTGCAAAGAGAAATTTCTTTAATAATGGACTTCCTGTGGGTATAAGGACAAATATTTAGAATGCAGTTAGGAAGTATGTTAGTTTATTATAGTGGAAGGTGTCAGTTCTCACATCTTATGAATAGACTGATTGCTTAAGCAATGAAGGTGAAAGAGAAAGTACAAGAAGCAGTACAGTGCTTTTACATTGTGCTTCTGTGTCTGATACTGCTATACAGCATGAATACTCACTCCTGATGATCTTAGCGTTTAAGAGCATCTAGAGCACTTTCTTTAATAATCCTAGCAAACTGTCATTTTCTTTCTTGAATTTGAAGAGTATTCCTTTGCTTTCCAGATCCCTAAGCAGTTTTTTTGTTTACTTTCATGGTGGTGGCACGCTTGTGTGTGTGTGTGTGTGTGTGTGTGTGTGTGTTTACTTTTCTTGTTTTTAAAGTTGTTACAGAATTCAACTCTTCCTCAGGCAGAATTGAATATTTCTCAAATCTGAATATCACAAGGTTCTCCCAAGCAAACTCAGTATAGGTAGTATGAGGTTAAATTGTTTGATCCTTAAAATAGCTGTAGCTGGTTAGCAAACAAGGTGGTCTCAGTTAAAATGAGACACATTATAGAGTGTAGTATCTGATATCTTGTACCTAGGAGGTTAATTACCATATATAAAGTGATGGAATTATATGTAACAAAAAGGAAAGTAGTAGTCATACATTTATTCTTTGTTTTCCCCCGTTGGCTCTGTCAAATGTAGACAAGACTATTTATGTTGCTAAATGCCTTTTTAAAATAATTTATCCATAAAAAATGGACAATTGTTAAGTATACAAGGTAATAAAAATACAAGAACCCCAAAGGTTTCTTTGAAAATATTTTCTCAACTAACATCTCGCTAACTTCTGAAAAATTCAATATCCAAAGGTCTCTCTCTGGCTACATCTTTTCATTATTTTGCCCGACTCTTGACAAGAAAAGTGCACTAATTTCAGAGAGCTGCCATTATTCCAGAGATATTTGTGTTCTTATTAAAGATATAGTGTTTAAAAGAAGAATAATATTTATATAAACCAAATATCAAATGTTAATATGTACATATGTAGATTAAATGGAAATGAAATTATTCTTTATTCATGATAGCTTCAATTAAGAATTATTTGTTTTTTATGCTAAGTACAAATTTGTTCACGTGCATGAGCAGATCAGTTTTGCAGTCTCCATCAATAACTTGAAGTTCTAGATACATTTTTATCTCATCATAAAGTTATCTAAAGTACTGTTAAAAATCAAGGTGTGACCATCTGAACTTACCAAACTTTGAATCAAATGAAGAAAATATTAAATATTTATAGTTTTTGATACACTTAATCAATGTGCTGTTAGAAAACACATCAAAACAATCACAGATTTATATCCATTTGTAGAAGTTTCCTAACTTCATTCAGAGCAGAGCAGATTCTCTAGTTTCTAGGGATAAAGAATATGGATTTAAAGACAAAGAACATAGAAAGTATTCCTTGCCCCATTACAATGTTATAATCTGTCCAAGCTATCATTTGGAAAGTGTCAAATAAACTGTGCCTCCTACACTGGATTAACATAACGCTCACTCAGCTGGGTGGAAAGAAGTTTTAGGTTTTGAATACTTGTGGAAGATTTGCTTAACCCAGCAGACACAGACATTTGCCCTGAAGCCTCCCTGGTGCCTGACTTTCTGGCCTCTACATTTAGTCTAGGTTTGGCTTACTTCCACCAACTCCAAGTATTAAACAGAGCCATGATTGCCTTCAATCAGAATAAATAAGGAGATTACTATGGCATGGCACATAAATTGCAGGCTAAGTCCCCGTAATGATGATTTTCATTCTTCTAACAGATTGGCTTGGGAAAACTTGAAGAATCTGCAAATGTGTCTGCCCGTGTTTGCTGATAGCAAAACAGAATCCCTGGCACCAGTCTAGGGTTACAAATCTCAGCGTCTACAACTGAAAACACAGGACTCACATTTTGCAAATTTGGACTCGGTTCATTAGAGTAGAATAATAAAAACACGACCAGGAGATGCCACCTCCTGCTACTTGCAAGAGGTGGATTTGCTGATTCTGCTAAAGAAGAAATACTTGGCAAGGAATTTGTTGTTTCCTGATTTAAGACTCTAAATGCATTTAGAAAATGCAGAATGCGGATCCTAAAATATAATAGCAGAGGGTCATATGCTAACTGCCATCTCCAAGGAAAATCTGGAAACAAATTTGCCACTTTGAATAAACACTTTTATTTATGCAGTTCAATCTATCAAAACACCAAGAGGCTCTACTTGGTTAAGTATTCTAATACAATTACTAAAGTAATGTGATTGGATGGCTTCAGCAGACATGAGCTCCTTGGGCAGCATCACCAAAGTTAGCAATTATGCTGGGTACAGGACCACAATGCTGCAAATGAAGCCAGATGCACAGCCGGGAGTATCTGTAGCCCATTGGGACTTTCTGGGGGAATAGTGATTAAACTGTGCAACTGATAGATCTCTTCAGGAACATCTACCTCTTTAATGATATTTGGTAGACTTATTTTTTTTTTCGAAAATCCTCCTTTTCTTCATCCAAAAAGAACACATACTCAACTAAGGCAGAGGTAGGTGGGGGTGTGATGGTGGCTGATCAAAGAAATCAACATTTTCATTCCCAAAAGAATGATAGATTTATGAAAAGTATTGATACAGAGAAAGGTATTTGTCTCTTACTGTTAGAGACATGTGCAAATAAACCTGAGGGGCTGTGGGTATAGGGGAAGAGGGGAGAGAGAGAGCCCGCATTGGGCCAGAGTTCCAGTGCTCTGGGTGGGCAGACATGGGAGGATTGCTGGATGCTTTCCATGTGGCCCCAGGTGGGCATCTGGCTGTGTTAGTCCACTGACCCCACATGGTAGGTGGTGGACAAGGGGCAGCCTCAGGTACGAGGTTCTCAGTCTCTGGCATCCCAAGCTGGATATGGCAGAGGAGATGAGAACAGAATAGGGGAGATACGGGACCCTGGAGATACGGGAAGGGGGGGAAGAGGAGGGGGACGCTGGGTGGTTCCTACATAGGTGAGGGTCCTTAGTCTTGTAGGTGGCTGGAGCACAGGAAGGCCTTCTGACAGGAAGGTTCACAGGAGGTTAGGAGCGGCTCACTAAAAGAAAGCCTATCCCAACAGCCAAGCACTGCGGGCCTTGATGCACAGAGATGGTTTTAGAGCTTTACTGTAGAAAGTCAGGGGGAAAGAGAAAAGATTAAAAAGAGAGAGAGAGAGGTAAAAGCTTGGGGGGGGGAGCTTCTCTTATAGTGCTATCTTGCTGTTGCTAGGTAACTGTGGAGGAGTATAGCCAGAAGGCCAGAAGCTTGGGGATATTGTCTATGTGACTGCTAGCCACACCCTTCTCCTGTGGAGTGCTGTGGGGGTGGTAACTTCAACAGGAGCCAGGGGTCCAGGAGATATGAGGGAACGCCTTCTGTCCCATGTAGGTGAAAATTACCACCACTGGGTCCTACCAGGGTTCAAGACCTCAGCTCGACTGGAGACCAGGCTGTCTGTGCATAGCCCATTGCCCCACATAAACCCAAACCAAACACTGCTACACTGAAAAAGACCATATTTTTGGATAGCTTCCATTATGAAGCTGCAGTTTCTTGCCCCTTGTATTTAGGCTGATTATCTAAATATACTGGCTAATAAAATACTGATAAGTGTCTCTATTTCCAGACCACAGAGACTGCTGTTTCTAGTTCCTCTCTCTGAACACTTGAATTTATAAACTGGACAGAAGGAAACCCACAGCCCCTACATAGAAAAGTTTACACAGAACAGTGTGGGCACAAAGTAACCGTTACCCAGGAGATTACAGATCACCATCCATACCATATTACCCCTGAGTTTATCCCTTGGCCTTAGTTCAGCTTACCCAAAAGATCCTTTATAGAGCAGAGGTGAACTATCCAGAAAGCACTGCCTACACTCTGCAGTTTAGATCTCCAAAATGGTGTTCAGTTCTTTCAAGTCCTAATTTTCAGGGTCATCTGTGAGAGCACTAGCAAATAACTGAAAGACTCATCAGTAGGCAAGAGAACACACCAGGAATGAGAGATTGTCTTCAGGAAGTCTATTCTTTCTTGATTTGAAAACAAATTTCCCTCAACAAAATACACAGATACCATTTTCTCTAAGTCCATGTCCCTAATTTATAGACAGAATTCTATATGTATAACTTGACTCTGAGCTTGTTAGACCTCAGATCTAGTTGTCGCTGTTCATTTGTGCTCTGTAGATACAGATCCCTTTTTCTGTTTGCAGATATTCTCCTAGGAAAAAAAGACTCCTGACAGTGCCTTCACAGTCTGGAAGTCTTGCCTGGGCATCTCAATGTTGGGGATAAAAAAGCAGCTTTTTTAGGAGTGGGTGGGTAGGGGAGTGGGGGGGAGGGCATGGGGGACTTTTGGGCTAGCATTGGAAATGTAATTGAGGAAAATACGTAATAAAAACAAAAAAAATGAAAAAAGAAAGAAAAAAAAAGAAAATGGAAAATAAAGAGCAAGAGCCATCATATAATAAAAGACTAAATTAATAAACTTTGTATGTACTTTTGAAATTTTAAATCAAATGTATCCATATACAGTGATGAAAACAAAATATATCCAATAATGACTTTTAAATAATTTTGTATCAAAAAAGCAGCTTTTTATAAGAGGTAAAGCCCGTTGCTATATAACTACTTATTCATATAATATTGAAGGAGTATAAAAAAGACAGTGCACTTTTTTCTTCCCATCACTTACCTTTGTAAATTGCTGCCACAGTTACACTGTAAGTTGATAGGACTTACTTATCACTATGCTAGCACCAAGACTTCTATCCTTCTACTGACAAAGACAATGTAAATTGTAACTTTGTCTACGTATGCCATGGCATACTCAAGTTTTCAAATATCACTTTCAGTTTAGCAATAATTCCACAAGGGTAGGTCTATTTCATTTTCTTCTTTGTTGCCACTATTATAAAAGAACGCTTTGTGTGATGTGTGGAAATCAGGGGAAATTTACATGAGTCTATTTTCTCCCATCTTGTGGGTCCCCTGGGTGGAGCTCAGGCTGTTAGGTGTACTGGTATATTACTACAAAGTATCTCTTAGATTCTAAGAGCCTAAATATTTTGCTGATGTAACAGCTAGAGTTAATAATACATCTCAAGAATCCTTAAGATGATTGTCCTATAGTATTACTTAGTCAGTTTATTTAAGTTGCTTTTAAGAGATTTATATACCAACCAACCTTATTTGTCTTGGATTTCCCATGTAATCGACTTTAAAAATCTAAGTTAATGCGTGGCTGTAATATTCAATCATGTATACTTCCATGGCCCTGATTCAGAGAGCAATGCATTCCTCTCTGTGTGAGTGTGTGTGTGTGCGTGTGTGTGTGTGTGTGTGTGTGTGTGTGTGAAAACATATGCTTGCATGTTTTTAAATTCTGAAAACAGAAAACAAGTTGAAAACAACCTTATAAAGCAAATGTCTATCATAAACTTTGAAAGCAGCATGCAGATGTTGTTTGATACCAGTATAACCTGGTCCAATGGGGATTGGTTAGAACCAGTAAAGTTCATTCTCCTGTAAAACTCTGCTAAAGACTTTTCTAATGCACCCTTCCTCTCTTCACCATGTGATGCTTTGTGTGATGCCCAATAAGCACAGAGCAAAGGCTTTTTATTAGGGAGATGAACACAGGTGCACACACAGACAAAGACAGGAGTCTGGCAGGCACAGGAACACATATTGAGTCTCATACAACAGAAAGATTGCAGAGGGTCCGGGAAGCATAAATGACACAGAGAGAAGACATAGGGAGAAAAGTAGAGAATTTAAACTTTGGCTTACTCTTAGTTAAACTACACCAAGGGAAGCTCTTTGATTTATTTCCTTAATGGAACACCCATTCCTATTGATGGCTCTGTTTTCCCCTAGTGCATTTAACTACAGTGCTCAGTCTTGTGGTGAGTACTTTCACCTCTCCTGAGAAATGAGTCAAATCTCATTTCTCTCAATATGTATTTTAAAACGGTAGACTTTCTCTGAGTTACATCCCTTAGTTTATCCACTATTTCACAGAACATAACTCTTGACAAGCCACTAGAGATACCTTCCATGTTAAATCTAAAACTCCTTCTTCAATGTATGTTCTCTTCTGCATAACAGTTGATATTCAATGATACCCATATTTTGCACGTTAAAATACCGTATCTTTAGCCTCAGTGGCAGTTCCTTATATTTTTCTTCATCTCTGTATGTGATACATCATAAGCCCTTCTTTTCCATCACAACTTTCCTATCTCTGTAGATTACTCTTTCATACGCATGGGCAAATAAATAAATAAATAAATAAATAAATAAATAAATAAATAAATAAAAATGTCCCACAGACCTGACCTCATCCCTGGGGAATCTGCTTCTTTGCAACTCCTCTGCCTTACAAGTTTAGGCAGCCACACTTGAGTACTTCCGACACTGGTTCACCACAGCTTATTTTTCTTATGTTTGTCTAAAATACCAATCTGAATATGCATCCTCCCATGGAAAAAATCCTTTACATCTATGCGATATTTGGACATGATCCTTCAAGTTTTCTGTCTTCTGGACCTCTTCTCTGGATCTCTTTTTGGTGGCTGTGAACTCTGCTCAGGTGCCATTTAACTTCCTTTCTCAGCCACCACTGAACAATACCAGCTCACAATAATAATTTCTGTGACAAATGGCAGTGGGATAGATTGTCGTTGCTCTTACAGTGCTTTTCCATGGCATGCTGGGCTAAACTCAAGCTGCACCACAGTTAAAATCAGACCCAAATCATTTGAACTTTGGCAAAAATCTCTTAAGGGCCTTTCCAGTTATTTTTATAGAGGACCATTTACTTTGACTGAGTGTCTCTTTTGAACCTGTAACCTTCTGTTATTCTTTATGAGGTAGCCCCTAACTAAATTTTGCTAAATGATAGCAGCAGGTGTCCTGTTAAAATTTTCTCTGCTCAGTTCTCTTACCAAAACTGGGTGTTTACCTGGGTGTCCGTAAGCCATTGAAGCCTCTGTTATAATCTGAATGCATTTTTTCAATTTCCCTCCTTGATCTTTGTTCAGAATGAATAGCTTCTCATTTGTAATGAGTATCACCAGACGATGCCCATATTTTAGGTGCCATCTGATCTTCAGAATACAAATGTCTATTTGTTTGTTTGTTTTTTTCATGTTTATATAGTTCCAGTTCATTTTGTGTGGTAGCAAGCTACAATATATCTTGAAGACTGATTTTTGTTTATTCTTAAAATTGGGCATTTTACATGAATGTTTGAACCAAATTCTAGTTACACTTGAGTGCAATAATCAGCCCAAGGAAAAGCTCAAAAGGATTTGGTTTGCATGTCAATTTCCTATTTAGTATCTGACTCTGTAAACAAAGCACAGGATACAGCTTCTCTGTGGCATCTCTAAGTCATCTTATAGTGGATATGTACGGCAATACTTGACTGGCTATAAATATCAAAATCTTATTCATTCCTCCTTTTACAGAAAGTAGAAAATACCAGTAACTCAAGGAAATTTAACATTTTCCTCATATATCAAGGTTTTCATTTATATTGCATCATCTGCCACGTGATTATATATTTTTAATAGCAAAGAGCAACCCAATAAATAGCAGTGAATTGATTAGAAGAAAATATGCAGGATAAATGTATTTTCATACCATATGTTCATCTACTAACAAGAGAGCATGATCTATTAAATAAAATGAAAATCCCTCTTGGTAGAGAGCTAAATGATTTTTATATTAAATAACTTCAGATATAAAAGTAACTATTACCATACAAACTCTCTGTGTCTTTGATTGTTTTCTTAGACTTGAATGTGCTTTGCTTTATAAAAATCTCAGTAAATACTGTCAATGATTGAATCTAATTCATACATGGAAGGAATCATGAATTGAGATTTCCCTCAGTGGTATTTAAGCATCTTTTTTATTATTATTTAAGGCATTTTTATTAGATATTTTCTTCATTTACATTTCAAATGCTATCCCCAAAGCCCCCTATACCCTCCCCCTGCCCTGCTCCCCAACCCACCCAGTCCTGCTTCCTGGCCCTGGCATTCCCTTGTACTGGGGCATATGATCAACGCAATACCAAGGGCCTCTCCTCCCATTGATGGCCAACTAGGCCATCCTCTGCTACATATGCAACTAAAGACACAGCTCTGGGGGATATATGTTAGTTCATTTTGTTGTTCCACCTATAGGGTTGCAGACCCCTTTAGCTCCTTGGGTACTTTCTCTAGCTTCTCCATTGGGAGCCCTGTGTTCCATTCAATAGATGAATGTGAGCATCCACTTCTGTATTTGCCAGGCATTGGCATAGCCTCTCAAGAGATAGCTATGTCAGGATCCTGTCAGCAAAATCTTGTTGGCATATGCAATAGTGTTTGGGTTT
This sequence comes from Mus caroli, assembly GCF_978045245.1. Taxonomy (NCBI): domain Eukaryota; kingdom Metazoa; phylum Chordata; class Mammalia; order Rodentia; family Muridae; genus Mus; species Mus caroli. The sequence continues at coordinate 46,708,370 of NW_028227274.1, read as the reverse complement.
GGTGGTTGTATGTGGGATGGATCCCCAGGTGGGGCAGTCTCTGGATGGTCTTTCCTTCCGTCTCAGCACCAAAGTTTTTCTCTGTAACTCCTTCCATGGGTATTTTGTTCCCCATTCTAAGAAGGAGTGAAGTATCCACACTTTGGTCTTCATTATTCTTGGGTTTCATGTGTTTTGCAAATTGTATCTTAGGTATTCTAAGATTCTGGGCTAATATCCGCTTATATTTCATCACCCATTGTATGCTAATTTATCCTCACTCATCCCCATTTTAGGTTCAATTAAATGAAACGCATCATTTCATATCACTTGCCACATCTGACCAATTGAATATTATTTGGATGTAAATGTTCTCACATAATAGCTAAAAGTATAACTGATGTGAACAACTGTTTACAGGTTCTGCTCAAAACTTAGTTAATTATATTTACTATAAAATAATTTTTAATACAGTACTAATTATTAATGTAGTACTAATATACAATCTATATATTTATTTGCAATTTACTTCATAATTAGTTATAGCTTTTTTTAAATTAGGTATTTTCTTCATTTACATTTCCAATGCTACCCTGAAAGTCCCCCACTCCCCTCCCCCCACTCCCACTTCTTGGCCCTGGCGTTCCCCTGTACTGAGGCATATAAAGTTTGCAAGACCAATGGGCCTCTCTTTCCACTGATGGCTGACTAGGTCATCTTCTAATACATATGCAGCTAGAGACACTTGCTCCGGGGGTGGGGTGGGGTACTGGTAAGTTACCCTTTAGCTCCTTGGGTACTTTCTCTAGCTCCTCCATTGGGAACCCTGTGATCCATCCAATAGCTGACTGTGAGCATCCACTTCTGTGTTTGCTAGGCCTCGGCATAGCCTCACAAGAGACAGCTATATCAGGGTCCTTTCAGCAAAATCTTGCTAGTGTGTGCAATGGTGTCAGCATTTGGGAGCTGATTATGGGATGGATCCTTGGGTATGGCAGTCTCTAGATGGTCCATCCTTTCTTCTCAGCTCCAATCTTTGTCTCTGTAACTCCTTCCATGGGTGTTTTTTTCCCAATTCTAAGAAGGAGCAAAGTGTTGAAGGACACATGCTCAACTATGTTCATAGTTATAGCCTTTACAAGATTCAGTTATGTCTTGGATATGTCAAATAAAAGCTTAGCTTATGAGCAGCACCTAAATGTATGCTAGTGTGACAGATATGGTAGTCACAATAATAGAAGTATCACAGTTTTCAAGTGATGGGTATTGTAAGATACATTATCAAAAATTATTTTAGACTTTAATAAGTCTTCCAGTTTAAAATTTTCTTCTAGGTTTTAAGAGATGACTCAAGCAGTTAAGAATATTTGGTGTCCTTGGAGTGCACCAAAGTTCAATTCCCAGCACAGCTTACAAATTTCTGTAACTTTAGCTTCAGGGTATCCAACATCCTCTTTGGGCACTCAGGAGTATCTATACTTGTGAGAATACACACACACACACACACACACATACACACACAGTGTGAGAGAGAGAGAGAGAACATACACACATATACATGTAATTAAAAAGAATTAGTTTAAAATTTTCCAAAGTCATTTAATAGAGCCTGTTTGGTTATTAGATGTCTGAAAGTTGTCATGAATTGAACCATTACCATTTATAGAGCCTTTCTTGGTAACTCATTTAGATGTTATGTCCTGAGAGTTTGTTAGAATAGATGCTATGGTTTTACCAAATGCCGCTTTTCATGTAATGACAATGAACTGGGATTAACTGATGTTTCTCCTCTTTATGCCAGCGATTGACTGACTGAGGTTTTTATTCATAAATATCACGTTTGCTTCCTCAGTTTTGTATGTAAAGTGAAAGGCTGATACGATTTTAGAAACAGCAACTGAAAAGGGGTTTACTTGCTATTTAAGGGCACATAATTGTATGTGTTGGAGCCAATATTTGATGAATTTTCTTTGTGAAGCCTTTTTACTCTGTACTTTTTTCTCTGTACCTAAAACAATATGAAAGTATGATGGTACCTCCTTAGAACCCATAAGAGCTCTAGTAGTATAAATAAAGTAGTAAATTATCTTCACTACATGGTTTTACCAATTTATTTATTCCTTAAAATGATATGGTAATAAAATTATAGATTAAACAGTTTTAAAATTTTGCCGGGCGTGGTGGCACACACCTTTAATCCCAGCACTCGGGAGGCAGAGGCAGGAAGATTTCTGAGTTCAAGACCAGCCTGGTCTACAAAGTGAGTTCCAGGACAGCCAGGGCTATGCAGAGAAACCCTGTCTCGAAAAAACCAAAAAAAAAAAATAATAATAAATTAAAGAGAAGGAGAGTTAATATGAGAGAAAGAGCTTACATGTGGTTAATATTATTGTAGAGTAAAGTTTTGTATCACTTAGCTTGGAATAAGAGTAGAGCTATTGATGTGACTTCACGTCTAAGTCACTTTTAAATATTGAAATTTAATTGCAGATACAATAGAGTACACAACTTATAAATCAGTAGAGTGGAAAAAAGATGATAAAGAAACCTGGACCAATATAACAGAGTGAAGAAAATTAGAGACAGAAAAGTTGAAAGAAGAAAGGACAATGGAATTCCTTGAAATGAATCCAAGTCAATCTAAGTCAGAAAGAAAGTAAAAATTGCTGTTGTGTACAATAGACTATGAACTGTGGGTGTCAGGAGAAAGCCTGAATTTTTGGAAACCACAAAGTCGCCTTGATTGTAGCAGAACAGCAGGTGGGAGTAGTGATTGATGAGACCTCCAGACAGAATTTCTCATGTGCCGAACTCTGGTATGTTTTCTGCATTTGTTCCCTGTGATAAAATTTCCATCAGCTCAATTTACTGAACTCTACCAAAGCATCACCTCACTCTTTGCCTCGCAAGCTTTTCAAAGTGTTGTGTATTAGTCTAATGTCTGTCTTCAAAGCTAACCTATGGACCAGCCAAGGGAGAGACTCTTTTCCTTGTGTTTCCGGTCCAATCAACTGATACAAATTATATGTTCATAAGGGCTTTCTGAATAATTAACAGAATGTCACTGACTTGATGAAATCTGGAAAACAAGCCATCATCCATTCTCACTGGCTTGAATGTATGTCTAAAAATCCTATAATCAAAGCTTTAGAGTCCTTTGGAAGTGTACATTCTAAAATGTATCTGTGACCCATTAGGTATGTGCTATTGAACATACTTGTCAAAAGGAATTAAACGAAGTATGTGGCTTTGAGAACAAAGCAAAATGAACTTGGCTATAGTTGGCAGTGTACAGTTCTGGTCCGCATAACAGCAGTGGAAATTGAAGTTCCAGCACGTTTTCTTTTCACTTACAGTTAGCCTCACTGTGATCTTCAGAGTTTGTACTTGCATATGCACTGGGCTTCTGTTTGCTTAACTCCTGCGAAGATGATATCCTCAAAAATCTGCATAGTTATTTTTAACACCTTAACAGTGTTGTTCTTTGTCTACCTAGACACAGACAGTACCCCTTTGCAATTACCCTTGATTTGGTGGTATGTATGTAAGGAATTAGATTAGATTCTTCTTTTAGGGTGCATTTTTATTTCCTCCTTACATGTTGGCATGAGGTTATACCCAGCAATTTTTTTTCAGTGCAGAACAGGAAAGACTCTCACAAAAGTAGCATACCTATGAAAGCTGAGCATTCGCTTTCCCAAAATAAACTCAGTTCTGTAATCAGCATGCCAGTGTTTCAAACTTGACAGCTATTCTTCTTTCCATATTGCTTTTTGCTGATGAAAGAATGCTTTTTATACAAGAAAAATACAGTTACATAAAACTAGACAATTTTGAAATATACATGGTACCAAAATTAAATAGGAAAATATTTGAATCATAGAATTTATTAAATGAAGAACATACTGAAATATAAACATACTGAATGTTACCATTTTTTTTCTGAGGAGATAGAAGAGCAGGGGCGATTTTTTTTTATTACATATTTTCCTCAATTACATTTCCAATGCTATCCCAAAAGTCCCCCATACCGCCCCCCACTTCCCTACCCTCCCATTCCCATTCTTTTGGCCCTGGCATTCCCCTATATTGGGGCATATAAAGTTTGCAAGTCCAATGGGCCTCTCTTTCCAGTGATGGCCGACTTTTAAGAAAATACATTTTGTAAATAGATTCAAGTTAAGATATGCTTGTATTTAAGAACATTGAATTTAACCATAGAAATAAAATTCTACAGCCTAGCATTTCTCAATTACCAAATAATATTAGCTTTTGCTTGGTACTGTTCTGCATATTAACATCATCATTATATATTTTGGAGTACATTTTAATTACAGCATTAATGTCATCTGGTTTGTTGAGATTATTTCCTTGTGTAGTCCCAGCTGGAATAGCAGATTATGAAGGAGAGAATCTAATTGGAGAAGCAATGAGAGGAAGAAGGCTTTTCTTTTCTCCAAAAAAGCATTTCTGGCCTTTTGTATTGTTTGACCCTGAAAAGAAAATCAAGTGGCTCTCTGGTTCTTTCTTAACTCATGCAAGGGGTTTGAGCTGAAAGGAGACCCCTGATACCATTCAGCATTCCTTCATTCCATACCATTTGATTATCGATATGAGGAATTGAGCTTATGTGTCTAGGAATTTATATGTAAGTTAATTGATAATTGTCTTGGTCAGGGTTTCATTGCTGTAAAGAGACACCATGACCAAGGCAACTCTTATAAAGGCAAGCATTTAATTGGGGCTGGCTTACAGTTTCAGAGGTTTAATCTCATCATTGTGGGAAGGATGGCATCATGCAGGCAGACATGGTGTTGGAGGAGCCAAGAATTCTACATCTTGATCTGAAGGGAGTCAGAAGAATATCTTCTGCATGTAGCCAGGACGAGCGTCTGGATCACACAAACCAAACTTGATTTATGTGACACTTCAAAGCCCTGCCTCTAAAGTGATAACTTCCACTAACAAGGGTACACCTCCCTCATAAGACCACACCTCCTAGTAGTGCTGCTTTCCATGGATCAAGCATACTCAAATCAACACAATGACAGATGGAAGGATTAAAGAGAAAAAGCAATGTTAGAGGAATCTGACTTTATAGAACATAGCTTCTCAGTGTTAAAATTTCTTCAGAGTGTGCCATGTTATGAACATTTGAGGATTCTATAAAAACCTAAAAAAAATGGTATAAGAGGGAAAAAACCCATTTGAACATGATAGACATAAATGGACAAGAAATATTTCTATCTAGACTGTATCTGTTTTGTTAGGACTATTGCCAGTGGAGAAGACTGAATTCAACCCTGCATAAAAACCAGAGATGGAAACTTTAAAACATCTGGGCAGATATTGAAAAGTACTGGACGAAGTTGAAGACACCAGGAAGTACTTTTATGCTACTAGTGTTTAGTAGTGCTTAGAGAAGCTGGGCTTTTGCTTTCCCATGGTCTCTAGGAGACAGAAGCGCTCTTTATGTTGATCAATGTGTTTCAAAGAAATGGCTTCTAATTCCCAGATGACAGACCAGGAAGTAAAAAGAAAATATATGTACACATACAGAAAGAGAGAGGGAGAGAGAGAGGGAGAGAGAGAATCAGAGACAACAGAGACAGAGACAGAGGAGAGGGAGGAGGAGAACTAGCTAGGCTGTTACAGGTTTTAAAAACCTATCTAAAATTTTAGCCAGCTACAGAATGTAAAGAGCATCTCTGTCAGTGGACAGTGGACAGGCAGGAATAGACTGTGTAATCATTATCAAAGATTTAAAGTCTGAATGCATCTTTTAAGGTCTAATTATTTCCTCAAAACTTGTAAGATATTATAAAGTCTAATAGAAATTTTTGAGACATTCAACTAAAAATTTTTATTATTCTGAGCAAAAGATTATAATATTTATTGTTATTTCACAGTTTCCCAAGAGATTGAATTATTTCATCATGCAGGGAAGCTTTTTAAATAGAAGGTAACGATACAAAATAATTTCAGGAAATCCCTGAAACTGACCAGATTCACTATGCCCCTCCCTCCGAGAGTCACTCTCAGACAAAAGAAAGTTGAGCTGCAAAGATGTCTTTCAAGGAAGAAGGATTGCAAAGAAGACTATGAGACAAGCCCAGCATCCTGGTAGAAGCATAAACCAGCTGTCATTCCTGGAAGAGATTTAGAGTAACCTAGGCACCTGGAAATGACAGTCTATAACCAGTTGAACTGCTTGCAGGCTGTGAAAGGACCTCCAGGTTTCCAGATTTCTGGGCTGTTACCCTTGCTAGGGTTGATGTTAGGGATACAGCTGTCTTTGAGTCATTTCTGTTTCTATAAGTAGCTTCTTGCACACATTCCTGTAAGTAACCCCAATAAACTCACTGTTTCACCAGTGTGGACTTTGGTCTCTCATGGCTTCCTTGTCTGGAATGAGTAGGTGTGTGAGTTTCATCTCCCCAGGAAATTTTTTTCATTCAGAACTTCTCTATAAGTTTTCTTACTTCTTGCTTTTCAAGCATTTATTATTAAAGGACAAATATATGTTATAATTTCAAATTTTAGCGTGTATAATTCATTGTACATAATAATTTTGAATGCTTTAGAGCGATGAACACAAATATACAAGTGAGCTCATGATAGTGTCTGTATTTCATTGATCATAAGACATCCCATCAAACACTTAGTTCTGGTTTTTGCACTTGAGCTGTACTCCACAATATTCCTCACACATAGAGACCATTTTCTCCATCTCTCTGTATTCTTGGTCCCTCTCTTCCTTCATGCTCTTCTTTATATCCATCCTTTCTTGTTTTTGTTTCCTTTTTTATTTCTATTAGTGACATGTGAACAAGAAAAGAGCTAAACAGCATTCACAAAGGCTTGGATGTCTTAACAAATTCTTTCTCTGAACTATGTTCAGCGTAGGGAATTTCCTTTATTTTTACTTCTTCTGAGAACTGGAGCAAAGCCAATTTCCTGTAAACATATGTGTATCTGTGCATGCATGCATGTTTTTGTGCATGCATGCATGTGTGCGTGCATGCATGTGTGTGTGTGTGTGTATTCTTTAATAATACCCTATTGGAGAAACCTCTTAAATCCTTTTTGTGCATACTCAATTATAATTGTTTTTATCATATTTTACTTAGGTTGGGAAGTCAGTATATCTAGATTAAATCAAAGGTGCAAGGAGTTGGTTTTAGAGAAGAGACCAAAGTACAAGTTTTTGCAACTTTCTGTCTTACATCAAGCCACCAAATTATTTTCAGCATCTCAGATTGAGGGGTCATATCTAAACTGTCATGACTGTCAAATGGTAGAAGATGTATCTCCACATACTGACAGGGCTCTTCAGCTTTGCTTTAAGTTGTTTGAGGTGATCCCTACATGCATATCTTCATTTGCTCTGCCTATTTCTTCAATAATCTGTGCCTGATCTCATGTTTGGTTTTGGTTAATGAGATCGGAAATCCTACATAAGCTAATTACACTAAAAAGGGGTTTCAGAGAGATCTTGTTTTATATGAGAAGAATTTTTGAGGAAGGTGAAGGGATGATATCAGATGTGCCTCAAATCATGCTTATCAGTCAGTAGACCTTCCAATTTTATATATGTTGTCTTCATTCTATTTATCTTCTAAGATCATTTTGTTATTTTAAGGGCTTTCCATTGAGAAGAAATTAAAGTATAATGTTAAGAAAGTACTCAAGATAAAATATCTGCATCACAATATGACTACGTAAAACATTATGGTGTCTTTCTGGATTGATCGATCCATCATATGTAGAATATGAAACTCTTGCCTAAGGACGAGGTGCTTTATGAAGAGTTTTGACATTTTTCCAAAGCTATTATACTAGAAATATTAATCTAAACAAATCTCACTCTGTAGTTCTTCTGTGCCTGGAATCCACCTTGTAGCTCTGGCTTATTATAAATCCATAACACATCTCCTCCTGCCTCAGCCCCCAGGTGCTGACATAATACATATCAGCTACTACACGTCTGGAAACACTTTCCTTACCATCCCTCCATTCTTTAAATGTTAAATTTTTGTCTCAAATAGTGTAATTTATCATATATATATATATATATAAAAAATATATTTTTCACAAAATAATTCCAATTATATAATACATATATGAGCACCTGTTTTGTGTAACACATGGCATATGTGCATGTGTCCTAATGCTTGTTACTTCTGTAATGTACAGAATCAAAGAATTCTTATGTATTGCGAGATGACACACTTGCTGCTTATTTGTACCTGTGTGGCTCATATGCATCTTCTTTGCACCAGAAAAGCATTTGTATGCAAAACACTTTCTTTGAATTTTTGCTTTTTTTTTTTTTTTGTCTTTTTCACTTTTTCTCAGGTGTAAAAGCTGTTTTTGAAAAATGTTGCTTCTGTTTCTCAATGAATTACTAGCTCCACAATATCAGGCATTATGGTGTTTTTCTCTCTGATCACATGCTGGAACATGAATTTGTTTCGTTCAGAGAGTGTATTAATCCAGATCAAGATATCAATGCTTATTAACTTCTGCCACGTTACTGTTCAAAAGAAACAAAAGGAGAGTGCAGTTGTCAAGGGAACTTCTTTATTTCTTTCTCCTTTAAGTGACTATTCTTTAATGGCAAGGTTCAGAAAGATCATCAGAAAGATCTATGATCTCAGAGGTTGAAGGGTTTCCAGGTCATTTTTTGTTGTAAGCTTTAAGCCTGTGATATTGCTTGGCTATTCTGAAGAAACTAAACATGACAGACTCAGTGGAAGTGGAAGTTAAACTGCTGAAGAAAAGTGACAGCTCTTCCATCTACATACTATAATTTCAATCTTCATGTTGAAGCTTCTTTCTGTCCATTTTGCTTGCCAGGTTATTAAAGTAAGCATTCACTGTGTTCGTTTAATTTGCTGACTCTATTTATTGGTGCCTTGTTTAGTTCTAAGGTGGCAAAATTATATTAGAGTTTTTAATTATCTCATCAGTAAACAGTACATTAGGATGTAAATTAATTGTGGCTGGAATTTGGCTCATCAGTAAAATTTGCTTAGGGACATAAATATTGTTTGGAAATGATTTGGCAGAATCATGAGTTTTACATTAATTTAGAAAATGTTGTTCCATCAGCGTGTGCTAAAGGTTTTAAACTCTTAGTATAAAATATTTGGTTTCCGCTTACTCAACTGAGTGTTTTGTTGGCAATTTATAAAGGCCTAACATGTAAAAATCCAGATTTTGTGTAGGTATAAAACACAGGATATAACTTTAGAAAAGTCTAAGCCAGATACATAATTGATACACCTAACATTTAGCAAAATGCTTAATCATCAAAGAAGTAAATATTAGTGAGTAAACTAGTTACGAAACATTACGTTTACTGAGCTTAGTATTTTTTATATTTTCTGATGGTTAGTGCCTCTTGGGCATATGTAAAGGCAAGTTGTCTTCCTTTGTTTCCTGCGTCTAACCACGGACAGTTGTCACACTGATTTTAAATGTATATTTTGATAACTGAAATGTATATTTTGACATGCTGGTTGATAATAACAGTAGATCCTTCATAAAATTAAATAAAATCATAATATTGGGTAGTGAAAGCTTCCTGAAATGGACATACTCTAGGAATGCTTGGCGATAAATTTTGTTCAAGAATGTATCCTGTCACAAGAATACAATAGCAGAGTCATAGATCCAGGTTAGGTTGCAGAACAGAAACAAATCTTGATGTATTGAGGTGAACTTGATCTGATCTGAATGTGGTTATGATTTACATATGGGAGGAAGCAACCAAACCACATAGAGATAAATCATAAGCCAAGTGAATTTAATAACGGAGTTAATCTTAAGTTACATCCTTGGTCTTGAAGAATAGGTATGTATCTTAGTTATTTTCCTAATGTTATGATAAAACACGATGACAAAAGAAACTTATCCAAAAAAACCCTAACAAACAAACATTCAGTTAATTTGTGCTAATAAATTCAGAGTCAGGTCATTTCAGGAACGCAAAGATATGGCTGAGAGCTCACATCTTGATTGGAAAATAGGATTTAGAGAGCGTAACTGGAAATGGTGTGAGGATTTGAAACCTCAAAATATGCCCCCAGTGACACAATTTTTCTAAAAAAGCCATACCTCTTAACATTTTTCGGAGTATTGCACCAGCTGAAAATCAAGTATTCAAACATATGAACCTATTGGTGCCCTGCTCATCAAAGCCACCACAATATTGGATACATTTGAATGTTTGACAGTAAACTCTTTCTTTATGGACTTCTTTTTTAAAAATTAGATATTTTGTTCATTTACATTTCAAATGCTATCCCAAAAGTTCCCAATACTTCCCCCCCCCGTCCCCCTACCCACCCACTCCCACTTCTTGGTCCCAGCATTCCCCTGTACTGAGGTATATAAAGTTTGCAAGACCTAGGTGCCTCTCTTCCCAATGATGGCCAACTAGGCCATCTTCTGCTACATATGCAGCTAAAGACACAAGCTCTGGGGGTATTGGCTAGTTCATATTGTTGTTCCACCTATAGGGTTGCAGACCCCTTCAGCTCCTTGGGTACTTTCTCTAGCTCCTCCATTGGAGGCCCTGTGATCCATCCTATAGATGACTGTGAGAATCCACTTCTGTATTTGCCAGGCACTGGCATAACCTCAAAGGAGACAGCTATATCAGGGTCCTTTCAGCAAAATCTTGCTGGGTTATGCAATAGTGTCTGGGTTTGGTTCCTGATTATGGGATGGATCCTCAGGTAGGGTAGTCTCTGGATAGTCCATCCTTTCTACTTAGCTTCAAACTTTGTCTCTGTAACTCCTTTCATGGGTTCTTTATGGACTTTTAAACAAAGAATTAGGACAAGAGTGTATGTTCCCAACTCTTTTAAGCATATGTAAAGAACAAGTTGCTGGAACAAGTATTCAAAAAGAAGAAATCATCAAAGCAATAAAATATGTGTAGTCCATATGCACATTTTAAAATGTACAGAAAAATACATTCATTGAATGGGGGAAGTTAATTGGTGAATCTGTTTGTTCTTTAGTGGTACATGTGAAAGTCATAAGCCTTTGTAGGGTACACTGTAAATGTTAAAGGAGAATCATGACAAAGGGGTAAATATTCAGGAACAAAATTGAGTGACAGAAATTATATAAAATAAGGGGAAATAGGATAACTAGGATAAAATGTAAAAAAAGAAGAATTTAACTTACAATTCAAGAATAAAAATAAAAACAAGAAAATAGATATCAAATTACAGCTACTAAACATATTTCAACTCCTTGAAAGCAAACACTATATCACACTCCTTTGTAAAGTTAGAAAAATATACCTTAAATTTTGAATTCAGCATACAGATATATCTTCTTAGTGATGTATACTTAAAAGTAACTCTTAAATTATTAACTGATTAAAGTCAGAATTCAAAATAACAGAGACTCTTTGTGGTTAATATGAAACTATTAACATACAGGTAACAGTTTGAAACGTAGTAGAGTGGTAGGAAGACCATGTCTCTTAAAGATATCTACATCTATGTACTAAGATCCAGTGAATAGATTACATAATCCTGGGAGTTAGAGCTGTGAAAGGAATATACATTCTCTAATGAGCTGCTCTTACAATACAAAGATTATCTTGATAATCAACTTGATTCTAAAGCTGTTGTGGACTTCATTAGGATGTAGGAGGAAACAAATATTCTAGTATCAAAGTGAAGCTGGGGTGAAAAGTTGAGGAAATTTGCATATAACTCAGAAAAAAAAGTCTCTTCCCAGTATTAACGGAAAAATAAATCAAGAATATTGTTTCAATAAGCAAAGCAATACTCTTGTGTTCTTTAATAACTTTTATATCCCAAACAAGTGTGTTTGTTTGGGCTTTTACAAATGTAATTAAACAAATTCTCTCCTAAAGATAGCCATCACCTTGCTTTTAACTTTGTAACCCTCAGACAGAACAAACTGAATACAGGTACACTTCAAAATTATACAACTACAGTATCATAAAAATGTGAAATTTGAGACGTTTAAGTAAATTGCTATGGTAACAGTAGAAAATGAATACATTTGAAATATGAACTTGCTACTTTAATCTTGACAGACCACTCTCACAAGAAAAGTAGTGATATAACATGTGTGAACAGAAAGTGCATGTATAAATCATTCAATCCATACTTTCCACAAGATGTTATGAAGTCAAGCACCCAAGATTCTAGTTTGTTTTCTTTTTTTGTTTTTTGTTTTGTTTTGTTTTGTTTTGTTTTGTTTTGTTTTGTTTTTTGAGACAGGATTTCTCTGTATAGCTCTGGCTGTCCTGGAACTCACTTTGAAGATTAGGCTGGCCTCGAACTCAAAAATCTGCCTGCCTCTGCCTCCGGAGTGCTGGGATGAAAGGCGTGCACCACCACGCCCGGCTTTTTGTTTTGTTTTTGTTTTTTTTGTTTTTTGTTTTTTAAGATTCTAGTTTGTCCAAACTACAAAATAAATGAATTAAAACAAAAACCAAAACAGTGTATTGATTTAGTTTCAGCTGATTCCGGTACCTTTTAGATTGAAGAAGTTATTGGTTGTTAATTTCAATAGTGTAAAAGAACCACAATTATATGAAAAGGCTCCTAGATTAGTTGTCTTTGTAATTAAAAATTTCAAGTGAAACAACATATTTCAAAGAATGTAGAACTCATTGTAATCTAGATATCTTCTATTAAGCTAGATATCTAGACAATAAGGAAGTTTGAAAAACAAATGAATGCTACTCATAACATAGAATGTTTGGAAATCTTTTTCTATAAGAACATTGTATTGGTGTGGGATACCTTTCAACCAGTGATTGGTCTGGTGAGCTCCAGAGGCCACCCAAATAAGTCAAGCCCCTGTCATTCATTCCCACTTGTTATCCAATAGAACTAGTAAGACCCTATTGCTGAAGAAACTACACACATTGGTTGCATGAAATAGAGAAGTTGAGCTAGAATTGTATTGGAAGATTCATCTACACTACCTAGGTCCTAGGTTTACTATTTTCAGATGATGCTATGGAGGCTGCTGGAAGAGAAAAGGCATCAATAGTTTAACCGGCTGTGAATTCTATGAGCTTAAAGACATACCTGCCAGGCATGATGTACCCACTGGTATATTAGTGGTACTCTGCTTTGATTTGAGTGTTAGGACACTGAAGGGAGTCATTGCCCTGGTATGAAAAAAGGACTTTAAATCCTAGTGTTGATCTGAATACTGTTGTTTGACTAAATTGATACAGTGTCAGTCTAAACCCTAAGTGTTTTATTTTGTTTGTTTGCTTGTTTGGATTTTTTTAAAAAAAATTTACTAGGTATTTTCTTCATTTACATTTCCAGTGCTATCCCAAAAGTACCCCATACCCTCCCCTCCCTCTCCCCTCCCCACCAACTCCCACTTCTGGGTCCTGGTGTTCTCCTATACTGAGGCATATAAAGTTTGCACTACCAATGGGCCTCTCTTTCCACTGATGGCCAACTAGGTCATCTTCTGATACATATGCAGCGAGAGATATGAGCTCTGGGGGGTAATGGTTAGTTCATATTGTTGTTCCACCTATGGATTGCAGACCTCTTTAGCTCCTGGGGTACCTTCTCTAGCTCCTCCATTGGGAGCCCTATGATCCATCCAATAGCTAACTGTGAGCATCCACTTCTGTGTTTGCTAGGCCCCGGCATAGTCTCACAAGAGACAGCTATAGCAGGGTATTTTCAGCAAAATATTGCTAGTGTATGCAATGGTGTCAGCGTTTAGAGGCTGATTATGGGATGGATCCTCGGATATGGCAGTCTCTAGATGGTCCATCATTTCATCTAAGCTCCAAATTTTGTCTGTGTAACTTCTTCCATGGGTGTTTTGTTCCCAATTCTAAGAAGGGGCAAAGTGTCCACATTTTGGTCTTCGTTCTTCTTGTATCATGAGTTCCACAAATTGTATCTTATATCTTGGGTATTCTAAGTATCTTGGCTAATATCCACTTATCAGTGAGTACATATCATGTGAGTTCTTTTGTGATTGGGATACCTCACTCAGGATGATGCCCTCCAGGTCCATCCTTTTGTCTAGGAATTTCATAAATTCATTCTTTTTAATAGCAGAGTAATACTCCATTGTGTAAATGTACCACATTTTTTGTATCCATTCCTCTGTTGAGGGGCATCTGGGTTCTTTCCAGCTTCTGGCTATTATAAATAAGGCTGCTATGAACATAGTGGAGCATGTGTCCTTACCAGTTGGAACATCTTCTGTATATATGCCCAGGAGAGGTATTGAGGGATCCTCCAGTAGTACTATGTCCAATTTTCTGAGGAACCACCAGACTGATTTCCAGAGTGGTTGTACAAGCTTGCAATCCCACAAACAATGGAGGAGTGTTCCTCTTTCTCCACATCCTCACCAGCATCTGCTGTCACCTGAATTTTTGATCCTAGCCATTCTAACTGGTGTGAGGTGGAATCTCAGGGTTGTTTTGACTTGCATTACCCTGATGATTAAGGATGCTGAACATTTTTTCAGGTGCTTCTCAGCCATTCAGTATTCCTCAGGTGATAATTCTTTGTTTAACTCTGAGCCCCATTTTTTTAATGGGCTTATTTGATTTTCTGGAGTCCACCTTCTTGAGTTCTTTAAATATAATGGATATTAGTCCCCTATCTGATTTAGGATAGGTAAAGATCCTTTCCGAATCTGTTGGTGGTCTTTTTGTCTTATTGACTGTGTCTTTTGCCTTACCGGAGCTTTGCAATTTTATGAGGTCCCATTTGTCAATTCTCAATCTTACAGCACAAGCCATTGCTGTTCTATTCAGGAATTTTTCCCCTGTGCCCATATCTTCGAGGGTTTCCCCCCACTTTCTCCTCTATAAGTTTCACTGTCTCTGGTTTTATGTGGAGGTCCTTGATCCACTTAGATTTGACTTCGTACAAGGAGATATGAATGGATCAATTCGCATTCTTCTACATGTTAACTGCCAGTTGTGCCAGCACCATTTGTTGAAAATGCTGAGTCTTTTTTCCACTGGATGGTTTTAGATCCCTTGTCGAAGATCAAGTGACCATAGGTGTGTGGGTTCATTTCTGGGTCTACAATTCTATTCCATTGGTCTACTTGTCTGTTGCTATACCAGTACCATGAAGTTATTATCACAATTGCTCTGTAGTACAGCTTTATGTCAGGCATGGTGATTTCAACAGAGGTTCTTTTATCCTTGAGAAGAGTTTTTGCTATCCTAGGTTTTTTGTTATTCCAGATGAATTTGCAGATTGCACTTTCTAATTCGTTGAAGAATTGAGTTGGAATTTTGATGGGGATTGCATTGAATCTGTAGATTGCTTTTGGCAAGATAGCCATTTTTACTATATTGATCCTGCCAATCCATGAGCATGGGAGATCTTTCCATCTTCTGAGATCTTCTTTAATTTCTTTCTTCAGAGACTTGAAGTTCTTGTCATACAGAGTCACGCCAAGGTATTTTATATTATTTTTGACTATTGAGAAGGGTGTTGTTTCCCTAATTTCTTTCTCAGGGTGTTTATCCTTTGTGTACAGAAAAGCCATTGACTTGTTTGAGTTAATTTTATATCCAGCTACTTCACTGAAGCTATTGATCAGGTTTAGGAGTTCTCTGGTAGAATTTTTAGGGTCCCTTATATATACTATCATATCATCTGTGAAAAGTGATGTTTTGACTTCTTCCTTTCCAATTTGTATCCCCTTGATCTCCTTTTGTTGTCTAATTGCTCTGTCAAGGACTTCAAGTACAATGTTGAATAGGTAGAGAGAGAGTGCACAGACTTGTCTAGTCCCTGATTTTAGTGGGATTGCTTCAAGCTTCTCACCATTTACTTTGATGTTGGCTACTGGTTTGCTGTAGATTGCTTTTATCATGTTTAGGTATGGGCCTTGAATTCCTGATCTTTCCAAGACTTTTATTATGAATGGGTGTTGGATTTTGTCAAATGCTTTCTCTGCATCTAATGAGATGATCATGTGGTTTTTATCTTTGAGTTTGCTTATATACTGGATTACGTTGATGGATTTCCATATATTGAACCATCCCTGCATCCCTGGGATGAAACCTGCTTGGTCAGGATGGATGATTTTTTGATGTGTTTTTGGATTCGGTTAGCGAGAACTTTATTGAGGATTTTTGTATCGATATTCATAAGGGAAATTGGTCTGAAGTTCTCTATCCTTGTTGGGTCTTTCCTATGGTTTAGGTATCAGAATAATTTGGCTTCATAGAATGAATTGGGTAGAGTACCATCTGCTTCTATTTTGTGGAATAGTTTGTGAAGAACTGGAATTAGATCTTTGAACTCTGCACTAAACCCATCTGGTCCTAGGCATTTTTTTTTATTTGGGAGACTATTAATGACTGCTTCTATTTCTTTAGGAGATATAGAAATGTTTAGATCATTAACCTGATCCTGATTTAACTTTAGTACCTGGTGTCTGTCTAGAAATTTGTCCATTTCATCCAGGTTTTCCAGTTTTGTTGAGTATAGCCTTTGTAGAAGGATCTGATGGTGTTTTGTATTTCTTCAGGATCTGTTGTTATGTCTCTCTTTTTGTTTCTGATTTTGTTAATTAGGATGCTGTCCCTGTGCCATCTAGTGAGTCTGGCTAAGGGTTTATCTATCTTGTTGATTTTCTCAAAGAACCAGCTCCTCCTTTGGTTGATTCTTTGAATAGTTCTTGTTTCCAATTGGTTGATTTTGCCCCTCAGTTTGATTATTTCCTGCTGTCTACTCCTCCTGGGTGAATTTGCTTCCTTTTGATCTAGAGATTTTAGGTGTGTTGTCAATCTTCTTGTGTGTGCTCTCTCCAGTTTCGTTATGGTGCACTCAGAGCTATGAGTTTTCCTCTTAGAAATGCTTTCATTGCGTCCCATAAGTTTGGGTAGGTTGTGACTTCATTTTCATTAAACTCTAAAAACTCTTTAATTTCTTTCTTTATTCCTTCCTTGACCAAAGTATCATTGAGGATAGTGTGTTCAGTTTCCACATGAATGTTGGCTTTCTATTATTTATTTTGTTATTGAAGATCAGCCTTAGTCCATGGTGATCTGATACGATGCATGAGACAATTTCCATATTTTTGTATCTCTTGGGGCCTGTTTTGTGACCAATTATATGGTCAGTTTTGGAGTAGGTACCATGAGGTGCTGAGAAGAAGGTATATCCTTTTGTTTTAGGATAAAATGTTCTGTAGATATCTGTCAGATCCATTTGTTTCATTACCTCTGTTAGTTTCACTGTGTCCCTGTTTAGTTTCTGCTTCCATGATCTGTCCATTGGTGAAAGTGGTGTGTTGAAGTCTTCCACTATTATTGTGTGAGGTGTAATGTGTGCTTTGAGCTTTACCAAAGTTTCTTTAATGAATGTGCCTGCCCTTGCATTTGGAGCATAGATATTCAGAATTGAGAGTTCTTCTTGTAGGATTTTACCTTTGATGAGTATGAAGTGTCCCTCCTTGTCTTTTTTGATAACTTTGGGTTGGAAGTCGATTACATTTGATATTATAATGGCTACTCCAGCTTGTTTCTTCAGATCATTTCCTTGCAAAATTGTTTTCCCAGCCTTTCACTCTGAGGTAGTGTCTGTCTTTTTCCCTGAGATGGGTTTCGTGATTCTGTTAGACTCTATCAGGAGACATGGGAGACTAGCTCTCTCCTCTGTGTCTCAGTGGTCAGAGCACTCTCTGCAGGCAAGCTCTCCTCTTACTGGGAAGGTGCACAGATACCTGGCATTTGGACCTCCTTCCTGGTAGAAGATGAAAGCCCGAAACAGGACCTGTCACAGAAGCTGTTAGCTTCTGTAGTTCACATTCTCACCTGCTCAGACTAGTCTCAGAGTGATATGGGAACCCAGATGGCTCCCCCACGTAGCCCTCCTGGGCAGGGCGGATACCTCTCCTATGGCAGGGAAGGTGCCTGGATGTCTAGAGCCTGAAACGGGGTCTGTCTCAGAAGCTGTCCTCTAGGGACCTTAGGGATGTTCCCCAACTCTGTGCCCAGGTGATCAAGTACTGGCACAAAATCCATCCTAGTAAGTCTATGCCTGCCACCTCAGCTGGGTCTGACTAGGACATAACCTACAGAGTAGGGTCTGTACTCCACACAGCCTGAAAAATGGGGTCTGCTTGAAGCACATCTAACAGAGTAGGGTACCCTGACTACCACTGTCTTGTCCATGGCTCTTCCTCCACAACAGATTGGATCAGAGAAGAAAATCCTTCTGCCACATAATAAACAAAACACTAAGTATATAGAACAAAGAGGGACTTTTAAAAGTAGCAGGAGAAATAGTTCAAGTAACATATAAATGCAAACATTATCAAAGTTACACCCAATTTCCCAAGAAGAGTTAATACCAATACTCCTCAAACTATTTCACAAAATAGAAACAGAAGGAACACTGCCAAACTCATTCTATGTGGCCACAGTCACCCTGATATGTAAAATCACAAAAAGACTCAACAAATAAAGAGAATGTTAGACCAATCTCCATTATGAATATTGATGCAAAAAAATACTTAACAAAATACTAGCAAATTCATTCCAAAATACATCAAAGACACCATCTACTCTGATCAAGTAGGCATCATCTTAAGGTTGCAGAAGTGGTTCAGTATATGAAAACTCATCAACAAAATCCACTATATAAACTAACTGAAAGAAAAAAAACCAACATGATCATCTCCCTAGATGCTGAAAGAGCATTTGACAAAATCCAGCACCCCTTCATGATAAAAGTCTGGGAGAAAGCAGGGATTCAGGAGGCATGCCTAGACACAATGAAGGCAATATACCTCAAAGCAACTGACAACATCAGATTGAATGGAGAGAAACTTAAAGCATTTACACTAAAATTGGGGAAAAAACAATGTTGTCTACAATCAACATATCTTTTCTGTATAGTACAAGAAGTTCTAGCTAGAACTATAAGACAAGTAAAGGAAATAAAGGAAACACAAATTGGAAAAAAAGAGAATTCAATGAATTGCTATTTGCAGATGATATGATAGTATTCATAAGTGACCCCTAAATTCTACCAGAGAAACTTTACAGCTGATAAACTTCTTCAGCAAAGTGGCTGGATACAAAGTTAACTCAAACAAATCAGTAGCCCTCCTCTACTCCAATGAGAAACAGAACAGGATGATAAAGAAGTTAGGCAAACAGTACCCTTCACAATAGACAATAAAAAACATAACATATCTTGGAGTAACTCTAGCTAAGCAAGTCAAAGACCTCTATGACAAGATTTTCATGTCTTTGAAGAAAGAAATTAAGGCAGATATCACTAGATGCAAAGATCTCCCTTGCTCATGGATTGGTAAGAGTAACAGTGTAAAATGGCCACCTTTCAAAAAGCAATCTACAGATTCAATGCAATGCTCACCCAAATTCCACCAAATTTTTCACAGATCTTGAAAGATCTGTGAAAGATCATGTTGTTTTCAACAACATGTGAAAAAAACAAAACAAAACAAAAATCTAGGATTCCTCAAATGATCCTGAAAAATAGAAAAACTTATATAGGAATTGTTATCCCTGACTTCAAGCTGTACTCCAGAGCAATGGTAACAAAATCTCCATGATACTGGTATAGAAAACAAACAGGTGGATCAATGGAATTGAATTAAAGTCCCAGAATTAAAACCTATGGACATTTGGTGTTTGACAAGGGTGCCAAAAACAGTGGAAAATCAGAAACCAGTGGAAAAATAAGAACATCTTTAACAAATGATGCTAGTCTAACTTGATGTTTGTATGTAGAAGAATACAAATGGATCTATATTTACCACCATGTATAAAACTAAACTCCAAATGGATCAAAGACCTCAACATAAAACCAAACATACTTAATATAATAGAATAGAAATTGGGGAATACCCTTAAACTTGTGGGTACAGAAGACAACTTCCTGGACAAAACACCAATGGCTTGGGCTCTAAGGTCACTAATTAATAAATTAGACCTCATGAAACTGAAAAAATTGTAAATCAAAGGACACTGTCATTACAACAAAATTACAGTCTACAGATTGGGAAAAGATCTTCATTATCCATACATCTAACAGAGGGATAATATCTAAAATATATAAAGAACTCAAAAAAGTTAGACAACTGCAATTCAAATAACCCAATTAAAAATGGGGTACAGAGCTAAACAGAATTCTCAACTGAGAAATCTCAAATAAACAAGAAGCACATAAAAAATGGTCAAAATCCTTAGTCATCAGGGAAATGTAAATCAAAACAACTCTGTGATTCCCCCACCCTACAGAATGAATACAGTTAAGAACTCAAAGGACAACACATTCTGGAGAGGTTGTAGATTAAGAGGAACACCCCTTCATCGCCGATGGAAGTTCGAACTTATACAACCACTCTGAAATCTATTTGGTAGTTTCTCAGAAGATTGGGAATAGTTCAACCTCAAGACCCAATATATTCCTCCTGGGCATATATCCAAAAGACAGCCCACTATCCCATAAGAATACCTGCTCAAGTATGTTCATAGCAGTTTTATTCCTAATAGCCAGAACCTGGAAATAACCTAGATTTTTCTCAACTGAAGAATGGGTGCAAAAATGTGTAAAGAATGGATGCAGGGGTGGCATATCTATACCATAGAATACTACTCAGTCATTAAAAATAAGGTCATTATGAATTTTTCAGACAAATGGATGGAACTAGAAAATATCACCCTAATTGAGGTAATCCAGACTCAAAATGACATGCATGGTATGTACCCACTTACAAGTGGATATTAGCCATAAAATACAGGATAACCATGCTGTAATCTATCAATGGACTCAAAGAAGTCAAATAACAAGGAGGGCCTGAGGGAGGGTGGTTGAATCTCAGAAGAAGAAACAAAATAGATATTGAAGTACAATGGGATGAGGGAACTCGGTGGAGGAGGGGATGGAGATGGGAGCAGTGGTGGATGGAGATCATATGTAGGGAGTACAGGGTAGAGAAGGGAGATTGGCTGATGATAGGGAATCTCTAGGATGTTCCAGAGACATGGGATGGGGAGAAGCCCCAGAAAGTATAAGGGGATAACTCTAGCTGAGATTCCTTACAGTGGGGATATGGATCCTGAAATGGCTGCTTTCTAAAGTCACACAGAACTCTGAGTGGAAGGCTAATGACTGCAACCTACCCACAGAGCATTTGTTGCAAATGTCACCTGCCTGCAAGATGTGCAAGGACAAAGCAAAAACTGAGGAAATGGCCAACGAAGGACTATCCCAAATTGAGACCCATCCCATGGGCAAGAACTATCTCCAACACTGTTAATGATACTCTGTTATGCTTGCAGACAGGAATCAAGCATAGCTGTCCTCTGAGAGCCTCTTTACAGCAGTGAATGGAAAGAGATGCAGATACATTCAAATATTAGATGGAGCTCAGTGACTCTTAAGGAAGAGTTGAGAGAAGATTGAGAGACCTGAACAGGACAGCATCTTCACAGGAAGACCAACAAAATCAACTTACCAGGGCCATTGGGGACTCCTAGAGTCTCAATCACCAAGTAAAGAGTGAGCAATGGCTTGACCTAGGCTCACTGCACATATGAAGGAGATCAGCACATGGGTCCTCCAACCACTGTAGCAGGGGCTGTCTCTGAGCCTGCTGCCTGCTTGCCTGTGGATCCCATGCCCCTAAATTGGCAGCCTTGTCTGATCTCAGTGGAGAGGATGTGTCTAAGCCTGCAGCTTTTTGATGTGTGCATGGGGATGAGTGTTTGAAACCCAGAGGGTGCATTTTGAGATGAGGAAGGAAGAATGAGGGAAGGAATTGTATGAGGGTTTACTGGAAGGAGAGAAAGGGTTGATATTGGGTTGTAAAGTGAATAAATAAATGTAATGAAAACAGAAAAATTTCGTATTAAAAGAGGAAAAAGTTACTGTCACCTGCACTATATGCAAAGTTAGATGATGGAGGTTTTCTTGTAAATATTGCTTGGTTAGATCCTTCATTTTTTGACAAACTGGCTAGGAATATAGATTTTCTTTTGTTCTTAGAAGTGAATTCTTCAGTCATTAGTCATACATTTTGACAGGAAGGAATCTAAAAATTCACATGAATAATTTTACTCTCATGACTAAAACGTAGTCTGAATTGCCAAACATCATCCTCTGTCAATTTTCTCCAGTTTTCTATTTTAGATGATGCAGAAATTCCTGGGTTTTCAACTATATTTATTAAAAGCAAAAAACAATACAACAATACGACAAAGGTTATGCCTACTTCATTGTCCTCTTGAAATCTCTTAAAAGGTCTGGCACAACTCACTAAAACAATTAGGAGATAATATAACATTTATCTAAGATATTCCTTCAGGATACAATTGTATATGTTAAAATATGTATCATTTTCATAGTAATTTTAAATATAATTAATGACAGTTAATGAGTAATATAAATAATAAATTGATTTCTAGGATAATAACAAATATATCAGGATACAATAAAAATAAGGTCACTAAAGTTCCATAACGTGGTTTAGATATATAGATCTCAATGTATCTGTATAATGATAGCAACACTAAACTGGCTTAATTATATCTTCTAAATACCGGGAATGCTGACACACATATATACAAATCACTACATCTTAATTCTTCTAAGTAGAATTCCTCAAGAACAAAAGGC
Organism: Mus caroli; assembly: GCF_978045245.1. Taxonomy (NCBI): domain Eukaryota; kingdom Metazoa; phylum Chordata; class Mammalia; order Rodentia; family Muridae; genus Mus; species Mus caroli. The sequence continues at coordinate 46,685,712 of NW_028227274.1, read as the reverse complement.
TAGCCGAAATATGATCCAATGAATTCTAATGGGCTGTTAAGGTTTGGTATGGAGACTATGGAAATCAAAAGCCAAATCAGACATTGTTTTAGTATGTGGCCTTTTAGGTTCTCCTCAAAGTAAATAATTGGGATAGGAGTGGAGCATGTGGGAGGGAATAGGAAGATGACAGGCATGAGATTTACCCGCACTTCCTGTCATCTGGACTATAGTGCTCATAAATGTAAAGACAAAAGGAAGACTTGTAGATTGAAGCCTGAAACAACTCTGGGAGCAATGTGAACTCCAGATGTTCCATTTTTATTCTCCCTCTTCTCTCCATGTTTCCAGTGAACACAGACAAAGAATTCACATGGAAACATGACCATTAGGCTAAGAAGGCTGCCTAGGAATCCCACTTGCCTAGGAAATCTCAGAATAAGTCTTCATCAGATCAGAATAGAAAGATGGTTTCTCCTTGACTAATTGCCAATAGTATGTCACCTTAAAGATAATAAGTTCATAATAACACAAAATTTGAAACAAATGGCAAAATGTCAAGCAAGCATCACAAGCCACTTACGGAAGCATTACAGCACACTGAGGAGGGTGTTTTGGAATATTCCCAAGGAAAGGTTTTTAATTTGAATTTTTTATTAGATATTTTCTTTATTTACATTTCAAATGTTATCCCCTTTCCTAGTTACCCCTCCAAATATCCCCTATCCCTTCCCCCTGCACCCCAACCCACCCACTCCCATTCCTGGTCCTGGCATTCCCCTATACTGGGACATAGAACCTTCACAGGACTTATGGCCTCTCCTCCCATTGATAACTGACTAGGTCATCCTCTGCTACAGCTAGAGCCACAAGTTCCACCATGTATTTTCTTTGATTGGTGGTTTAGTTCCAAGGAGCTCTGGAAGTACTGGTTAGTTCATATTGATGTTCCTCCTATGGGGCTTCAGAAGACCCCTTTAGCTCCTTGGGTACTTTCTCTAGCTCCTATTTCATCCCTTGAATATATGGATCTCTCTTAGAAAAACTAGTTGAGTAAGGTGTTTTGCAAAATGGAGACTGGAGAAATTTTTAAAATTGAATAAACACTCATCACAGTGGTTGGTGAACAGATTTGCATGGCAGAAAATTGAATCCACAGTATGGTTGATAAGCTTAAAAAGTGAGAAAAACACATGGAAGACAGAAGATGAAAATGCAGTGAAGTTAATCATTACACAGCTCAAGGTTTGTCCTCAGATACAAAAATCACACTGGAGGACAATCCAATCAAGAACACTTACTAAAAACACACATATTATACACTATATATTAATATCTTGGTAATGACTGGCATAACCACACTCTATTCAGTCAATACAAAATATTAGCTAAATGGAATAATCAAAGATTAATCAAAATTTCTAATCAAATGGTGCTGGATGGTCACATATGATCAAATGTAATTTGAAAACATACTGATTTTTACTATACAGCATTACTTCAAAATTGTCTAAGCCAAAAATTACATTTGGTGGTGTTGGTTACTTCCCTCCATTCACAAATGCTACCTAGTCCTTAGAGCCAAAGAACAGAGGCTTTATTTGAGCAGGGTCTATGCTCTATCTGAAAACCTATTTACTTCTGTGTACTTCCAAAGAAAATCAGTGTAGTTACTGGAATCTGTAAACCCTGCTTTGCCACAAACAAAATTGTATGTCCAGTCTGCAATGCCTCATTACAATGTGAGCACAAGGCATAAAAGTCTTTTTCTGAGGAAATAATTGTTTATAGTTTATAGAATAATTATATATATATATATATATATATATATATATATATATATCCATCCTCATAAAAGAAGTCACTCTTTAGAGCAAACTGAGATTAGCTCAGAAATCCACAATAGTACATAAGGCAGAGATCAATAGGTTGTTAGGTTGTAGGAAACCCAGGCCCCAACAAATCTATATGCATCCCATCTCCTTCACTTATGGCTCATGGAACATCATGAAAGAAAAGAGGCAGCAGAAAGGTCATTACATTCCTAATACTAGGGTGTTTTGTAAAACAGTCTGGTGGAAATGGCTGTAGTAAAAAGACTATGGTAATATCAATGGTTATGATAACATCTAAGGAGAAAGATTCCATGTGGTTTATAGATAAGAACTACAAGCAACTAATGACTGCTAGAAGGAGAATTTGCCTCTCCCAGGGATATGTCTCCTGTGTGTGTGTGTGTGAGAGAGAGAGAGAGAGAGAGAGAGAGAGAAAGAGAGACAAAGACAGAGACAGAGACAGAGAGACAGAGAGAGAATGTGCACATGTATGCACACACACGTGCACGCGCGCGCACACACACACACACACATGATTCATGTATGCAAGAATCAATGGAAAAAAGGAGGCTATCATGTTGGATGTGTGGCAGGGAGACAGGAATGGTTCAAGGATAATACTTGGGAAAACCTTGAGGGATGAAAGGGAAGAGGAGAATCTGGTGTAACCCCGTTTCAATTAAAAAAAAATGAGTGAAAACAAGGGCATTAATCAGAAAATCACATAAAATAAGAACATATCCAAAATTCCAAACCTGTTACTAACAAAGACTTAAGAGAAAAGACATGTCAAAACATGAAGAAGAATTTTATAGAGAGAAACAACACAGCATGCATGAATGAAAGATGCCAAAATAAAAACTACACCATTAAGTGAACCTAAAAGATAAAAAAGTACCATACAACTGTAAATAATATTTTCACAAACTATCAATGTGGAAGGAAAAAAATCTCATTTGTAATACTACCAGAAATAATAAATTACTTGGGAATAATTTTAACTGTAATGAAACCTCAAAAATAAAAAAAATGTGACAATTGGCCACCCACACTTATAGCCGGCATGCCTTCCAGGAGGTGTGCAGTAATCAATGACAGAGGTAGTAAAGACCCAGAAGTAAACCCATACACCTATGGGTACTTAATCTTTGACAAAGAAGCCAAAAACATACAGTGTGGGGGAAAGAATCTTCAATAAATGGTGCAAGTCTAACTGGCAGTCTGTATGTAGGAGAATGAAAATAGATCCATGTTTATCACCCTGCACAAAGCTCAAGTCCAAGTGGATCAATAACCTCAACATAAGAACACATACACTGAACCTAGTAGAAGAGAAAGTGGGAAAGAGGCTGGAACTCATTGGCACAGGGAGGAAATTTCCTGAACAGAACACCAATGGCTCAGGTTCTAAGATCAACAATCGATAAATGGACCTCATGGAACTGAAAAGCTTCTATAAGACAAAAGACACTATCAATAGGATAAAGTGGCAACCTACACATTAGGGGAAAAAAAATCTTCACTAACCCTACATCTAACAGAAGGCTAATATCCAACATATATAAAGAACTCAAGAAGTTAACCTCCAAAACACCAAATAATCTAATTTTAAAATGTGGTACAGAACTAAACAGAAAATTCATAAAAGAAAAATCTCGAAAACACACACACACACAGACACTTAAATGTGCAGAGTCCTTAGTCATCAAAAAATACAAATCAAAATGACCTTGAGATTCTACCTCATACCAATTAGAATGGCTAAGATAAAAAACTCAAGTGACAACTCATGCTGGCTAGGATGTGGAGAAAGAAGAACACTCCTCCATTGCTGGTAGTATTGCAAGCTGGTACAACCACTCTGAAATCAATCTTGTGGTTCCTCAGAAAATTGGAAATAGTTCTACCTGAAGAAGCAGCTATACCACTCTTGGGCATATATCAAAAAGATGCCCCATGATAACATAAGGACACATGCTCCACCATGTTCATAGCAGCCTTATTTGTGATCGCTAGAAGCTGGAACCAACCTGGATGCCCCTCAGACGAAGGATGGGCACAGAAAATGTGGTTAATTTATATAATGGAATACTATCCAGCTATTACAAATGAGCACATCCTAGGTTTTTCAGGAAACTGGATGGAACTAGAAAGTAGCATCCTCAGTGAGTTAGTTCAGACCCAAGAGGGCATGCATGGCATGTACTCACTGATAAGTGAATATTAGCCTAAATGTACAGAATACCAAGGATACAACCCACAGAACATAACAAGTGTAACAACTAGAAAGGCCCAAGAGAGAATGTTTCAATTCCACTAAGAAGGTGGAAGGAAAGAATCACAGGAGTCAGAGGGATCTGGGTGGGAGAGGGGAGACGGAGGGGAAAGAGGGAATAATAATCTATTGTTTATAGAAGCCATATCATCTTTACTGTTTCTCAAGTAACAAGCATCTGTATTCATCTCATATTTCAATTATTGTGGATAATGCTGAAAAAAGGAAGGGGCATTAAAATTATCTGTATTTGGTTTCATGATTTTCATTTTTTTGGCTGTATGTCCAGTAGTAGATATTTTGTATCATATAATAAGTCTACTTTTAGGTTTGTTTTCAATTCTTTTGTCTTGGCTTGTTTTGTTTTCCTTTTAAGGAATTGCCATGCCATTTTTAATAATGGCTGCATGAATTTACACTCCAGAAGTAGTGTATATGAATCAGCTTTCTTCTACCTACTTATTAGCATTTGATTTTCTATTAACATTCATTTTCCTCACTGGAAACTCTACATCTCTACCTTTACAAAGAATTTCTTTGGCTACTTGAGTACTTGCAACATTTTTTTTCTGAAGTTGTAAAGAAAGAATTGATAGTTTGTTGGTGCTATATTGACTCTATAGATAGCTTTATGTCATCATATCTTTTGACCTATATTAATCCTTTCAATTTGTGACCCAGATTGCCTTCCATTCATTTTACCTTTCAGTTGTGTTTTTCAATTTTTATCATGTAGAGACATTACTTCATTGGTTAAATATATTAATAGACAATCTGTTTTCTAGGTATTGTCACAGAGATTACATTCTTACTTTCTTTATGCTACTGTTTTTGTTATTGACATCAAATGTGCAGTTATTTTCTTTATGTGTTCATTCTTTATGTTGTATCTTACTGAATTTATATATTGAAACTGCATTTTTAGGTGAAAGCTAGGACTTTTGTATATATAAAATTATTACAAAGGAAAAAAAAAGTATTTCTTGCCAGTTTGCAGTTTGGATATCATTTCTTCTTTTTCTTTCCTGGTTACTCTTACTAAGACTTTCAACATGATAATAAAGAAAATTGATGAAGACAGACATGCTTTTCTTGTTCTGGATCTTATAGAAAATTCTCTAGTTTTCTCTATAAGAATGTGGCTGTGAGTCTTAAACATACACACACACACACACACACACACACACACACACACACCTCTTATTTGCGATATGTTCCTGGTATTTACCAAATACCAGATTTGTTAAATTATTATATCATGAAGAAATTTTGTATCTTTTAAAATGCATTTTCTTATCCAGTGAGGGCATACAAAGAGTCTCTTTGTCAATTAGTGATTCTGCTAATAACTTTTGCTAATATATTAGGTTCTAATTTGCAACAAAACTTTAGAAACTCAGCATTGCTCTGCTTTCACCAAAATACTCAAGCTTTTCCTTGTATAGTCAAGTTGCTACAATAATGCCCAAGAGCTTATCTGTTGCTATGGTGACAACATGATATAAAGAGCATGATGCCATCCTATAAATTTTCCTCAACCCCTCTGAGCTGTGAAAATTGTGTCTAATGTTCTTTGCTGTGGTTTGATCCTCTGTTGGGAGTATATCATATCAGTGTTGTAGAACAATATGGATGAGGATTCTGGTCAAGAGCCTCCCAATAGAATATGGAAGCTAGATGACAGCTTTGCTTGATATAGGCACATCAATTGGTGTTCTGTCAAAAGTACTAGCCTGGCCATTTATTAATGTTGGGGAGAGAAAAATGACCCAAAGAATTGCTAGAATTCACTATTGGTAGTTTTTTGCTTATACGAAGATGGCAGACTCACTGCCAAAACACTCTATTTCAAATTGTTGTTTCTCAAGTTAACTGTTAGTGTGAAGATGGCAAGTATGGAAATCATGGGCTCTGAAGCCAAAGCACGCAGATCTGACTCTGTCCTATCAATTTATATTTCTATGTGTATGCATGGACCACGCTGACGCTCTGCTTCCCCATCTCTAAAGTGGGAGCAGAAGAGTAAGGAGAATAAGGTTTGTGAAAATGGGGTAGAAAAATACGTGGGAAACATTTAGAGTACTAACTAGCAGGTGATGCTTGACATAAGTTAGCTATTATCATTTCCCTGTTATTATCATTGACAGTTCTATTAAATTATCTATAGACTTCTGATAGAAATATTTTTATATATTTGCCCTTTATTTTAATTTTATATATATGGGAGTTTTGCCTGTATATATATCTGTGTACCACATGTACCCAGTAGGTGTGGGAGATAGAAAAGGATATGAGATCCTCTGGGACTGGAATTCTGAATGGCTGTAGCTACCATGTAGGTGCTGGGTACTGAACCTTGGTTTCTGCAGGAGCATCCAGTGTTCTTACCAGTTAATCCATATCTCTAGCCATTTGTTTTTTATTTTAATTTCATTCAGCTTTGAGTCAAGACAATGTGTATGATTTAAAATATGGACTATTTTTTTAAAAGCATACTTTTATATGTTTTAAATATGCTTAAATGTAAAGTTTTGATTTTTATAGTACAACTTCTTGTATAATTGCTTTAAAGGGTAACAAAATTTTATGTATCTCAAGTAAGCCACTTATTGAGGAAAAGATGGCTTCTTTGTTTGATATGCAAATGCCAGCCACAGTATTATGTGCACAGCTTTTTCTTCAAATCAATCATTGTTAGTGCTAAATTCATTACCACTAATAAAACCTTGTTTATCCCACCAGCTAGTGCATGGATGAGGACTTTGTATTGCAATGCAGGTCTACATTGATTGCCTTAAGTGCTTCTTGGTGAAGGTAAAAATAGTTTCTCTCTCTCTCTCTCTCTCTCTCTCTCTCTCTCTCTCTCTCTCTCCTAACATAGTCAACTTGGAATCATATATTCTCTCCCCATTTTGTTTTTCTTTTCTCCTCAGAGATATCCAAATTGGAACATGAAGATCCATATACCCACAATTTCCTTTCCTTTTATTGCCCTTTTTGTTATTTTAACATTATTAAATTTAGCAATGATTCAGTTTGGTAAACAGTCCACGATACTTAGTATCTTTGGTCAGGTCCTTCTGTGTCAGAATATAGTAGATGAAATGGTCTGTTCAAATCTATTTACCCTAAAGTTATCATGAGATCTTGGTTGTTGTTGATGTTTTAAAGCATTTCTTCTCTATTAGATTAAAACTGAAAAGGACAATTCAATCAATGCCCATCCCGTTTGCAAATTAATATGTATCATAATCATTTTCATCATGACTGAGCCTCATAACCTTTCTTTTAATTAAATTCTAAGTTTTAGAACTTCATTTTCATTTCTGAATGTAATAACAGCTTTCAGAACAATTATGGAATTCATAAAAAACACAATGAAAAAGAATTTGATGAAGCTACCAATTACCATACCTTTTGAAAAGCACATATAATTGAAGGGTAGAATATGAGGAATATGTAAGTACTATAGATATATTTACTTCAAAATTATACATTTAATGGATTTTTAGCATAGCATAAACAATTAGACCACTATATATTTAACCCCACATAGCTCTATTATGATTTCCAATAAAGGTATGTTGTATTTTTGGCAGCTGACTTACTTATATTTATTCAACAATTCCTCATTTCTTTCAGCAATATTTTAAATTCTGTAATGTCAGTAAGAGACAAGCAGGACATTCTCCTTATGAGACTGTATCTTCAGTGGGTAAATAAAATCTGCAGAATGTATTTCAGATGGTGAAAAGGACTATGACAAAAAGAGAAGGCAAATGTCTAAGACTCAGGAATGCATGTAAGGCTGGAAGACGTGGTGCATAGTTAGATAAGCCTCTCTGCAAGGGCAATGAAAGAAAAGAATTTGGGGTATTCTGACAGGAACATGGCACACTCATGAAACTGCATTTAGAATAATGTTGCTGAAGTGGAGAAAAGAGTGGGAAACTACCAGAGTCAGGATAAATGGTGGAGGGAAGGAGTTCCTGCATGAACTTTGATCAGCATTGCAGGCATACTGGCTTCTGCTAAAGTCAACAAAGCAAGCACTGGAGGCCTTTGAGAGAGGAAGGCTGAGAGCTACATCTTAAGAGTATGTGCCGGCTGTTCATTTATATTCTACAATGTATTTAAGAAAATGGTGTAAGAAGATGTCAACAATTCCAGTTGTCAATCCAAGTGTGATCAGAACTGAAAACTAGCCATTCATAATACACACAGAAAGAAAGAAAGAAAGAAAGAAAGAAAGAAAGAAAGAAAGAAAGAAAGAAAGAAAGAAAGAAAGAAAGGAAGGAAGAAAGGAAGAAAGAGAAAACAGCAATGATGCCCTTCACAAGAATGACATCTCTGGTGGCATTTTTCAAAAGCAGACATTTGACACAGATCTTGACATACTGTATGTTTATTAAAAATCATCACTTGTGAGTGGGGAGAAAGAGAAAGCAGAAGAAAAGAAGAAACTGAATTGTGATGCAGGCTCAAAAAAATCCTTACAAAGTTCCTAAATTGAGCTTAAATATCTGATTTTCAACAACATAGGTATCAGTTATTGTATAACAATTCCTAAAAACCCAAGAGCTGGTCTATACTTCCATAAGGATCCAGAATAAAAGAAAATGAGAAATTGCTAGGGACTACTTCTAGAGTAGTGTGCTGTGATGGTTTGTATATGCTTGTTCCATTGAGTGGCACTATTAGAAGGTATGGCACTATTGAGTAGGTTTGTCACTGTCGGTGTGTGCTATAAGATTCTCACCTGAGCTGCCTGGAAGCCAGTATTCTGCTAGTACCCTTCAGATGAAGATGTAGAATTCTCATCTCTTCCTGTACCATGCCTTCTTGGATACTGCCATATTCTTGCCTTGATAATACTGGACTGAACCTCTGAACCTGTAAGCCTGCCCCAATTAAATGTCCTTTATAAGACTTGCCTTAGGCTGATGGTCTTTGCTGCTAGGGCAGACCCCTAGTTGGTCTTCTCTCATGAAGACTCAACACCCCAATACATCATAGAGGACCCACTGCATTCAGAGCAGTTGAACCTACTGTACTCAAAGCAGTTGAGCAGTTAAGGATTCTATGTACTCAGAGCAGTTGAGGATCAGCTGTACTCTGCACAGTTGGACAACAACTTGACTGCTCCACTGAATACCCAAATCTGAAGACCTCCCAGGAGTTCTACTACAGCCAAGGCAACATATCAGCAGCTTCTCTGCCCTGTGAAGAGTCCCCAGTGGGAAGGCACCACAGGTGGTCTGATATAGCCAGGGCCACAAGCCTACCAGGAGACCTGAAGCAACCCAGGGACAAAAGAGGCAGACACCATATAGTCTCTCAGATCAACAAACACCAGGGATATCCAGATGGTGAATGGCAAGTACGAGATCATAAGAAACAGAAGCCAAAATATGGGGGCATCATCAGAACCCAGTTCTCCCACCACAGCAAGCCCTGAATACACCAAAACACCTGAAAATCAGGAATCTGTCCTAAAATCCTATCTCATGAAGATAATAGAGTCATTTAAGGAGGATATCAATAACTCACTGAAAGAACTACAGGAAAACACAGGTAAACAGGTGAAGGAATTTAATAAAGTGATGCAAGACCTAAAAATGGAAGTAGAAACAATAAAGAAAACACAAATGGAGGCAAATCTGAAAATGGAAAACCAGGATTAGGCATGTAAGAATTACCAACAGAATACAAGAGACAGAAGAGATAATCTCAAGTGTAGAAGATGCGGTAAAAGAGATTGACACAACTGTCAAAGAAAATTCAAAGCATAAAATCTCCTAACACAAACCTTCCAGGAAATTCAGGATTTAATGGAAAGACCAAGTCTAAGGATAAGTGGAATAGAGGAGAACAAAGATTCCAAGCTCAATGGACCTGAAAATGTCTTTAACAAAATCATAGAAGAAAACTTTCCCAAGCTAAAGAAAGAGATGGACATAAAGGTACAAGAAGTCTATAGAACACCAAATAAATGGGACCAGAAAAGAAAATCTTCTCATCACATAATTATCAAAACACTAAATGCACATAGCAAAGAAAGAATATTAAAGGCTGCAAGGGTAGAAGGCCAAGTAACATACAAAGGTAGACCTAGCGGAATTACAACAGACTTCTCAACAGAGACTCTGAAAGCCAGAAGAGCCTGGTCAGAGGTCATGCAGACTCTAAGAGAACACAAATGCCAGCTCAGGCTACAATACCCAGCAAAACTCTCAATCAACATAGGTGGGAAAACCAAACTATTCCAGGACAAAACCAAATTCAAACAGCATCTATCTACCAACCCAGCCCTACAGAGTATCCTGAAAGAAAAACTCCAACACAAGTAAGATATCTACACCAAGAAAGAACCATATATTAAACATCTCACAACACTGTCAAAAGCAGAGAGCCATTTAAAGCCAGCTACAAAACCAAACATATCAGGAACCAACAGTCATCTCTCTTAATATTTCTCAATATTAATAACTCAACTCACCAATAAAATGGCATAATGAACAGACTGGATAAGCAAACAAAATCCAGCATTTTGCTGCATACAAGAAACAGACCTTAATAACAAAGACAGGCACAATCTTTGTTAAAGGTTGGAAAATGTCTTCCAAGCAAATAGTGCCAGGAAACAAGCAGGAGTTGCCATCCTAATATCCAATAAAATAGACTTTCAATCAAAAGCTTTCAAGCATGATGAAGAAGGACTATACATATTCATCAAGGATAAAATCAAAGGGAAAGTCTCAATTCTGTACATCTATGCCCCAAATGCAAGAGCATCAACATTCATGAAAGAAACTTTACTAAAACTCAGAATGCACATTGTACACCACTCAATAATAATAATAGTGGGAGATTTCCACACCTCACTCTCACCAATGGACAGGTAATTGAAACAGAAACCAAATAGAGACACAGTGAAACTAAGAAAGGTTATGAACCAAATGGGTTTAACAGATATCTACAGAACATTTCACCATGAAACAAAAGAATGCGCCTTCTTCTCAGCAACTCATAGTACCTTCTCCAAAATCAACCATATAATTGATCACAAAACACCCCTCAACAGATACAAGAAGATTGAAATAATACTATGCATCCTATCAGATCACCTGGCCTAAGGCTGGTGGTCTTCAATAACACCAAAAACTACAGAAATCCCATATACAAGTGGAAAGTGAATAACTCTTTACTCAGTGATAACTTGGTCAGGAAAGAAATAAAGAAAGAAATTAAAGAATTCCTGGAATTTAATGAATATGTTGACACATCATACCTAAACTTATAGGACACAATGAAAGCAGTGCTAAGAGGACACTTTCCTGATAAAGAAACTAGAGAAATCTTACATTAACAACTTACCAGCATACCTGAGAGCTCTAGAACAAGAAGAAGAAAACTCACCCAAGAGAAGTAGAAGGCAGAAAATAATCAAACTAGGCCACAATCACCAAATAGAAACAAAGAAAACAATACAAAGAATCAGCAAAACCAAAAGCTGGTTCTTTGAAAGAATCAACAAGATAGATAAACTCCTAGCAAAACTAACCAAAAGGCCAAGAGGCAGTATCCAAATTAATAAAATCAGAAATGAAAAGGGAGACATCAGAAACAGAGGAAATTCAAAAAATTATCAGATCCTACTATAAAAGCCTATATCAACAAAACTGGGAAATCTAGATGAAATGGATGGTTTTCTAGACAGATGCCACATAACAATGTCAAATCAAGAGCAGGTAAACTATCCTAACAGGCCCATATCACACAACATAATAGAAGAAGTCATTAAAACCTCCCAACCAAAAAAAAGCCCAGGGCCAAATAGATTTAGTGCAGAATTAAACCAGACCTTCAAGGAAGACCTGATACCATTTTTCTTCAAACTATTCCATAAAATAGAAACAGAAGAAACACTACCTAACTAGTTTTATGAAGCCACAAAATTACTCTTATATCTAAACCATACAATGACCCAACAAAGAAAGAGAACTTCACTTATGAATATCAATGCAAAAATACTCAATAAAATTCTTGCAAACTAAATCCAATAACACATCAAAACCATCATTCACCATGATCAAGTAGGCTTCATTTTAGGTATGCAAGGTTGGTTTAATGTACAAAAATCCATTAATGTAATCCAGTATATAAACAAACTCAAAGGAAAAAAATCACATGATCATCTCCATAGATCCAGAAAAAGCATTTGACAAAATACAACATCCCTTCATGTTAAAAGTATTGGAAAGATCAGAAATTCAAGGTCCATACGTAAACATAATAAAAGCAATTTTCTGCAAACCAACAGCCAGTATCAAATTAAATGGAGACATACTTGAAGAAATCCCACTGAAATCGGGGACAAGACAAGGATGCCCACTATCTCCATATCTATTCGATATAGTATTCAAAATGCTAACTAGAACAATAAGACAACAAAAAGACATCAAGGGAATACAAATTGGTTGTAAGGAGCCGCCCTCACATTCGCCATTACAAGATGGCGCTGATGGCACTGACACCCGTGTTCTAAGTAGTAAACAAGCAAGCTGCGCATGTGCCGGGGTAGCTTTCCATGCCATGTGCTCTGCCTTTCCCGTGACGACAACTCCGGCCCGATGGGCTGCCGCCAATCAGGGAGCAACACGTCCGAGGCGGAGGACAGTCCTCCATAAAAGGGAGAGGGCTCCGCCATTGCTGTCTCTCTCTCTGGCTCTCCTCTCCACTGGCTCCTGATGGGGTAAGCAATAAAGCTTGTGCTGCAGAAGATTCCGGTTGCCCTGAGCGTGTTCTTACCAGGGGGAACAAAAGCTCGGGCAATAATTGGAAAAGAAAAAAAGAGGTATCACTATTTTTAGATGATATGATAATATACATAAGTGACCCCAAAAATTCTACTAAATTTGTAGCCTTCCTTTATACAAAGGCTGAGAGAGAAATTAGGGAAACAATTCCCTTCACAATAGCCACAAATAGTATAAAATATCTTGGTGTAACTCTAATCAAATAAGTGTAAGACTTGTATGACAATAACTTCAAGTCTCTCAAGAAAGAAATCGAAGAAAATCTCAGAAAATGGAGAGATCTTCCATATTCATGAATTGGCAGAATTAATTAACATAGTAAAATGGCCATCCTACCAGAGGCAACCTATAGATTCTATACAATCCCCATCAAAATCCCAACACAGTTCTTAAAAGACATGGAAAAAGCAATTGTCAAACTCATCTGGAAAGGCAAAGGGGGGAGGAGGTATGGGATGTGGATCAGACAAAGGAAGGATGCGGGGGGAGTGCGAAATAGAATATGGAGTGTAAAAAGTAAATTAAAAATAAAATTAAATTAAAAAAAATAAAAAAAGACTTGCCTTGGTCATGGTGTCTGTTCACAGCAGTAAAACTCAGACAGAAGCTGTTACCAGGGACTGCGGTATTGCTGTGTAAGGCCTGACCATGCTTTTGTTTGGAAAAACGTAGATTTTGGGACTTTGGATTTTAAAAGCAGTGGAATACTTTAAGAGGGGTTTAGTGGGCCAACCCAGTAGGAATATGGACATCTTTGTTGCCCCGAATAATTTTAATTGTGTGGACCTGGTCCTAGAGGTTTCAGTGAAAATTTTCAGTTTGTGGCCTAGGGGCTGTTTTTGTAGTATTTTAGTAAAGAACATGGCTTCCTTTTGCCCTTGTCTGAAGAGTCTGCTTGAGGCTAGGGAGAAGAGACTCACATTACTTGCATTGGACAAAGGAAGTCTCAGAAACACCCATCATAGACTCTGTTCTCTGGTTAACTCTCATGAAGAGCATTTTGAACAAGCATAGCAAGCTTAGAAAGAAATATATAATATATTTGGTTTGGGTATTAAAGGGGCACCAGGAAGTAAAATGGAGCTGAGTCCTGTGTTCTAGGAGATAGCAGATTAAGGGAATGGAACCTTGGGGCAAGATCCTACCCAGCTAAGTTAAGATCCAGGTATGGTGGTACACATATTTAATCCCAAGAGATAGAGCCAAGCAGATCTCTAAATTTAAGGCTAACCTGGGATAGAGGAAGTTCTAGGTGAAATACAGGCATGGCAATCCATACCTCCAATCCCAGGAGACAGCCATTGAGATGTTTGAGTTTACAGTCATACTACAGAGAAAGATCCAGCACAGACAAGCGTAGGCAGTGAATGATTTGGAAAACAGATAGTGATCATGTAATAGAACAAGTGATCATGTTTGAACAGTGGAAGATTTTATTGGTACGTTACAGCTCCTGTAAGCAGCAAAACTTGGCAGCTTCAGCCATGTGACTCTTGCTTTAGAGTGAAAATAGAAGGGACTACTGGGACAATTGATGTTAGTTAGCTGGAGTTAAGAAATTAGTGGTAATTAAGAAGAGACCAGCATCAATGAGGTGAAATCTTCTGGGAAGTGTTTACTGAGAGCACAAAGAAATTGTATTCCAATGATAGCCAATGTTGTATCTCCTGCAGCAGCTGTACTTGGTAACGTGTAAGAGTCACCCAGGTGGTATTGGTTTTGAAGGCAGGCTTGGCATTGTGAGAGAACATGGAAGACCATTGGTGAAGGCACAGGCTCAGTTGCAGTTGATTGAAGGGGTCATGCAAAGGAGTTGAGGCTTAGCACCATGAAGAGAGACTATGAGAGGCTATTGGTGAAGCCTAGCTGCAGCAGAAGACTCCGGTGTATTGGAAATGCCACTACCATGGGATGATCACCAAGAACATAATAGGGTAATCAGTGGAGTGGATCAATCTGAGCTTAGAGTGCTACAGAGGGTAGATTTGGAGTAGCCCTTTGGAGGATCCCAGAAGTTCATGTATGGGTCCCAGACATTGAAACAAGAAGATGTAACATTGATGTTGTCTTGGAGACACCAAGATGTTCTATATGCCATAAATGTAGGCTATCACTGAGGATAGCTGCTAAGAGGGAGTGAAACCAGCCTAATAGAAAAAAGTTTGTTGCAGATGAAAAAGGAGTTGGAGATCTGAAGACTGCTTTGACATCAGACATGGAGATGAAAAGTTTGGAGTTTGACAAGCTGGGGTTTTTTTCTGTTTGTTTGTTTTTGTTTTTGTTTTGTTTTGTTTTGTTTTGTTTATTTGTTTGTTTTTGTCTTGCTTTGGGAATTACATTTAAGTGATTGGGTGGATTTCAGAAGACTTTGAACATTGGACTTTTAACATTGTTGAGACTGCTATAAACTACAGGGACTTTTGAGGTTGGACTAAATGTATTTTGCATTATGCTATGTTTACATATGGCCCCCATAGACTCATATGTTTGGATAAGCCTATATGGGCCAGGAGTAGAATATAATGGTTTTTATATGCTCTTCTCAGGGAGTGACACTATTAGAAGGTGTGGTCCTGTTGGAGTAGGTGTGTCACAGTGGGTGTAGGCTATAAAATCCTCATCCTAGGTGCCTGGAAGCCAGTATTCTGCTAGCAACTTTCAGATGTAGAGATAGAAATCTCATCTCCTGCACCATGCCTGCCTGGATGCTGCCATGTTCCTGCCTTGAAGATACTGGTCTATACTTCTGAACCTGTAAGCCTTCTCCAATTAAATGTTGTCTTTTATAAGACTTGCCTTGGTCATGATGTCTGTTCATAGCAGTAAAACCCTAAGACATGTGCTATTGAAATGATCACCATGTAAATATGTGACTATAATTTATCTTCATGTCAGTTAATGATGTTTCTGAGAGGGTATATCATAAGAGAGATTGATAGGATTGTTGTTCCTATTCAACCTATAAATTTCATTAATTATTGAGTGAACACAGAGATATTTTCTTTTACAGATCTCCTCTTTAATAATTAATAATAAGAATACATAAATGTATTCTGCTACTATGATCTGTAAAATCAACTTATCATTGTGTAATGTGTTTGAACAGTGGAAGATTTTATTGGCAATTGGTGGGAAATTTGATGCTGAAAGTCTCTTGAATTTTGGAGCTCTAGCATTGTACTTTTCTCCCCATTTACCATCTGATATGAACCCTTTAGTAATGGATCTGATATGACACAGAAATCTAGAGTTCAGTAATTCAGTATCCATAAATGTTTCCTAATTACATGACATAGAGTTTTACTGTGACCTCAACTGCCTTTTAGCATACAGAGATAAACTGAATATCAACCTGAATAGAAACAGCTCATGACATAGATGTTTATAATCAAATCCAGTGTATGACATCCATATTTCTTAGTATAAATCTCTTTGCTTCATAGCCAATTTGATTCTAAAATATATATTAAAAATATAACCATTTAGTGTTATTCTTCTTATATGCAGTTAGCTCCAAATACTAAGATACCCATTTGCTAGGGTAATGCTTATTCTGTTTAAATGGTTTTGAAGAGTCAAATACAATTTGTAGTATTGTTAAATAATGGAGACCTATAGTGTTTTATGAAGCTAGTGAAAAGGGTATAAACCTTTCTTTTCCAGAGGGTGTTAATAGTTCAAAGCCTGAAGCCATTGAGAGTAGCAACTGATGATCTATGAATGTTCTTTTCAACCTTAGAATTCTCTTCAACTTGTCCCAGAAGCACTGTTTGCTGATGGCTGAACCACTTTTATTTTTCTACGCTTCATTCCTAGTCCTGATAAATTTCTCACTTTTTCTCTAGTAGATCTGGTGGAGTAGTTGTTAATGACACCCATCCCCACAAATTATTTTAACCTGTAGTCTTGTACTGAAAAACATATATCACGTGACATCAAAATGTTCCTATAACTTCTATGAGTATTTTTCTCAAAGAGGGAAAACAAAACAAAACAAAGATATGCTAAGAGTCACCCATTATTCTCAGGATCATGCATGACCAGAACGAAAGGAATATAAATAAGGAGCTAATTTAGTTCACATCAAATTCTATTAGTCTCTCATTCTCTCTCTGTTTAATATTTCTCCTATCTCCCAATGTGCACCATTTATGCCAATTAGGCATCCCACAGCCAGCCATGTTTTCCCTGTCCTAACTTATGCAAATTTTACTCATTCTTCTAATCACTGCTTCTCATTATATATTCCTTGCTTATTTTCAATCTTCATTGATCTTCCTTTGCTTGAAAATCCAATAGGATTATAGTTTGCAGAAAACTCTTCTATATTTAATTGCACAAGGTCAGATGTGTGCACCAGCATTTCAATTGCTTTGTTCTACCACCCAATATATTGTAGACCTTAAAAGTACAGAGTTTGGTTCCTCCACAAAAAAACAAAACAAAACAAAACAAAAAAACCCAAAACAACAACAACAAAAAAAACCCCACACAAAACAAACAAACAAACAAACAAAAACCCTGCCACTAAAAGTCCTCAGTGAGTGCCCTCTTCTTGCTCTAATTGAAGAATGAGCCTCACAAAGGAAAACTCTGCCCATCTATAAAGGGTGTACTCATGGTCTGGTTTAAATATGTAGCATTCGAATCAGCATATAACCTTTTATATCCTTAATCAGTTTTACTTCTAAAGGCTGATTGCAGCTTACATTTTTCAAAGAATAAATCTGGCCTAGATAATTTGGATCAATTATCCTGAAAGTAGAATTGACAGCCATTGTTTATTTATCCATGAAGTCAGTAAAAATTATGTTTTAGAAAATGCTCCCACAAAAGAATGCAATTTTCTTCTTTAACTTAATCTTTAGTGAATTCAGAAAAGACAGTAAAATCATCTACTTGCTTTAAATATGATTTGATGCTCCAGGGCTATAAACAGTAAAGAGGTACTCATTTAGAACTAAAACTTTGAAATGTATTACTCTAGATGTTTACAACACACCTATGAAAGGACTTTGTATAATAGGATTACATATATTTATTTAAACACTAAACTTTTCATACGCATGCCCTCAGAGAAGCTGAAGTCGTGGAGAGAAGATATACCAATGTAACAACAGTATTTTCCTGAGTGGAAAAGAAGCAGATAAATGTGTGCAGAGATTTGCAATAGTCTTTCAATTGTATAATCTGCATTATTTACAAAGAAAAGACCTGAAGCCTCTATGGGGAAATGATAGAATTCTTAATTTTTCCACAGTTCACAAATGGTCTTATTCAGAGTTATGGAACCCATTTCCAACTGGTATGTCTACAACACAAGTTCCTCAGCCAAGGATCAGGAATTATCACTGAGGCAGATAGGGGAGGATTGGAAGAGCTAGAGACCTGGCAGTTTGTTGTAAGTCTGCTCCATCTAGGAATGCCCAAGAGGTGGCAGCCATTTTGGTGAGACTTGAACACCATGTGTTCTCTTTCAAATACCACAAATCTCAGTTGAAGCTGTCAAGGAAACAAATGAACCGAGTCTTTGCCAGTGACCCACAAGTGAAGTGTCTTTCATAACCAATAAATCCACAGATTTGAGAAAAAGCATGTATTTCTAAACAGTCACAGAAAGCCTGAACATAAACCCAATTAATGTGAGAAAACTAAGATAATAATAGCACATTGGAAATATAAACAGCAATTTTGAGCTTTTGACTTAAAAATAAGAGCATGCAAATAATTAAAATAAAATCAGGATGCATAACCATATTAGGTGAACATACATTATAAAAATATAGATGAAATATAAATATCAAATTTTCATACTTCTTCTGAGTATAAAAGTTGCAAATAATTTAAATTCCTCCATGTATAACACAACATATTAACATTAGGACATCAAGTAAATATTCATAAAACATTACTCACACATTAAATTTTCCTGTTTAATTTATTTGCCTAGATTAAGTTGATATAGTGACATACAAGTAGAAAATTAAGTATATCTTGGGTTGTGATTATTTGCATGTATAAAAGCATATATATATACAAACATATATGCATAGAATATATATATGCTCACATTGTCTCCATTCACCTATCTCTCATATGTCTGGGTATTAGTGAAATAAAACTTTAAAGTGTATTTTAAAAAATAATATTTTAGATTGGGATTTGCTTTTCAAGGCTATTTACAGAACTTATGAATCCTAGAATTCTTTCATTGATACTAATTATTGAATTTAAGATAAAATTCAATTTAAAACTGATGAAATGAATATATTCAATAGAAGGCACAGCACCCTTTAGCAAGATGAAGGACCCAGCATTTTCCCTCTTCTTGTGAGTGAGAACTACATTTTTACAACATTCAAGATAACCTGAAACAAAGGAATTTCTTTATAATGGTAATACAATTGATTTGTTTCTTATGGAGAATGAAACCATACAAGTAGTGATTTTATTAATTTTTCAAAAAGCTAGACTATGCATCCCCAAAGTTTACCTTGCTACTTTACATACTGGGGTTTTTTTGGCTTTCTTTGCTCTGTTTTTTCTCAATACATTCTTTAGTCCATTGTTGAGTTAAGCAACTTTGGACCATGATTATTGTGAATTGATATCATACACTTTTAACATTTTGTTCTTGATTGGTAAGAATTTTTTTAAAGCTGATGGAATTTAGCTAATGGAGTGCTTGGTAATATGTATTATTTAGAAAAACATACGGTTAAGTGATATTTGAGATCGAGGTAAGCTAAAATAAAGAGTACAATGTCAGAGTGAAATAGCTTATGATTCTCCTCTCACCATCTGTTCATTACAATCAGTGCAATGGCCATCAGGACCAGAGAAGGCAAATCTGTAAGCTTCTCATATAGAAGTGTTTTTAAACTATCATCATCATTAAGGAAAAAAATCATTAAATTATCTATTTGGCTGAGTAGTTCATAAATCAATTTTGTGCCTCATGGGAGAAGACAAACAGTATGCTAGCAGTAGGTTCAAGGGCAAAGTAGCCTCTGTATAACTTGAACAGGTCAAATGAAGAATGTGAACGTTAAACAGATAATACAAGAAAGAAAATGGTTAGATGTTATCTGAATTTCAGGATTTCTCTCACTCTTTGAAAATATCATATTGTATATAGTGCATCTTGATCATATCCATATCTGTGACCTACTTTCAAACATTCCAAACCTTCTAAGTATTTCATTTCCAACATCATATGCTATTTAAAACTTTGTTTCAGTAATTTACCAAATCCAATTAAAGCTGCCTATTATGTGACTGAGTGTGGGGTCATTTGCTCTGACCTGGACAATCAACCAATGTCTACACTTCCCTACACAAGAAGGTGGCTTCTCCTTAGTCAGCATTGACCAACTGTCAACATTTCCTTAGTTAGAGGCAGGATATTAGACACCCTTTCTTTCTAATTATGATCTTTTGAGTTCTTTAGTAGGGTAACCACATAGTCTGTGATTCATGTGTGCTTCAGCAGTATGGCTTTCTGTAAAAAAGCATCTTGTGGTGAGATGGGAATCCCCACCCCTACTTTTGTAATTTGAGTATAAGAGTTGGTGCCTTCATCATGTTTTTCCCTCTAACTAACCAGTGATTGCTATGGGAAGTCTACTCTGAAGAACTAAGTAGAAAACAGCAATGACAAAAACCCCTAAAATCTGTGAGTTGAAAGCTAGCTCATCTAAGAAGTTGCCCATAGACTGTGTTTTATCACTTAAAGTTTTCCAAAGATTATTGTTACTTTTCTGTACAACAGAATTTTAATTTTAATTGTAGTACTCTGACATAAACTTTGGAGTATCTATAAGCATGATTTAAAGTCTAGGTAAGTTGAGGGTTTCCTGGGTGTCACTTCCCTCAAGTAACATAGATTTTGTTGGTCTCTGTCTCTACTGGAGGACAGCACTATCTTTCACTATCAGGAAACACACATAGTCATTTTTTTTTTAAATCTATAAATCAAGTGTTGGCTTTAAAAGGTATTTTGTTGTCTGGATAGCTATTATATTACTATTAATATTTGCTTAAAAGTCTTTGTAACTTAGTAGTGCTAGATATTTCTATTTGAAAATCAATGTTATTTGATCTCAAAACACTGTTACTAGAATGCAGTATTCTAAACCTCAACCATTTTCTTAAAGGCAGCAATAATCCAAGTAGCAAGCTAATAAGATAATATTGTCATTATGTCATTGCTTCAAAAGTTATACTAACAACAATAAACAAGTACAATAAATGAGGTTATAGATGTTTAGGAAACTGCATTATTTCAAAGATGTCAATCTAATTTGAGAATTAGCTTCGTTATTTTTTTTTATTCCCCTCTGAAAATCCCCTATCCCATCCCCCATCCCCCTGCTCACCAACCCAGCCACTCCCACTACCTGGGCCTGGCATTCCCCTATACTATGGCATATAATCTTCACAGGACCACCATCCTCTCCTCTCATTGATGAGCAACTAGGCCATTCTCAGCTACATAAGCAACTAGAGCCACGAGTCCCACCATGTGTTTTCTTTGATTGGTGGTTTAGTCTGAGGAAGTTCAGGGGGTAAAAGCTAGTTCATATTGTTGTTCCTCCTATGAAGCTACAAATCCCTTCAGCTCCTTGGGCACTTTCTCTAGCTCCTTCATTGGGGAGCCTTACTCTGTCTAATTAAAAAATGGGGTACAGAGCTAAACAAAGAATTCTCAACTAATGAATTCTGAATGACTGAGGAGCACCTAAAAATGCTCAATATCCCTAGTCATCAGGGAAATGCAAATCAAAACAACCCCGAGATTTCACCTCACACCAGTCAGAATGGCTAAGATCAAAAACTCTGATGACAGTAGATGCTGGTGAGGATGTGGAGAAAGAGGAACACTCCTCCATTGCTGGTGGGATTGCAAGTTGGTACAACCCCTCTGGAAATCAGTTTTGCAGTTCCTCAGAAAATTGGACATAGTACTACAGGAAGATCCAGTAATACCACTGAAGATGCTCTAAAATGTAATAAGGACACATGTTCCACTATGTTCAGAGAAGCCTTATTTATAATTGCCAGAAGCCGGAAAGAACCCAGATGTCCCTCAACAGAGGAATGGATATAGAAAATGTGGTACATTAACACAATGGAGTACTACTCAGTTATTAAAAACAATGAATTTATGAAATACTTTGACAAATAGATGGATCTGGAGAATATCATCCTAAGTGAGGTAACCCAATCCCAAATGAACACACATGATATATACTCACTGAAAAGTGGATATTAGCCCAGAAGCTCAGAATATCCAAGATACAATTTGTAAAACACATGAAACTCAAGAAGGAAGACCAAAATGTGGATACTTCTATCCTTATTAGAAGGGGGAAACAAAATACCCATGGAAGGAGTTGAAGAGACACATTTCAGAGCATAGACTGAAGGAATGATCATCCAGAGACTGCCCTACCTGTGGATCCATCCCATAAAGTCACCAAAGCCAGACACTATTGTGGATGCCAACAAGTGCTTGCTGACAGGAGCCTGATGTAGGTGTCTCCGTAGAATTAGCTTCTTAAAGACTGTCTAAGTGCCTGGTTCAGTAAAGATAAAATAAAACATATCCCACATGGACTCGATTAAAGTAGGATGTATACCCATTATAAATCGATGGAAAGGAAGATTCCAAGATCTGAAGCCAAGTTAAGTATATTTCAAGGAAATTCAAAAAAAAAAAAATAAAAAATAAAGCAAAGCAACAACAAACAAGTAGATTATGAAAACAAACATAACAAGATCTGAAAACAAACAAAAAAGGAAAAGAATGAAATTTCTATTTTGACTCAAAATCCCAATCACATAAAGATTTCCCAACTACAAATTATATTAACAGGTTAATATAAAAATTATCCTTAATGTTTTATGTGATTACAGTTCATATGACAAAATATATATTGCTTTGAAAGAAAAGCTCAGTGGAAATAAAATTTCAAAATTTAAAATACACTAGTTAAAATAGTCTATGAATCAGGAAAGACAAGCTTTGTTGTATAACATGAGAAAACAGTATTTTCCAAGTAAAATGTCATTTTTCCAAAATATTAGATATAAATGTAGTCTATGTTTGACTTGTCTTTATACATAATATCTGAGGAGAAATGAGTGTTTATAGTTATAATTTATTATTTTAAACAAGCTTAAGTATTCAAAAAATTTAAATAAAGCATGGTTTTATTTCTTGGTCTCTTTTAGATTTTTTTAGCTGTAATCTAAAAGAAAATTAAATTAAAAACAAATTACAAAATATTTATTAATTATCTCAAAGCTTTCATTGTTAAACTCATGATTTTATTGCTAGATGACTTCCCTATTAAGATATTCCCTGAGATTTATTTGCACATATTTTTCAGTTCTATTTATGACTAAAATGACTGTGAAATGTTCATTTTAGATGAAATTCTTAATGTGACATTGCTGTATAATACTGTTTCTTGAAAACTGGTGAGAAAACATGTTCTCACTACATCTAGGCAACTGACTATAGAACAAGGTAAGGCAATATACAAAGTCCATGTTGGTGAACCTGTGGGATTATAGGAGTTACTTACATAAGAATGGTTCAGGAGTTATTTATAAAAGTAGAAATGTTGCAAAGACTGCTTCATCTAGAAAAGCATTACATGGGATGGGTGACAGCTCACACAGAAGCTGGAAACCGGGAGCTCTTTGCACAATTTGTAGGCAGCTGAACAGGCTGGAGACTATTTTTTTAGAGCAGCTCAGATGGTATGAATTTCCTGGAGGTGGTTCAGCTTATCTGGTAGCATCACACAGAAGTCCTTACTATTTATACACAATTGAAGAAGGAGTCTCATAAATCCAATCAGTTTCAGGAACTTCCTGAAGCCTTGAGGTTTTACTTTCTAATCTTAAGGAGCTTTCTTGCAGGACAGAGTGTTTTACCTCCCTTTAGAACATATGGCAATGTTAAAGAGCTTCCCAACAAGATGAATAGTTTTATCTCATAGGAAATCATGACACACTCACACAGATACACACATCTTTAAATAATGGTAACTTTAAAAATAAGATATCAAGATTTAATGAATAGCATAATCAAAACATTAATAAAATGACAATACCAATCAATGAAGCTAGGCTTCATAGTTATAATTTTGTGAAGTTAATTAAATCACTCTAAAGAATGATTCAGAATTCTGACTAAACCCAAAATCAGTGCTTCTGAAGTCTGCCCAAAATAAACTCTCCGAGTCCAAGAAAGTAAGCACACACATGTTTATTTTTATAGGGCTATGAGTAGTTATTGGAAATAAAAATGAGAAATAGTAGAAAAAGAAAACAGTTTATTCACAACAAGGAAGTGAGAATCACTTTCCTAATGGATTGCTTATTCCTGTGAAATGTAATAGAGATACTGAAGTAAAATATGTATAACCATATAATGCATTATCAATCATATTTATAGTTTATTGAAATAAATGTTTATCAAAAAGTTGTAAAACATATGTGGAGATTGTAAAGAAGAGCTTAAGGTGAAGAGGCAGATGACTGTATGGGAGAAGGCAAATGTGAAGATCTCCTGTTCTCTCTGGAGCATCTTTTATTTTTGAGATGTCTTTTCAAGTTAAAGAAAAATTTTTGTAATGAAATACAGCGTTAATCAAGCACACAAACACACTTAGCCTCTAACTATGTTGTTTAGTCCTTATGCAGAGGACAGTGGACCATAATCTTAAACTATTGTCAACTAGAGATGGAGAAACATTAGTGTATAATATAAAGTTACCTAGGGATATGTTGTAATCTTTATAAAGGAAGGTATCTGCGTTGAGGAGATAAATGAATTGGCCCTGTGGTGAGCTCAGAATTAGCATAGCCTCTACCTAGGATGTGCCAAAGAACTCAAAATTGGCCTGCACATTAATTATGATGTCACTTTACACTTCAAGCTCATAGAAAAGTCTAAATAAGTGTTATTGTAATGCAAATTGAGCATTTCTCTGATGTTCAAAATTTTAGTAGAATTGTGTATCAGAAATGATCAAGACAATTATGAGCTCACAGATAAACTGCCTAGTAATTAAGGACATTTCTGTTTGAAAACACGGTAATAACAAATTTTATTTGTACCTCTTAACAAAAAATTTGAGGTGCCCAATATTTTGAGTTACTGTCTAGTATCTTGTATGAAATAGAAATGAGTAGATTGCCTAAGTCTAATATTTCAGGATGCTATTCTCTAAGACTTAAGTGTATGCCTAGATTGAAGCAAATTGAATGATATGCAAATTGTGATTTACCTTGGAAGAAAACTGGTAGGTAAGATTGTTTATTAGTTCTAAAAAATTCATCATGTGTAGTGGTGGTAATGTTCCGGTTCATGAAATGGATATGTTTCTACACATATGTTTGGTTTATAATTACATACTTAAAACTATGCTTATCATTTGTGTGTGTTTGTATTCACATTTTACTTTCATGAGAAAGGAGCTATGTGCAATTTAAACCTTGCAAGTTCAGGAACAAATTGCAGGTGAAAGTCAAGTGGATGAAGGTCATTTGCATAAACTGTAGGTGGGAAAAGAACCCTGACCTCAAAAGACATTAAGACTCACTTTTCTGTCTTTGAGATTCATAGATGAAAAGTCTAATCTGAAATAAGATAATGAATCTGTGAATCTTCTCTGGGGCCTTAGTGAACTCAAGGATAGGAAGGACATTTCAAAGCCTCTTTCAATAAAATATTAATGGCAATGCTTAATCAAGCACTTAAGCTTTTTACACAGGTTTTGATTGATTATTGTTGTGGAATGTGGGAATCCCATTCTCTTAGGATGTAAATTGAACATACCTAGTCCTAATCTTTAATTTCATGACTTGTGAAAACCAAGGGAAAAAAAGTTCCAAAGTCATGACAGAAAACTTGAATATGAACTAGTAACTACCATTCACAACTTTATGTCCTTTGTGAAAAACTTTATGAGTCCTATCCTCTACTTGTCTCCCAGTGTATCTCTCTTATCTCTTTGTATCTCTGTCTTTTTCTCTGTCTTTATCTTTTAATCTCTGTCTGTGACTGTCTGTCTTTCCCTTTTTCACTCCGAACTAGTCACTCATAAACACAGTTTATATTCCAGAATGCTATGGTGTGTCACTGGCACTTTTTGGGACATATTCCCAGAATTTTTTTTACAGTAAACATGAAAGAAATTTTTTTCTTATTATTTACAGCAATGCTTCACTAAAATATGAATGGTCTGTCTTAAAAATCTACTTGCGTGGTAGGTTTATATAATAGGTCTTAGCTGTATTCCTTTCTGTAGTTATTTATTATGTAAGGCTGGTTTGGGTTGGTGTGTGGTTATCATTAACAAATATAACAGAAAAAAAGGACAAAAATCAGACCAAGAAGAACTGTATTCTTTCTAACTGTCCACTTAATATTTAATTAACTAAAGAAGAACAATATAAGCAAATCAACTATAACTATTTAAGATGATACAAATAAAGAAAATGACTTAATTTTAATGCACCAAAATATACTATATGAGTCAGGACAGGAACAAATAACAAAAAAACCACTAAACTGTACAGGACTAATATAGGAAATAAATTAAGCCCTTCAAACCAGTCCTCTCAACTTCTGCCATAGCCACAAAGAGTTTCCCCGACATGCCATGTATTTTATCAGTCAGTACATCATTGTTAATAATCTGGTGATGTAATATACCTTATTTATTTTTCAGTCTAACAGCAATCTATCTCATCCTACCTTAGGCAACCATAGTGGTTTAGGCATGATTTTTCTTCTTCATTCCACGTTCAATCTCTTTCTTCCTGCTGTATTTGAGCTCGGTAAAGGCAGAGGCTATATTGGCTGTGCTGACCTTTGTTCTAGCACTTAGCATAATGACTAACACCTGTTTGGTACTCAACAAACGGTTGGAGAATTAACTAATGAAATGACTTTGTACATATTCAATAAAATTGATCCTTTTCATCCATTATGATGATGATGATGTCATCAGTTCAGTCAACTATTCATTTTTATGATGATGTCATAGTATAGTTAGTGACCTGGACACTGGTTTATAATACAGATTTGTCTTAAAGCACTTAATCTTCTACCTAACAGTTTTACTTCTCAGGTCTCAGTAGTAGTATTCTTTCTGGAATTCTTTCAACATTACTACTGAATTGTCCAAAAGCAATAGATCTTTCAGTGAACTCTTCATGCATTTGTAACTAAAGTTGAAGAGATATCATTTTGTCCTTCTTTCTATTTTCAAATTGTCTTCCTTTCTTTCTTGCCCAATCATTTTTTTATATTTGAATCATATTACAAGCTTGTACAGTGCAGTGACACTCTGTCATCTACCAGTCAAAGATTGAGACCCTGACTGATTCTGCATATACCTCTAATGCTATTCCTTTTCCAGCCTAATTTAAACAATATAAAAATCTATAGGTGAGATTATTCTATAACTGTAATTGTAAAACTTTTATTTCATTATTCTTTTCTCTGTCTTTCCCTGCCCCGTGCCTTCTCTCCATATGGGTCAGAAGATGGTGAAAGACTCCGAGAGGAGCCCCTCACTCAGGCCTCAGGACAATAGTGGACAACCAAGAACTCATGATAGACCGAGCTTGTTGCAAACCACATGAGGCTTTATTCGGGGAAAGCCAGAGCTCTAGGGATGACTCATATCCCACGCAGGGGTAGAGGAGTCGACCTCGAGGGGAAAGAGGTCCCAGTTTTTATAGGCCCTCAGGGGGAAAAGGAGAAGGGGGAGAGTAGGGGATTTCCAGATCTAAACAATGTCTATTCTCAACCCGGAGCTCTTGTCTCTAGCTGCATATGTATCAAAAGATGGCCTAGTCAGCTATCACTGCAAAGAGAGGCCCATTGGACTTGCAAACTTTATATGCCCCAGTACAGGGGAACCCCAGGGCCAAAAAGGGGGAGTGGGTGGGTAGGGGATTGGGGGGGTGGGTATGGGGTACTTTTGGGATAGCATTGAAAATGTAAATGAGGAAAATACCTAATAAAAAATAAATAAAAAAAAAGAAAAAAAAAAAAAAGAAATGGGTATGGGTGGGGTATAAGGAAAGAGTCTGGTGCAGGTGTAGCAACTCAGGATTGGCCAGGTTGTGGTTGCTGGGGAGATTTTCTGACTCCTTTTCAGCAACCAATATCACAAACACCTGGCAATGGGCTTCATCAGTGGGCACACACATGGGTCAAGGAACGGTCAAAACATTGGCAGACACACAGGTTCAAGGAGTGGCCAGAGCATTGTGCACCTCTATTTTTCTAAATCAGTGAAGCTAGTTCTGCTAACACCGACGTCTATCTTGCCAATTTCAGGGCTTCTGTGTCCTTTTACATTCTCTCAGGATCTTTCAATGGCTTGCTGAGGATTCTTTTATCCTTCTACCATATGGAAGCCAGGGATTAAACTAAGATGCTCAGTATTTTCAGCTTTCCCCCCACAGAGCCATTCAACAATGTTATGCCCCCATCTCTTCCCGATGTCTTGAAATCCCCAGGTCACATGTTTATTACATTTAAGTCCATAGCATCACATAGAATAATAAATATAGTCTACCCATTTAATTGTTTCCCTTAGATTCTTTAAACTTTGTGTTTTTCCATTATAATTATATTATTACCAAAAAAATAAAACTACAAAATTAATTGTAGTTTTATTTTATTGTAGTTTCCATATTGCTTTCATTTTATTTGTCAATCTAGATCTATTTTTTTTTCTAAATTTAAATGCAAGAATCTAGAGAAGTAGAGATTTCAACTTCTTTTGGTGATGTCATTTGCAATTCATGACCATTAATATTTTTGATGTTTTGTTGCTTTTGTCCTTTTTTAATTTGCTAACAAATAATAGATTTACATACTAAGCTTTCATAGAAATGATTAGAGTGAGCATTGATGGCTTGGTCCCCATCATTCTGCATTTCTCCACCTTCTCTCCATTTTGATAGATGTCATACCTGCTCTTTGTATTCTTAGGGTGTCATCAATCTTTGTCATTGAATTCATTCCCAAAGAGAAACATGGAAGAACAAATGACCACCTTAAATAGCCAATCTCCCATCAGCACCCGACTGCCTGCATCTGTGTGTCCTCCAGTTCCCCCGTTTTAGTTTGGCTTGTTTTTCTGTTCTGACTGGACAACAAACAACTCTCCACTCACACCCTGCATGCACTCACTTCATCCTTGCCTTCTCCATTCTCTCCTATGTCCTGTTTCTCCCTTTTCATCAGTTCTCTTCTCCTAGTTCAGCAAAATTGTTATTCATTCTTGCATAATTGAAATCAATACAAGCTCTGTTTTGATGAGGCACTCTATTAATTAACCATTATTCCTCTGGATTGTTTGAATCTGATTCACACAGGACTGCTGCATTCCACCTGTTTCTATTTCAGTTATCACTTACTTTTGTTTGCACTATGTTTTGGCCACAGTTTCCCATAAATCTATTCAAACAGATATCAGGATGCCTTAGTTACCATGTCACATATCCCTAAACATAGAGATTTTTTGACAGTGAAATATTGTCACACCAAGGCATTGGACACAGGATTGTCTGTCCCAGGCAACATGGGCATTTGATCATCCTATCCATGATTGTCAAACTATGAAATCAAATTGTCTATCTTGAG
This sequence comes from Mus caroli, assembly GCF_978045245.1. Classification (NCBI taxonomy): domain Eukaryota; kingdom Metazoa; phylum Chordata; class Mammalia; order Rodentia; family Muridae; genus Mus; species Mus caroli. The sequence goes on along the minus strand of NW_028227274.1, from coordinate 46,656,117 downwards.
AATGACTTCATCAAATCCTTCTCAAAAGCTGATTCCTCTAACTCCTAGCTCATCGAACCCCACCCATCTTCTGCTACTGCATCCATTGGTCTTTTGTCAGCCTTTTCAGCAGAGTAGTCACCAGCTCTCCAAACAGAATGCTTTAGGGTTCTCAGAACATGTAACCTCAACCCTCTTTTCTCTCTCTCATTTGATTTTTAGGCAATCCTTGTGATTTTCAAACCTTTCATTTGAGATTTTTGTTGAATTGCCAACATATCTGTCTCTGCCACATCTACACTCTCATATATAACAGACCTAACAAACTTTACTTCTGTCTTTATAGACTTTTAGATAGTTCTTAGTTACATTCTTTCACTTCCATTTTTAGTTACCATTCTGGGTTTAAGCTCTCAACATTGCTCATGTGAATTATGGGAGCCACATTCTTTCTGCTTCTATTGTTTAATGTTTTTAAAGTTATTATTTGATGGCCTCTCACATTTATAGAGTGAATTTTCAGCATTTGACCCTACATTGTCCTCTCCCATTCTCTTTCTTCCCCTATCTCCCTCCCCCACTGAAACCTGTTTTTCCAACAGCCCCTCTCCTACTTTTGTGCCTTCTCTTTGTTTGTGGTCTATAGAGTTTAATTAGTTTTCTTCCCTTACTGTGTACCTTTCATCCACATTTGTGTATCCTTTGTTTTTTATATAGTGTATGAGATAAATTTGGTGATAAGTGATAGCATGCCTCCACTCTATTCAAAACACACAGCATCTCTTTCCATAAAATTCAAAATCTTCAAGTGGTCCTCAGTTCTTCATCATGCCTCCTACTGGGTAGGCTTAGATTTTCCAAAACCTACTCAATAAGGGTCCTCAAAAGTTTCATTTCCCCCTTCAGCCCATTGTCCAAAGGTAGGGGAGAAAAGATGGTAACTAGGATAAGGGGATATGGATCTGTTTAGAAGTAGTTCTTTGGGGATGATTTCAATTGTTATTGTCAGGATATCCACAGTCCAGTTCAAGGAGTGTCACCAAAAATGAATCGGCAGCCAGGTAACCACCAAATCTGCCCAACTCAGTGGGAGAACCAGAACCAGCTGGAAAGACAGGAGAAGTTCTCTGCTGTGGCTCTTTCAATGAAGTAAGGCTCAGCAAGTGAAGCGGTGAGAGCAACCAAGCATTGCAAGGCTAGCACCCTGCAAGTACCCTGTCACTGTATGTTGAGTACTACTTATACTCTGTACACATCACACATCCTTTCATGGGCCAGCTTTAGCAGAACATCACATGAGTTTGAGTCAGGAAAACATCACATGATACAATCAGAAATTTCCAGTTTACCACTTTCTTTGTTTTGTACTTAATCATTCTTTATGCAAGGGCTTCTGTGCTCTTCTAAGCACATATGCTTCGAATTTGTTTTTAAGCTTCTGTGAATATTTCACTGGTAGCAGGCTTTCCCTGGCTGACCAACTATACATCATAACTTTTTGGAACTGTCTGTTAGCTCTCTTTACTCTTGTGCTGCTGTATATTTTTCTGAAATCTACACGAGGCACTGGACACAGGATTGCCTGTCCTGGGCAACATGGGCATTTGAAAGCTTATTCTTACAGCTCCTAGATCACTGAACCCTGCCCTTCTGCTGCTGCATCCATTGGTCTATTGTCAGCCTTCTCAGAAGGGTAGCTATCAGCTCTCTAAACTGAATGTTTTAGGGTGTGTGAGTGTGTGAGTGTGTGTGTGTGTGTGTGTGTGTGTGTCCATCATTAAGATTTTCTTTCTAGTCACATTTTCGGTGGATTTTAGCAGAACAGACTACTTTTAAGATAAATTTTAGTTCTATTTTATAACCCAAAAGCACTTTTTTACTGTCAAGATTACACCTATTTCTTAGAGCAAATACATTTTGCCACACAAAAATTTAAACAAATAATAATGCGATTTCTCCATATCATCAACCAGAAAGTCCTCGAGGATTTTAGATCTATAAGCTGTGACTACATAATAGAGCATTTATTTTGCACGGTTTACAGGCTGTATCTCATCATACCCTGAGCCGTGGATTGCTCCAGTTGAGAAACCAGAAATCAAATATACTTTTGTAGCTACCATCTCTAATATTTTCTCACAAGCTGCTTCTATAAACTGAAGGTGAACTATACACATATTGCTACATAGTAAATGAAGATAAGTGTTGTTGGGCTTTTTTCCTAGGTTGCCTAAAGCTATCAAGCAGACTTCTGACTTTCAGAGCCATTCATAGGAAAAGCTCCTTGTCAAGACCACATTTCCTTTTCTTCTGCCTTGCCTTCACGAGATGCAACAGTACCATGTTTCTGAGCTCCAAAGCTCCAAAGCTCCAAAGCACTGTATTCTGGAGTGTGTCTGAGTCTACTGATTTCTGACATAATATCTATGAAAATGAGGAAAAATGATAGCTATCTGATATATATATATATATATATATATACATATATACATATATATAGTCATCATCTTTCTCTAACTGTGATGAAAACACTGAGGAAACCATATTAAAGAAAGATGGGTTCATATTGGCTTATAATTTTAAGAGGTGTCAGTCAGGTCATTGTTTTCGGTAGTGGTACTTCTGTGCCCAAGTTAAGGCAGAGTGGTAGGGGCCATCATATTCCAGTTAATCCCCTGCAAAGTCTCACCTCAGATCACTGCTGCATTAGGAAACCATGAGGAGTTTTTTGGGCATTTCAGAATCATGCCATGAACAAGGGTTAATATGTCATAAATATCATGACGAAATTAACCTAATGAGGGTGGATGCTGGACTTGGTAGCAGCAGTCACAGCACTACTTGTAATTTTCATCTTATTGAAGTATCCACTGAATTCTTGCGTCTTTCATCCTTCTCTATGCAGCTCTCGAATTACATTGCTGATTTGCTTTTTATCTGTTTTATATCACTTTCTCAATACCTATATCTTAAAATTTAACTTAAAGGAACATTACTTGCTTATCCACCCCCTGAAACTGGAAGCTATCTTCTCTTAGCCACTTATCAACTAAACTTATATCTTCTTGCATTTAATGATGTGGTAAAAGGCAGAAATCTCTTCCTCCTACGCTGATATACAGAGAAACATACCAGGGTCAGCCGACTTTATTCTTTTCCCCCAAATACACAATATGTTCTTCCTTGATAAATGCTTTTAATCCATAAAGACTTCTCTTTCTGTGCTTAAATCTCTGTGATGTTTCCTAACTTTGTTCTAGCAGTCAGTCGCTAAGAAAGCATCCAAAGATAATAAAGAAATTCCTGCCTCAGCACCTAAAACTTTACTTTTCATCTCTTTCTGTTGCTTATACTGTGTAAAAAAAAAGCTCTTCCTTGATTGGTGTTTTCTTCTCTCTTTCATAGAGTGAGATGACCATTTATCCTTATTAAAGGATTGACTGTGTTTTCAGCAGTGACAGAAGCCTAGTTTATGATATAGGACAGGATTAAAAATGAGGCCATGGTGTTTATCCATAACTGGGCTGGACAGCACTAGTGGGGTTATGATTTGCCCAGGATGCAATTCACCAATTATGAATGAGGCCTCCATTTTATCCAACAGGAAGCACGGCAAGGAAGCTAACTGGTATTAACATTATCTACAGAGAAGAGACAAAGTGGAAGATAATATTCCAAAAACGTCTTCTCTAAGTTCACTCAGATGTTGGTGACAGAATCAAGTCCACACATAACTTATTCTGTCTACATACAAAAGAAGATTTGTAAGTCAGCATTTTACACACAGACTTTTTTACTGGGTGCTTAAAGAAGGGATGGAATGTTTGGAGGGGAGCTTTACTCATGACAGAAAGAGAATGGAGAGGCTGATATAGACAGTCGACATGTTGTGTTTGAATTTGCTGACTCCAGAATCCAGCCTCTCTGTGCTCTTGAAGATAGCTGTGTTGTTTTTCCTGTTTGTGATTGCATATCAGTGAGTTCTCCTGGTGTTGCTTTGTTTTATTGAGACAGTGTCTTGCTGTGTAGTCAAGACTAACTTCCAACTCACACTCTCCCTCCTGCTTTCTGGTTTTATAGGAGTATGCCACCATGCTGGGTAATTAATCTGTATCTTTATCCATCCTTGGAAATAAACATTTTTTTTTATTGTCCTGCATGTTGTTCTTTTCATTTAACACTGATTACAGTCAAAGTCGTCTACAGATAATTAACTTGTTTTACGTAAAAGACACATTTGAAAAATAGTACTTTATAAGTAATGAGATGCTCAAAACATGGCTTTAGACTAGTTTGCTATGCAATGAAATGTTTGATTACTATAATCCTCTGAAAAACCTTGGCCTTCCTCTAAGATAAAAGTTTAAGATTATAAGAGGAATCTGTTTACAGACATTTGTCAGATGAAAAAATATTTACCAAGGCAGCTCCAGAATATTATATCAACAACAACTGCAAAATCTTTCCAAGATGTAGTATGTCTGACTATTAATGAGTACAAACTCTGAAAAGAGATCACACAAAATCCACCTATTTTTTGATAATGTAATATTCAAGATAAAAATGAACTAATCTATCTTCTAAAGTGCAGTCACAATTTAGTTTTCACTTTAAGAGATAAAGTAAAAATAAAATTTTATATATTAAACTACACTTTTGCCATTTTGAGAGTGGTACATAGGCCCAGGTTTCACTCATAATATGACTTTTAAGAACTGGAGATAATTGAATTTGGAATGTGTCAGGCACTATTTATAAGCAAAACCAAATGCTGTGAGCTTTTCAAGCTCCACTCCAGTTTAAGCTTGAATAAACTCAATTTAAAATTCAGTTTTTACTTGCTGAATGAAATACAGATGGGGAACATATGCTTTCATCAGCGACTAATTTGAAGTTTATAACCATAGATTCCCTTCTATCATATCAAAATACTACCAGTCCTTTGTGACCATATATGATCCTATGTGACATATGACTCTTTGAAGGCAAAGAGTAGAAATAAAACCAACCAAGATCTGTCTGATTAGTTAAGTCTCCTTGGAAGTGTTAAGAGGCTAAAACACATTGCTACTTTCCTATTGGTAATTTGGGAGTGGCGGGATGAAGCATTACTAGTGCAAACTAGCCATCTATCGAGATCGTAAGTAGAGCTATTCACTCTCATGAGTGTAAACTCTTTGAACATATTTAATGTTTTTCACTTCTTGCCCCAGGAGAGTTTTGCCATTAGGTGACAGACAGCTAAGATTTGGACATGTGACTTCAAGAGTAAATACAGAAAGTCTGCCAATAGTGAGGATGGGGGCTGAGCAAGATGCCAAGTAGAAGCAGAAGCCTGCTGGCTGGTGGTAGGAAACACCATTAGCAGACGATGGGTCTGCAGTTGTGGATGCCAGTGAAGAGACAGCGTGATGAAAGAGATCATTAGGAGGACTGGATGCCTTGTTCTTCCCAGGACACTGGAAATAGATTGCATAGTGAGACTAGTTCCACAGCTGCTATGCACTTTTTTTTGAGGGCCATTCATTCACTTAGTTATTGGTGACAGTTGTTTTGTTGTATGCATGCCTACCATCTTAGTGCTTTAAGAATGGACATTAGAATGGAAGCCTTTATCATAGGCCTGAGGAACAAGGCATGTCTTTCCACAGGAGCAGGATGTAGAGACAACATGGTGAGAGGACTTTGTGTCCTTCCTTACAAGGTTACATGGACTCAGCCAACTGACTCATAGTTACTGAACTTTCTTTAAAGACACCTTATTGTTGTTATTAATGATTTGCTTGCTTGATTTTTTTTTTGTGTGTGTGTGTATTGGTTGGTAGGTTGTACTAGAACTCTCTCTATAGAGCAGGCTGGTTTCGAACTCAGAGAGATCAGCCTGCTTCTGCCTCCTGTGTGCTGGAATTAAAGACCTGTGTTACCACTGGCTGGCCCATCTTTCTGTTTTTTTAATTAAGGTCCTTGGCACAATTGGAAAGAAGAATTGGCCACTCTGCCCTTTCAAGGCTCCTCTCTGCCCTCCACAGCGATCTCTACTTTGCACATACTTCTGTGTCACTGTCACTTCCCCACTAGCATCTATTGTGAGTGCTGTTCCATCTTTGGTCCAAGAACTTGCCAAGATTGCCTTAAGTGAATTACCACCAGTGCTTTTTAGAAACTATTTCAATTTAGTTATAGACTTGCAGGTAGTAGGGTTTGATATACCAAACAGCCTTTAATTAATTGAGGGAATCATAGCATTCATACACATTTCCTACTTCATTGTCTCAGGGCACTTTAGAACTTTTTTTTAGGTCCTTGGAAGGTCTTGAGAACTGTTTGCTCCAATTGCTAATAGCAGAGATAAATTCAGCTCATTCTTTATCACTTGTTCCCTCTCACAAGTATTAATGCCTATTTTTCCTTCCTTTGTATCTTGGACCTTGTTCCCCAAATACTCTGACTTACAAGCAAGGGTATTTTTGCTTGTGCTTTTGTGCCTATATATATATCGGGGTTGGGGGAGAAGCCAGACTACTTTATTTGATGCTTCCTGAGCTAGGAAAATCTTAGCAAAGTTTCTTGAAACATTCCATAGACTAATTTCCTTATGTTTTTAATTTTAAAAACAGAAGCGTTAATTCTGAGATAAGTTGGAAATGCAATATATCATTGGGTATATTAAAGAGTTTGTAAATGTCCAGTGAAGCTTGTCTGCTCAATTTTATTTAACACATATTTAAAAAATAAAATCAATAATTATTCGTACCTGAGAGCAGCAACAGCCACTGAAAATAGCATCTGGTGAAGACTATCACAAACAGTGCTGTGATGGATTGCCTAGGAATGACATGTCTTTGGGAAGTCCCCGAGATCATCAATTGGAAAACTCTCACCTTACACAGAAGTATTATAACTTTGAATGCTAATGTCTACATTTTTTTGTACTCTCTGAGGGAAGACTCTATGTTAGAACAGGTGAAAATACAAGTATAGTTAATAGCAAGGGTCCAGCCTCCTTCTCTCCCACACTTGTTTTTCTCTTCTCTTCTCTTCTCTTCTCTTCTCTTCTCTTCTCTTCTCTTCTCTTCTCTTCTCTTCTCTTCTCTTCTCTTCTCTTCTCTTCTCTTCTCTTCTCTTCTCTTCTCTCTCTTCTCTTCTCTTCTCTTCTCTTCTCTTCTCTTCTCTTCTCTTCTCTCTTTTCTTCTTTTCTTTTCTTTCCTTTCCTTTCCTTTTCTTCTCTTCTCTCTTCTCTTCTCTTCTCTTCTCTTCTCTTCTCTTCTCTTCTCTTCTCTTCTCTTCTCTTCTCTTCTCTTCTCTTCTCTTCTCTTCTCTTCTCTTCTCTTCTCTTCTCTCCTCTCCTCTCCTCTCCTCTCCTCTCCTCTCCTCTCCTCTCCTCTCCTCTCCTCTCCTCTCCTCTCCTCTCCTCTCCTCTCCTCTCCTTTCCTTTTCTTCTCTTTTCTCTTCTTTTCTCTTCTCTTCTCTTCTTTTCTTTTCTTTTCTTTTCTTTTCTCTTCTTTGCTGGTTTTTCTTCTTAAGACTTCTCCAAGGGACAATGCAGTGGCTACATAAAGCAAAATCACAACTAAAATATATTCATTGTGTTGAAATCAAAATGTAGCAAGGTGATTCAAGCTTTAGACAACATTATTGTTTCATAGGATAGGGGTTTTCAGATTTGGAATGCATGGTAATTAGTTGGGGATAAAGAAAAACAATTCCACTTTCCTAGCCATTCCCTTTTCTGTAACATTTGTGTTATTATTACAAAAGTTCTAATTATTCAAAAGGGACTATGTAGTTAACATCAACCCATTACTGGACTTAACAAGTGATAATAAAATATTTATAGAGCAAACAGAAAAAAAAAAACATACTCTGTGTACTGTTTACTTCAGTAATAAAAACATACCTGTTATAATCTACTTAGGCTTGGACATATATAATGATAGTCCTATAATATTATGCACCATCTATTTTATAGCCAGTCTTTGAATCTGGTAGCTAAAGACACTTTGCAATATATAGTGTTTTTTTTTAAACTCTAATTGTTTATGTGATAATGGTGGTACCCAATGCTTTGTGCATGCTATCTCAGCACATCGATACCACTTTCTGTACTCCCAACGCCATTTCTCTTTTGTGTTCTTTAATTTAAACATCAATTTCAGGACTTTTACTATCCTTTAAAGAAAGCAGACACATTCTACCGTTTGAAATTCCAGGAGCATTTTCTTTGAGGTAATTAGGTGAGTTTCTCCATTTCCTGAATATTCTGTACTTAAGAAATGAGGCATAAAATAAAGATTTAGTGTGGGTTCAATATTTTCTAGACAATATCTAGATAAGACACTTTATTTGTGAAGTAGGTTCATAAACAGGAATACTACATTCTGTTTAAGGAAGATATTTACAAAGATTTTCTTGCTTCTCCTAATCATTGAGAAGGGAAATATTTGAGGTCTGGGATTCTGACCCTAAAGTATAGGGAGAAAATCAAGTTTAACCAGCTATTACTTAAGCTTTCAGTTTCATCTATAGTAAGAATCTGAGACCTGGTCTTGGGCAGATTACCCCAAAACACATTTGTTTCTAAACTAACTCTCAACAGCCTCCACATATTTCATTACATATTTCTGCAATATCTCTCACATAATTTAATATTTTTTCTCATCTCACAATTTTCCTTCCCTGAAATCTCTAACTTATTTTTTCTATCTTTGAGATTATTTATTTATTTATTAGATATTTTCTTTATATACATTTCAAATGCTATCCTGAAAGTTCCCTATACCCTCCCTCCGCCCTGCTTCCCTACCCACTCACTCCCGCCTTTTGGCCCTGGCATTCCCCTGTGTTGGGGCATATAAAGTTTGCAATACCAAGGGGCCTCTTTTCCCAGTGATGGCCAACTAGGCCATTTTCTGCTACATATGCAGCTAGAGATACGAGCTCTAGGGGTACTGGTTAGTTCATATTGTTGTTTCACCTATAGGGTTGCAGACCCCTTCAGCTCCTTGGGTACTTTCTCTAGCTCCTCCATTGGGGGCCCTGTCTTCCATCTTATAGATGACTGTGAGCTCTGTTTCTCTATCTATCTGTCTCTCTTCCTCTCCCTCTCTGTGTGTGTTTCTCTCCCCCTGTCCCTGTCCCTGTCCCTGTCCCTGTCCCTGTCCCTGTCCCTGTCCCTGTCCCTGTCCCTGTCCCTGTCCCTCTCCGCTCCCCCTCCCCTCTCCCCCTCCCCTCTCTCTCAGTAATTAGTCCATACTTTCAAAACGATGTTCAGTAATAAAAGATTTACCATCAATTGATTTAATCATGAAGTTGAAGCATCAAAATAACTTATTTTCTAATCAAAAGACACAGCTATTTAATTTAGTAAAAATATCATCGATGTTATACTTGCTTAAATGTAAATGAAGAAAATACCTAATTTTAAAAAGGAAGAGCCGGGCGTGGTGGCGCACGCCTTTAATCCCAGCACTCGGGAGGCAGAGGCAGGCGGATTTCTGAGTTCGAGGCCAGCCTGGTCTACAAAGTGAGTTCCAGGACAGCCAGAGCTATACAGAGAAACCCTGTCTTGAAAAACCAAAAAAAAAAAAAAAAAAAAAAAGGAAGAAAAAAAGATTAGTTCTCTGCAAAAACGAAAATTGAAAATTTTTTTCTGCTTAAAATTCTTATAATCTATCTAGTCAGTGAACACAGAACTATCTCTCAGTAAACAATAAAATACTTTTCAGTAGAATGCCGGCATATTTTTGTCTTCCTCCAGCTATAAGGAAACATGCTGTGAATGCTAGTTCTAAGGCTCCTCTGTCCTACCCTACCTACATCATATCTCTGCTTTTACAAGACCCTTCCGTGTGCTAAAACTTGAGTAACTCTGTATCGCGCAAGAGATTAGACTGTTGTAGAGCAGCAATAACACACATTAAAAAAATCACACCATAAGCAAAGTGTCTCCCTTCTGGATCACTTCAGTGGACAAGCTGCAAACCGTTTCTAATTAATTCAGACTCACAAATAAATATTGCACTGAAATTCTCACACATTTTGGGAGTTGCTTGTGAAAGACATAGCAGTGAAAAAAGAAAGATAAAAAGAAATACAAATTAAGCCTTTCCTCAATTATACAGAGAGGGTAGCTTCAAACTCCTTATAGACCTATGCTTTTTAAAAGCTTGCGACTTAATGGCTTCTCTATTCATTTTCTTGGACTGCTGGAGTAAAAGTGACCATGGCTCATAAAATCATAGATACTAGAAGCAAAGGCAATCATGCCTCATATATTTTCTATTGTACTTACTTGTTAGACAGGCTTTCTAAAATGCACTCTGTGGTGTTCAGCGCTAACCAATTTGTTGAACTGTTTTTCTACAAATCACATTAGAGACCAAACCTGCAACTTCTGTCCTTCTAATGTATCTGGGTCATGAGCTGCATCTGCAACATCTATAGGATCAAAATGCTCATAGGCTCTTTCATCCCTGCTCAGAAATTTACTCAGCTTTAGCCCAAGGCTCTTTTCAATGAGTTTCTAAAGCTGATTTGATATATTCATAAATATTTTAAAAATACTGAACTTATGCAAAACATGCAATTAGAAGCATTAAGTAGAATACAAAATATGTCGATGTGTTTATGATATTGAGAGTAAGCTGAGACAGATTTAGCAAACAGACCAGAGTATCATTAAGAGCAGTCTGGAATCTTGTTCTGCTCTGAGCAACTTCAGGTAAATATATATATATATATATATATATATATATATATATATATATATAATGTTAGAGAGCTATTATTTTACTACTATGATGCTCAGCTACACATATTGTGGTGGTTTGATTATGCTTTCCCCAAGGGATATGGCCTTGTTAGATTTGGAGGAAGTGTGTCACCATGGGGATGGGCTTTAGAGAGCTTCCTTTTAGCTGCTTGGGGATGTTATTCTTCTCCTAGGTAGCTTCTGATCAAGCTACAGAATTCTTGGCTTCTTCTCTAGGGCCAAGTCCGCCTGCATGCTACCATGCTTTCTACTATGGTGATGATGGACTGAAGCTCTGAAACTGTAAGCCAGCCCCAATCAAATATTTGCCTTCATAAGAGTTGCCTTGGTCATGGTTTCACTTCACAGCAATGAAAACCCTAACTAAAGTATAGGATTATAGTTAAATGATTGTATGAATCTCAGAAGAGACTTTGAACTTTGGATTTTAACACTGTTGAGACTGTGATAGACTGGGGATTTTTTGAAGTTGTAGTAAATGTATTTTTCATTATGCTATGGCTAGGTATGACTCCCATAGACTCATGTGTTTGAACAAGCCCATGGGGGGCATGGAGTGGAATGTGTTGGTTTGAATATGGTTGCTCCTGAGAGTGACACTATAAGGAGCTGTGGTCTTGTTGGAGGAAGTGTGCCACTGTAGGGATGGAGTTTTAGAGAGTTTTCTTTAAGGTGCCTGAGGATACTACTCTTCTCCTGAGGTTGTCTTCTGATCAAAATGCAGAACCCTAAGCTTCTCTAGTGGTATGCTACCATGCTGCCTGCCATGATGATAGTGGACTAAAGCTCTGAAACTGTAAATGAGCCCCAATTAAATGTTGTCCTTTATAAGAGTTGTTTTTAGTCATGGTGTCTCTTCATAGCAGTGGAAACCCTAACTAAGACACACATCATAATTTATTCATTCACCATTATTCATTTATTTCACAAACATTTACAAAGGGCACATGGTTTGTTAAATGTGCATATTTGCTAGGTGTGTAATGTTATATACCATTTAACTTTTCTATGTTTCATTTTCTTCTTCTATAGGATAAAATGAAGCAGTCTTGAAATACTTAAGAAAATTAATTGCCCTACTACATGTGAGAAAACTGACAACTGTAACACAATATATAGAAGGTGTTTTGTATCAGCACTGGCCCTACTTTATCTTTATCATTATAAGCTCAAAAGAGTAGAGCAGATAACTAAATATCAAGAAAATACTATTCAATAAGAACAATAAGAACCCTTTGAAGATCTAATTAATGGTCTGTTTCATTGGTTTCCACACTTAAAAAAATGAGGGATCTTTGAAGAAGTGCACATATAATAAAAGATATGAATATGATGTGCTTGCATTTGAACACATGAATGTCTAGATGTGTTTTGGGTAAAATTTGACAAGTACAATAAGAAAAGCTGTGGAATAAGTCTTTTCTGATACTTTGGTGACTAACTGCATTTCTATAAGCTCAATATCTATACAACTAATTAACATATCAATTGATATTAGAAAGCTTAGTCTGTGATTTAAGGGTTGCAATAGAAATACTTTTATTTTTCCAACTTTCTGTCCTGGTAACATTTGAAAACAGATTGATGCAGATGTTTAGCCCCCTTCTCTAGAGGGTAATCTAAACTCATTGTTACAGGAGCTTTCAAGCGGGCCTTTCACTTAAGTGGCTGTGATCAATGGTTATTAGATTAACGGGAAGATGTTGGCAGCTATCCTTCCCCATGACTACAATTGACCTTTACCCTCACTTCATTTACATTAACTCTTAATGTTTAATTATCACCAGATGGCCTCCTGACCTGGTTTCTCCCAGCCTTCTGCTTTTTGTGTTCAGCAAATCAAATGGTTGCTTTTATCTCTTTTGTCCTAGGGTCTGGAAAAACATGTATGCTTCGTTTTAGTAGCCAATGGCATGAAGAGCTGCTACACAAGGCAGTGAAAGTGACTAGATGACAGAGGGTCATTCAAAAACTAAGATTACAATCAATTTATGATAGAAATGGAGTCCAAAAATATTTATTTCTTAAAATAGTAAAAAGCAAAAAGTAGTTTAGATTCCTGTGACGCCTGTGCTAGTCCTGTGGTCACAGATTATGCACTTGCTTGAATAGTTTCTGTTCCAATGTTGCTGCATTTCTCTCAATAACTTGAGGAAGGTAAGATACTGATACTTTAGAACAAGACTACAAGAATGAAAACAAAACAATGCAATTATTATTGAAAGGCTTCCTACATAAGATGACAGAGATAAAAATAAACAAGAGAAGAATTAATCAATATTAGGAACAAATGAGCATATTACTTATGTACACTATGATAGGTGGATGCATTTTTTCTTAAGTTTTTAGCAGTGTTGATTTTATAAAAGTACTCCAATTTAGTATTACTCTAATTCAAATATACTGAATTACTTAAGGCAATTTGTACAATTTTTACTTTGTTTCAAATGCACATTTATTGAACGGTGTAGTTTGTTCTCAAGTGTTTATTTCTGACCTCTACTTTTTAGTGTCATGTTACAAAGGTGATCTAGCCTGTTGCTTGAAGCAGTAACTTGTTCACTTATGTTGCTATTTAAAAATATTTGACTATTTGAGTGAGTGTGTCACAACATACTCATTCACTCTTTTGGTAAGAGCCCATCTTTGTTGTCAAGTTTTATATGGTAATCTCTACTGATGTTGTGAACAACATTTTACATGTCCCTCATATATATGTACAGTTTTAGTTATAATATTCTGAGAGCAAAACAACAATGTCATATGATTGATATGTTGAGTATAGCTAACCTCTATTAAATGTGAAGCAAATATACATATTTGTCAGTGTAGAAACCTAATCTGAAGGTGGAACAACTGTTTCTTCTAAACCTGTACTCATTGAATTAAAATTAAGAACAACGTTTCTACAACAATTGTCCATATTGAAAAAAGTTTTAGCATCAGCTAAGTTATTGCTTTCTTCAGAAAATGAATGTCCTTACTATTTTTCACATTGTAATATTGAGAAATGGTCCCAGGATATAATGCAGTGCTGCATAGGTAGTAAAGATTCATGAAAAGTATATGTTACCAAAAAGATACATGAGTGGAAGGAATTAGGCAATATAATGGACCAGAGAAATTGCACAATGTCCCACCTGGAGATGTGGATGAAGAGCTATAGATGTTCAGCGGCTGGTGAGAGAGGAGAATCAGTTTTTTTCTAGGAAAGAGCTCCCATACAGATTGTTCAATACAAAGTGGAAAAACATGGACACATAATAACACATACAAATTTAAATAGACTTTCTTGTTTCATATTTATGTGTGCACATACATACACATGTATATGCAATGATAATAATTATTTGCATATTTAGGGGGGAAGAGGAGGGAACAAAGAAAGATTTATAAAGGGATGGGCCAGAATGATGTAGATATAGTGCTCATGAATAAAGGAGTTAGAGAAAGGACCAAAACAGTTGAAGAGGATTGCAACGCCACAGAAAATACAATACTATCAACCAACCAATCCCTCAAGAGCTCCCAGGTCCTAAGCCCTCAACAAAGGAGTATACATGGCCCCGTCTGCATATGTTGCAGAGGATGGCCTTGTCATGCATCAGTGGGAGGAGAGGTCCTTGGTCCTATGAAGGCTCAATAAATGACCCAGGGAATTGAGGGTGGGGAGGTGGGAGTGGATGGGTGGGGTGGGTTTTGGAACACCCTCATTGAAACAGGGGGAGGGAGGATGGGATAGAGGGTTTTGGGGGGGACTGGGAAAGAGAATAGCATTTGAAATGTAAACAAAGAAAATATAGAATAAAAAAAGAATAAGAAAGAGGAAAGAAAAGAAGAAAGGGGAATCTGGGAAAATGAATATGTAGTTTGAAAATTCAGTATTTAATGTTGTCTTGTAGCCATGACAAATACAAGCTAATTAAACATGAACAGGGTGGGTGTGTAAGGGTATGTGACATCACATAATGAGTGAACTACAAATTCAAGCAACAAGGGACTAACACTGAAAATCCAGTAGCATGTGAAAACAGTGATAATGCCAAATTCTGCTAAGCCATAAGAACAAGAATCACATTCACTGGCAATGAGAATGAAGGGAGATACCATGACTGACTGGCTTAGTTACTTTTCTATCGTAGTGATAAAACACCATGTCCAAGGCAGCTTATAAAAGAAAGAAATTAATTCGGGGGCTCACAGTTCCAGGTTAGAATCTATGGCCATCATTGTAGGAAATATGGCGACAGACAGACAGACATGGTATAGGAGATACCTTAGAGCATACACCTGTCCCACAAGCCAGAGGCAGAGGGAGACAGAACACTGGAAATGGCTGGCCCCATACTCAGCAACACACCTAACTAGGCTGCACCTCTTAATCTTTCTCAAACAGTGACAGCAATTAGGGACAAGATTTAAGCAAATGAGGCTCTAGGGTAACATTCTCATTCGAATCAGCACAATGATCTTGGGAGACAAATCGGGCAGTTTCTTACAAACTGCATGTTCTTTTGCTGTGGGATCCAGGAGTCAAGCAGTGGATGTCCAGTCAAGTGATTAGTAACCTGTCATCCAAACAAAAACTTGCACATCAATGTTTATAGCAGCTTCCTTCATAAGTTTAAAAACTTAGAAGCAGCCAAGATAACCCTCAATAAGTTAACAATTGAATTCACTATTTTATAATCATGACATATTATACAGCAATGAACAGAAATAAGTTTTCAAACAGAAAAATGTGAAAGAAATTTAAGAACACTGAAATGACTTAAAGAAACTCTCAAAAAACCTAGACTCTGCTCTGTGTGATTCTAACAGTAAGGACTTCTGAAAATGCAAAGATTCACAAGATAAATGAATTGAAGTATTAGTTCTGAGTATACAGTATGAGAGTGTCAGTAAAAACAGATTGGTAACAGTGAATTTGTAGGGTGCCTTTTCAAATTTTTGTACAGAAATGTATTTGTTAACTACCACAATGATTTTCTTTTAATAGAAGAACACTTAAATTATTTCCTACATGCATATATAAATACTAAAAATTCACATATTCATATATGTAAATATATATGTATATCAGTAAGTCTTGGGGGATAGTATAATTGGAGAACCATAACGATAAAATCCTCAAGTGTTTGAATGAATAACAATTATCTTACATAGTTTAATTTTTTGAAAGCCCATTTATCTGGAAAATGTACCATAATAATATGTCAAGCCTTAGGGAATATAATAAATTTTTACTTGTAGTATACTTGGGATATTTTCTCATACATTACTGCTTCCTACCAAGGATACTTATCAGAAATAATCTTCATATTTTAGAAGAAGCTCTGTGTGTGTGTGTGTTTAAATGTTTTTTTCACTTTGCATCTTACTCACTGACCCCCTCCCAGTCACGCCCTCCCACAATCCATCCCTTATCCCATTCCAATTCTCCCCTGAGTATCCCCCGCCCCCCTGACACATCAAGTTTCTGCAAGGCTAGCTTCATCCTCTTCCACTGAGGCCAGATAAGGCAGCCCAGCTAGAAAAACAGATCCCATGGACAGGCAACAGCTTTTGAGATACACCCTGCTCTAGTTGTTCAGGACTCATATGAATACCAAGCTGCACATCTGCTACATATGTGCAGGGAGGCCTAGGTCCAGCCCTTGTGTGTTCTTTGGTCCGTGTTTAAGATTCTGAGAGGCCCAAGAGTCCAGGTTAGTTGACTCTGTTGTTCTTTTATGTTGTAGAACTCCTATCCTGTTAGGGGTCACAATCTTTCTTCCTGCTCTTCCATAAGAGTACCCTACTTCCATCTCATAAAATTGCAAAGCTTCTGTAAGGCAAAAGACACTGTCAATAAGACAAAAAGGCCACCAACAGATTGGGAAAGGACCTTTACCACTCCTAAATAATATAGGGGACTAATATCCAATTTATATAAAGAACTCAAGAAGGTACACTCCAGAAAATCAAATAACCCCATTAGACTCCAGAAAATCAAATAACCCCATTAAAAAATGGGGCCCAGAGCTGAACAAAGAATTCTCATCTGAGGAATACCGAATGGCTGAGAAGCACCTGAAAAAATGTTCAACATCCTTAATCAACAGGGAAATGCAAATCAAAACAACCCTGAGATTTCACTTCACTCCAGTCAGAATGGCTAAGATCAAAAATTCAGGTGACAGCAGACAATGGCGAGGATGTGGAGAAAGAGGAACACTCCTCCATTGTTGGTGGGGTTGCAAGCTTGTACAACCAGTCTGGAAATCAGTCTGGCGGTTCCTCAGATAATTGGACATAGTACTACTGGAGGATCCCACAATACCTCTCCTGGGCATATATCCAGAAGATGTCCCAACTGGTAAGAAGGACACATGCTCCACTATGTTCATAGCAGCCTTATTTATAATAGCCAGAAGCTGGAAAGAACCCAGATGCCCCTCAACAGAGGAATGGATACAGAAAATGTGGTACATTTACACAATGGAGTACTACTCAGCTATTAAAAAAATGAATTTATGAAATTCATAGGCAAATGGATGGACCTGGAGGGCATCATCCTGAGTGAGGTAACAAAATCACAAAGGAACTCGCACAATATGTACTCACTGATAAGTGGATATTAGCCCAGAAACTTAGGATACCCAACATATAAGATACAATTTGCTAAACGCATGAAACTCAAGAAGAGAGAAGACGAAAGTGTGGATACTTTGCCCCTTCTTAGAAATGGGAACAAAATACCCATGGAAGGAGTTACAGAGACAAAATTTGGAACTGTGAGGAAAGGATGGACCATTTAGTGATTGCCATATGCACGGATCCATCCCATAATCAGCTTCCAAATGCTGACACCATTGCATATACTAGCAAGATTTTGCTGAAAGGACCCAGATATAGCTGTCTCTTGTGAGACTATGCCGGGGCCTAGCAAACACAGAAGTGGATGATCACAGTCAGCTACTGGATGGATCACAGGGCCCCAATGGAGGAGCTAGAGAAATTACCCAAGGAGCTAAAGGGAACTGCAACCCTATAGGTGGAACAACAATATGAACTAACCAGTACGCCAGAGCTCTTGTCTCTAGCTGCATATGTATCAAAAGATGGCCTAGTTGGCCATCACTGCAAAGAGAGGCCCATTGAACTTGCAAACTTTATATGCTGCAGTACAGGGGAACCCCAGGGCCAAAAAGGGGGAGTGGGTGGGTAGGGGATTGGGAGGGTGGGCATGGGGGACTTTTGGGATAGCATTGAAAATGTAAACGAGGAAAATACCTAATAAAAAAAATAAATTATAAAAAAAATGGGGTTCAGAGCTAAACAAAGAATTCTCACCTGAGGAATACCGAATGGCAGAGAAGCACCTGAAAAAAATGTTCAACATCCTTAATCATCAGGGAAATGCAAATCAAAACAACCTTGAGATTCTACCTCACATCAGTTAGAATGGCTAAGATCAAAAATTCAGGTTACAGCAGATGCTGGTGAGGATGTGGAGAAAGAGGAACACTCCTCCATTGTTGGTGGGGTTGCAAGCTTGTACAACCACTCTGGAAATCAGTCTGGCGGTTGCTCAGAAAATTGGACATAGTACTACCGGAGGATCCCGCAATACCTCTCCTGGGCATATATCCAGAATATGTCCCAACTGGTAAGAAGGACACATGCTCCACTATGTTCATAGCAGCCTTATTTATAATAGCCAGAATCTGGAAAGAACCCAGATGTCCCACAACAGAGGAATGGATACAGAAAATGAGGTACATTTACACAATAGAGTACTACTCAGCTATTAAAAAGAATGAATTTATGAAATTCCTAGCCAAATGGATGGACCTGGAGGGTATCATCCTGAGTGAGGTAACCCAATCACAAAAGAACCCACATGATATATACTCACTGATAAGTGGATATTAGCCCAGAAACTTAGAATACCCAAGATACAAGATACAATTTGCAAAATGCATGAAACTCAAGAAGAATGAAGACCAAAGTGTGGGGCACTTTACCCCTTCTTAGACTTGGGAACAAAACACCCATGGAAGGAGTTACAGAGACAAAGATTGGAGTTGAGATGAAAAGATGGACCATATAGAAACTGTCATGCTGACACCATTGCATATGCCAGCAAGATTTTGATGAAAGGACCCTGATATAGCTGTCTCTTCTGAGGTATGCCAGTGCCTGGCAAATACAGAAGTAGATTTTCACAGTCAGCTATTGGATGGAACACAGGGCCCCCAATGGAGGAGCTAGAGAAAATACCCAAGGAGCTAAAGGGGTCTGCAACCCTATAGGGGAACCAACAATATGAACTAACCAAACTCCGGAGTTCCTGTCTCTAGCTGCATATGTAGCAGAAGATGGCCATCATTGGGAAGAGAGGCCCCTTGGTCTAGCAAACTTTATATGCCTCAGTACAGGGGAATGCCAGGGCCAAGAAGTGGGAGTGGGTGGGTAGGGGAGTATGGAGGGAGGGTCTGGGGGACTTTTGGGATAGCATTTGAAATGTAAATGATGAAAATACATAATAAAAAAATGTTCACCATAAAAAAAAGAGTCCCCTAGTTCCATTCACTGTTTTGTTATGGGTGCCTGCATTTGTTGGAATCAGCTGCTGGATAGAGCTTCTCAGAGGACAGCCATGCTAGACTCCTGTCTACAACCATTACTGAGTATCATTAATAGTTCCATAGGTTGGTGGTTGCCCATGTGATGCATCTCAAGTTATGTTCATATCAGCTTTATTCATAATAGCCATAAACAGGAAACAATCTAGATGTTCCTCAACTGAAGAATGGATACAGAAAATGTGGTACAAATACACAATGGAATACTATTCTGCTTTAAAAACAATGATGTCATGAATTTGCAGGTAAATGGATAGATCTTGAGGATATCTTTCTAAGTGAGATAACCTAGTCCCAAAAGGACATGCACAGTATAGATTCACTTGTAAGTGAATGTTAACCATAGAATACATAATACTCTTGCTATACTCCACAGACCCAAAGAGGCTAAACAAGGAAGAAGTCACAAGCAAGTGTGTTTGAATCTTACTTGGAAGGGGAAATAAAATAGACATAAGAGGCAGATGAAGGGATAGAACTGGGAGTGAGAGGGGGTGGGAAAGGAAATGGGGGTTGTTGAGGATCAGGTGTGGGAAGGGACAGGAAGGATCGCCAGATGGCCATGAGAATGAATGGAAATCAGCAACGGATGGAGATGGAGAGATAGAAGGCATCTTCAGGAACATACAGAGACTTGGGATAAAGGAGGCACCTAAGAATCAGTGGGGGTTATCCTTAGCTGTGTCTCACAACACTAGGAACCTGAAAAGGCGACCTTCTGCAGCCAGGCAAGAACCCCAATAGAGTGATAGGTACAGCAACCCACTTACAAAACTTTAAATCTGAAATTTATCCTGACTATAAGAAATGCAGGAATGGGGGATGGAGCAGAGACTAAGAGCAAGCCTTCTTTAAATTGCAAAGTCCTTTAGGATATATCAGCAACATTAGAATGTTTAATATCACATATACTAAAAAGCACAATGAATTAATGAACAAGAGAAAATATATTAGAAATGAGTAATATTTTAATTCCTCTGGGCTTATAGGAGTTTTCCAGCTCACATTTAGATAATAAGAATCTACCAAAAAAAGAAATACATCTTATATAACCTCTATATTGAATATATAGTCTTCTGTGGACCATTTAATTTCAGAAAATTAACACCCATTAGTAATAATCAAACATATTCATGAAAGTATGAATTGTAAACTTTTAAAAATAAAGACAATGGTGAAATTTTGCAATATAAGGGAGCTTAGAATGAAAAGGGATATGAGGTCTAACGAAGACTTCACATAATGGGTTAGAACATATGTGTATGCTGGCAGAGGAGGGGGCAGCGGCTTCAATGAGGTAGAAAAGTCAGGAAGTTTTCTATGAGAATAGGTAACAAAATCTCACCAATGTGTCTGCTAAAATGTAACCTGAATAAAGATGCCACCAATGAATATATCAAAGAGAAGGAACAAAAGCCCGTGAGGCATCAACCCTCCACAAAGAGTGATAAGCAACTGAAGAAAGCTGGGAATCAAAGACGGGGTCTTCCTCAGAGAAGAGCACACATATTGGTTGCCAAGTGCCAAACTGCCAACCTTGAGAAAATTGTACAGGTAGCCATGAATAGTCTGATAAGCTTATATATAGGAACTTCTAGGTGCATATATACATTAACACACATAGATATAAACACACACATGCACACATATGTGTGCGTGCGTGTGTGTGTGTGTGTATGTTTGTGTGTGTGTGTTTGTATGCTATTATAAGTAGTGAAAAAAGAAGCCATGTATTTGTGTATTTGAAGGAGAGTAGGGATTGGTATGAGGGAGAGTTTGAAGGGAAAATGGGACCAGAGAAATATTAGAATTAAACTATAGTCTGAAAGATTAAAAAGACTAATGAATTAAAATAAATGAATTTTAAAATAAAAACCAATAAAAGAGAAAGAAAAAAAAAAGGAACTTTCTCCACTAGTTGAATAGTGATGGTCCTACAATACGAAGTGGAAATTAGCAAGTCTAGCATGAGGACAGAGGATCAAGCGGGTGATCAGCTGTCAACGAATGCATGGTGATGTGCATGCATTAAATTCACCTGGTCTATTCACAGCACTGCACACCTCCTTTTGAACTAAGCAATAATTCTTCAGGTCATTAACATTGGGAGATTAAGTATACAGACAAGTAATGACCAGGGCATTTCTGACAATAGATTGCTGACCAGTAGCTTCTTTAGCCAAGAGCCCAGAATGCCAAACTACTTCCACTGCAAACAGAATTTGAGAAGGAAATGATGGAGCCTCTTTGGTGCCCCTCTTAACTTCTACCTCAAGATCAACAACAGAAAATCAAACATGCTCACAAGCCAAATACATACTAAAATCAATTTGTTCACTCCTGTTTCCTCAGTCTACAACCTTTAGTGATAGCGCTCCTTGAGACCTCTAACTTTTTCGTTAAGATACCATCCTGTGAGCCTGCCTGTCTTGGCACTCCCAACAAGTTGTTAGTAATGGTACTTCTGCCCATGCTACAGCAGATTCCCAAGAAATCACTCTTCCTGTTATTTTCTAATGGACTTCAGTAATTAGTTCTACAATAACTTTAAAGTTGCAGTGTGAAAACTTCATTTCTAGGAAGTCTAATGGCTCAGCAGTTAAGAGCACTGACTGCTCTTCCAGAGGTACTGAGTTCAATTCCCAGCAACCACACAGTGGCTCACAACCATCTGTCATGGGATTCAATGCTGTCACCTGGTTTGTTTGTAGACAGCTACAGTTTACTCACATACATAAAATAAATGAATAAATCTTAAACATAATAATAATAATAATAATAATAATAAGAAGAAGAAGAAGAAGAAGAAGAAATCATCACCATCAATGCTGGCCTCCTCTTACTATGGTATGTTTGTAGATTTTTTAAAAAGTTTTTCAGCTAATTGATTGTGAATGAAAACACGATGGAATAGTAGCCACAGGAGAGACATTGGAATAAATGTACACAAATACAATCTATTTTTTTCTTTTTCCATGTATTAGTAGTTTATCTTTGTTAATTAACTTCTAAAACTGTTTTCTCAGAGACATTGTGAATAACATATTATATAATATGTTATATCATATAATATAGTATATATATATGTATATTATGTTGTATATATTATATATTATGTTAAACATACGTGTATATAAAGTCTACACAATACCCTGCATGTGCCATATTCACAAATAGTAGTATTTTCCTTTTGCAGTCCTCCCTCACCTCAGTTATAGTAACTATGTGCTAATATAAATAAACTCATATGCAGACTAGAGATTTACATATGTTTGAAATGCACAAGTATGAAGTTGAGAGTGGGACCAGCAAGAGTGGGAAAGGATCAGGAAGGATAGTGAAGAGCAGCACAAATCTGAACACGATACATTGGTATGTGTATAACAATATCATAACAAAATATGCTACTCTACATAGAAACTCAAGACATTAAAATAGTTAATATGAAAATGAATAATTTATAATGGGTAAACATATAGTAGGAAAATTATTCCTATTTACATGTAAACAGCATTGGAGCAAACCTGGTAATTAAAAATTATAGTGGTGTTGTTAGCCTACTGATAATGGATTTGTTCTGGTAACTAAGCATTATGTGTTGGGGCAGTTTTAAATATTTGTGAAAGAAGCTGCATTTCTTTCATTGACATGTAAATTATGTTTTTATCTCAGTTATCTTCATGTGGCTTGTCATAGTGGATGCCAGCATATTATGGAAGAAATAATGAATATGTGTGTGTGTGTATATGTATACGTATATATATATACGTATACATATATGTATACATATATATATATATATATATATATATATATATATATATATATATATATTCTCCTCTCCTATTTGCACATAGGTCCTTGGAGAAAATACATTAAGAAATGAAAGAAAGAAAGAAACAACAGAATTCTAGTTAATTCAGTGAATCAAGGGCATTGCCAGCATATGTGATTGTAGAAACTGAGTACTGGCTGAGAAACGACCTATCTAAGCACCTAATTAAGAAGAAAGTTGTTGCATTAGCTGTGCCTTGCTCTCGAACTGTTAAAACATGGATGTTGTGCTCTAGGATTCAAAGATACACATTAATTTCTACCTACAAAATTCAGAGAATAATGCTTATTGCTCAGTGCATACAGCATCTATGTTTTTAACAGCTAAAGTTCACACTTTACAAATTCAATTGTACATAATAATATTCAAGAAAAAAACTAACTCTCATTTGTGCTTATTATATAAATCCTATTTCTAAACTTCGTGCATATCTTTAAAAACCCAGTTGATAAGTATTCATGGACATCATTTTTTACAGTTATAAAATTGTTAAATTTCAGTATGATTATATTTCAAAGCTTATATGACATCACCTTTTGCAGAAATACAGAATTTAGATATCATAACTTTTTCAGACCCCTTTAAAATGTTAACTTTTCTATTGAAAGAAAAGGTAGTCATTCAAATTTTATTTGCAAATATACTTTGTTATGTCCTTATAAAGAAGAAATTCTATTAACTTCCAACTTTAGATAAATCCTGGTCATTGACAGTAAAGAATAAAATAAAAATTTAGATTAGAAATACTTTCCCTTTCAAAAAAAGTACTGTTCTAGTCTATAAAAAATAATTGTTGGCCTAGGCAAAGAATAGAGAAATATGGGTTTTTAGACACTTGACTATTAGAGTTACCTCGTAATGAATATGGTAGAATATGCCTCTTCCAAACACTATAATAAACTTCCAAATAAAATAGCCTTCTGTCAGGTTAGCAGGATCTCAATTACATGCTCTTATAGTTCTCTTGGTTACCCTTTAGAACTTGATGGGAGAGCATCTTACTGAAAATATCACGTAGTTGTGTCATAGAACATGTTGAAATCCAACTGCTACTGACTAGGAAGCTTCTTCCTATTGGCTTCCTTTCATAGGAATTAAGTTCTCATGTGTGCTACCCAAGGGAGCAAAGAGATCGACAGTCTTACCTAGCTGTCAACCCTGGCAGCTATTATAAAGACTGACTATGCATGATAGGGCTGCTGGTATAATGGTGGCATAAACTTTATGAAAATAACCAGTTTCATGATTGTGCTTAAAGTCAGATCCACAAGACATAGCTAGTGCTTGGTACCAATAACTGAGCCAAAAACGCACTGCTGGCTAGGGAAGAATCTAATACTAGTACTTGGTTAGCAAGACATAGTATTCGACTCCCTTCTAAGTTTTTATCATTATAGCCACAGACTAATACATTTCTTAGTGTTCATCAGAGAAGTATCTTCTTGCCTTAGAAAGCTACTAATATAGAGATCAACATATCAAAATCTTCTTATCCAGAAAAGAAGTTTGTGGGGCACTCAGTTTTAAGCAGGATCTCCATATGGCATCTTCTATCAAGGGTCAGGGACCATCTTGGAAGAGCAGGAAGAAGGACTGTGAGAGCCAAAGATTGTCAACATCTGCAGAGAAACAGTAATTGGCAGACATGACAGCATGGTTACACTCACAAACTCACAAGCTCTGCCCAAGATTGAGATAACCAAAACCCTAGAACAAACAGTGGAGGGGCTTGCAAAGCCTCATCCTTAACTGAGGAACTGAGTCAATCGGCAGATGCTTGGGATAGTCAGTTTTCTTCAGGCGTGGATGCTCTCAGAGACGAAGCCTGCTCTGCTAGATAGTCCTATGCCAATAAACATCCTGGTAGACTTGTTTATATAAAAAGATCCTCTGAAGTCATGAGGCAATAGTGAAGTGGGGCTTGAGGGAGTGGGTAGAGAGTAATTACAGGAGAGGGAATGAGGGGTGAATTAGATCAAAACACATTATACACATTTATGAAAAATTCAAATAATGAAATTGTCAAGTATCTTGTTCTGGTGTAAAATTAATGCTGTTTCTCATATGCTTTTCTCTTGTGATGGTCTCCCTCAGGATAGCCTTGAACACAAGATAAATCTCCTGCCTTAGCCTCTTAGCCATATGTGTACCCCCACATCTAGTTCTTTAAGGCATTTTCTGATTCATCATTGCTACCACATATTGATACATTACTGAAAAGAAGTAAAAGTTCAGTATGATTTCTTGTGGGGCACTGGGCTATGCACAGACAGCCTGGTTTCCAGTTGATGCTAGATGCTGAACCCCGGGACCTGGTGGTGATAATTCACCTACATGGGACGGAAGGAGTTCTCTCATGTCTCCTGGAACCCCAGCTCCTGTTGAAGTTAATGCCCCCTCAGCCCCCACAAGAGAAGCATGGTTAGTAGTCACATAGGCAATGTCCCAAGCTTCTGACCTTCAGGCTAAACTCTTCCCCAGTTACCTAGCAACAGTAAAGATAACAGCATACCATAAAAAGGGCTGTTTGGCCCCTTCTCATTCTCTTTCTCTCTTTCTCTTCTTACTCCTCTTACTCCCCTTACACTCTTCTATTCTCTCTCCTCTCCTCTCAATCTCTTCCTCTCTCTCTCTCTCTCTCTCTCTCTCTAGTCTCTCTCTCTCTCTCTCTCTCTCTCTCTCTCTCTCTCTCCCCTTTCTCTCCTCTTGGCTATGGCCTGTTTCTCTCTCTCTTTCCACCTTCTCTCCTTTCTCCCTGCCTTTCTATAGTAAAGCTCTAAAACCATAGACTGTCTCTGTTCATCAAGGCCCACTGCACAGACTCTCACCTGTGTGGGAAAGTCTCTCCCTCAGCCCTTTCTCTCATAACCCTGGGGCTACAGGGTATCACTCTGGGGCCCCTGGTCAGGGGCTGCCCCTTGTCTATCCCCCATCGAGTGGGGTCAGTAGCTTAGATGCCCATCTGGGGTCTAGTGGAAAGTGTTTGGCAGCCCTGCCACATCCACCTGCCAAGAGCATAGGAGGAACTCTGGCCAGACATGGGCTATCCTCCCTCCCTTCTTCTCCTACACCACTTTTAGTCCCCACAATCTCTGTTCTAATAAAATACTGATATAGTATTTGGAATCTGTGAATAAGTTTTCATAATAAGAGTTCTTTAGATATATATGACTGGAGTATCATTTGCTGCCCTGCCATCCTCACAACTTAAAAGTTGTCTCCAATGCTTCCTTTGCCTCCTACATTTAAGCAGTTCTGTGTTGTGAAGGTGTGACTGAGACTCTATAACATTTTGAGGTTTCTGGTTATCTTTCAAACTCCCTCAAGTTTCCCCACACACCTGTGTCTTGCAGGACATTTAGCAAAATGTTGCTGAAATGTTAGATGTTGTGCTTGGGAGAAAATTGGTTAAAGTTTAAGGCTGAAAAAGACAGTGTGGGCAGTGTGATTCATAGCCTACAGTTGAAAATAAGCCCACTGTTACATTTTTAAGGTGATAAATGGAGGGGATTAATTCTACCACCTCATGCACTTGTTACTTCATTGGGTCAAGTCAAACTTCCTTTAAAACCTGATATTAATGAGGAGTCTGCTCTCATTTGTGCCCAATCTGAATAATAACAGATACTGGAGCCACTCAGATTCTCTCCACAGACATGGCTTAATGAAGTACTTATCCTTGCCTAAATCTAGATGTTCTTTTTTCTTTTCTTTTCTTTTGTTTTCTTTTCTTTTGTTTTCTTTTCTTTTCTCTTCTTTTTTCTTTTCTTTTCTTTTTTCTTTTCTTTTCTTTTCCACTTCTTTTCCTTTCTCCTTTCCTTTCTCCTTTCCTTTCCTTTCCTTTCCTTTCCTTTCCTTTCCTTTCCTTTCCTTTCCTTTCCTTTCCTTTCCTTTCCTTTCTTTTCTTTTTTCCCTTCCCTTCACTTCCTTTCCTCTCATTTTTCTTTTTTCTTTTTCCTTCCTTCCTTCCTTCCTTCCTTCCTTCCTTCCTTCCTTCCTTCCTTCCTTCCTCCCTCCCTCCCTCCTTCCCTCACACCCCTCTCTCTCAACTTACTTAATATCTGTAAGCATCTGCAGAAATGTCAACCATTATATATAAGCAGAGACTCAAGTCTCCCTAACTGCTATCGACTGGCCTTCTTCGTGTGTTAGAAATTTGATCTTCCTTTTAGCAGGAGTTTTGGAGTGTATTAGTTTCTCAGGGTTGTCATAACAAGGAACTGTTGGCTAGATGACTAAAAATAACAGAAACTCATTTGTAGCCAGCTTTGGAGGAAGACAGAAAGCTAGCTAGGTGTAGCAGAACCTCATGCTTCCCTGAGTCTGAATTTAGGGAGAATCTGTTTCAGCTGAGCTTCTTCTATTGAACCTCTGGCTTTGAATTATCTTATGTTTACCTCTCTCAACATAGCATCCTATGCTGAGCCTGTTCATATCACCTCTCCTTACTGGTCTCTATCACTTTTTAATGACATTCATTTTATTGGATTAGAATCCTAGAATCCAATACAATAAATACTGTACTGGCTATTTTTGTGTCAACTTGACACAGCTGGAGTTATCACAGCAAAAGGAGCTTCAGTTAAGGAAATGCCTCCATGAGATCCAACTGTAAGGCATTTTCTCAATTAGTGATCAAGGGGGAAAGGCCCCTTGTGGGTCTGACCATCTCTGGGCTGGTAGTCTTGGTTCTCTAAGAGAGCAGGCTAAGCAAGCCAGTAAAGAGCATCCCTCCAGGAACTCTGCATCAGCTCCTGCTTTCTGACCTGCTTGAGTTCCAGTCCTGACTTCCTTGGTGATGAATAGCAGTATGGAACTGTAAGCCGAATAAACCCTTTCCTCCCTAACTTGCTTCTTGGTCATGATGTTTGTGCAGGAATAGAAACCCTGACTAAGACAATTACCTTAACTTTAAAAAAAGACTTATTTTCAAATAAGGTTACTTCCTGAATAATTGGGGTTACAAATTCTTTTGTTTTCTTTGGGGTTTTGGTGGTTTTCAATTTTTTCCACAATAGAGACAAAGAAGATATCTATACATGAAACCTGATTTTCTTTTCTGGTTATTTCTCCTTCTGTCCTCATGGCTTAGGTTCATACTGTGACTTTAGTATTTAGTCCACATTTGTTTCCCATATCACAGTGTGGAAGATGGGAGCCAGCGAAAAGAAAACATATGTAGCAGAATTTGAATTAAAGATAAATAATAGCCAGAATAAAAATCACCAATATAAATGGCATTGAGAAAGGTAAAGAAAGCAGGTTGCATACACATATGGGGATTACTGAGATTAAATTTTGAGTTTTAGCTTTTTATATAACATCTATGTGAACATGTCTAAAGAATTTGGATTTTCTTATCACTCACATGATAAAAATAAGCTTACTTCTTATACACTATCAAGTTTCTCATTCACTATGGGAGATAATCTTATAGGGAATTGTTGCTTAGCACCACACCTGACAATATGCCCTCACTGATAGTATTCATGCTTACTTTAACTTTGCAAATACAAATTATAGAAACATTTTACTATGATCGAGTTTAAACAAGACTTTGAGCTCCAAAGAAGCCAAAGCAAAAGGAATTAATGATTTTTTTCTGAAATAAGTAACCACTATAGTTATTCTTTTAAAAGATAAATTTCTACCAATAATTTCTAAAACATATTACATATGTTTTGTTATATTTAGGGTCTGTCTTAGCGTTTTACTTCTATAAACAGACACCATGACCACGGCAACTCCTATAAGGACAACATTTAATTGGGGCTGGCTTACAGATTCAGAGGTTCATTCCATTATAATCAAGACAGGGGCATGGCAGCATCCAAGCAGGCATGGTGCAGGAGGAGCTGAAAGTTTTACATCTTCATCTGAAGGCTTCTAGTAAAGACTTATTTCTAGGCATCTAGGATGAGAGTCTTAAAGCCTATACCCACAGTGGCACACCTTCTCCTACATTCTAAGAGTGCCACTCTCTGGACCAAGCATATATAAAACTTCACATTCCACTCCCTGGCCCCATAGGTTTGTTCAAACTTGAGTCTGTGGGGCTGTACATAAACATATCATAATGCAAAATACATTTAGTCCAACTTCAAAAGTTCCCATAGTCTATAGCAGTCTCAACAATGTTAAAAGTCCAAAGTTCAATGAACACTTAACTGTAATCCCCAAAGCAAGACAGGAAACCAGCTGGGCAAACTCCAAACTCTTCATTTCCATGTCTGATGTCAAAGCAGTCTTCAGATCTCCAACTCCTTTTTCATCTTTGTTGACAGCAACAGACTTCTTTCTCCTGGGCTGGTTCCACTCCCTATTAGCAGCTTTCCTCAGCAGATAGTCTGGTGTCTTGAACATCTTGAGGTCTCTAAATGCAACTTCAATGTTACAGCTTCTTGTTTCAATGTCTGGGATTCATATGTGATCTTCTGGACTCCTCCAAATTGCTGGCATCACTTATCCAATTCTGCCGTCTGTAGCACTCTGAGCTCAGGTTGGTCCATTCCACACTGCTGCTATTCTTGGTAATCATCCCATGGTACTAGCATCTGTTATGTGTTGGGGTCTTCAGCTGCAACTAGGCTTCACCAATAGCCTCTCATAGGCTCTCTTCATGGTGCCAAGCCTCAAATCCTTTGCATGACCCCTTCAGTCCTAGGCCTTCAACTGCAACTGAAGCTGTACCTCCACAATTGGCCTTCCATGGCTTTTCACAGTGACAAGCCTTAGCTGTTCTTCATAACCCCTTTATGTCTTCAAATCCAGTACCACCTGGGTGACTCTTGCACTTTACCAAGTATAGCTGCAGTATAAGGTACAACCTTGGCTATCTTTGGAACACAGCTTCTTTGTGCTCTCCGAAAACACTTTCCAGAAGATTTCACCTCTGTGATGCTGGTCTCTTCTTAACCACCACTAATTTTTTTACCTCCAGATATCCAGCATCAATTATCTCAGTAGTCTCCTTCTCCTCTTGACTATAAAGCCAGAGACATTTAAATGACTGAAACTGATGCTTGCAGTGGCTGGAACAAGGACCCCCTTGTTCAACTTTATTAATGCTGGGTTTAAAGGTGTGTACCACCACACCTGGATTTAAGTTTCTTTTCACCTAGAACTTGCTCTCTCTCAGGCTGGTCTTGAACTCAGAGATCTGTTTGGCTTTATCTCCATGGATTAAAGATGTGCACCACCATGCCTGGATCTAAAGTTAGCTTGGTAGGATCTTGCCCTAAAGTCCTACTCCCTTAACCTTAGATCCTAGAACATAAAATTCAGCTGTATTCTACGTCCTGGTAACCCTGTAATATTTAAATCATGTATTTTATATTTTTCCTTTCTAAGCTTGCTATGCTTGTTCAAAATGCCCTTCATGAGACTTAAGCACAGAACAAAGTCTATGCTGTGCATTCTGGAGACTTCCTTTGTCAGTGCAATTAATATAAATCTCTTTCCTTAACTTTAGGTAGACTCTTAAGACAAGGGCCAAAAGCAGCCACATTCTTCACCAAAATATCACAAAACAGTCTCTTGGCTACATATTAAAATTTGTATCCTCTGAAACCACTGGAGTCAGGCTTCTGCAATTTAGATCACCCTCAGCAACAAAGTCTTCCATATTCCCACTAGGATGGCCCACTAAGACCCACTTAAAGCATTCCACTGTGTTCCAAATCCAAAATCATAAAATCCACATTCTGCCAAACAAAATGTATGGTCAGGCCTATCACAGCAGTTCTCCACTCCCAGTACCAACTTCTGACTTAGTTGGAATTTTACTGTTGTGAACAGACACCATGACCAAGGACATTTAATTGGGGCTGGCTTACAGGTTCAGAGGTTCAGTCCATTATCATCAAGGCAGGAGAATGGTAGCATCCAGGCAGGCATGGTGCAGGAGGAGCTGAGAGTTCTACATCTTCATCTGAAGGCTGCTAGGTTAAGACTGGCTTCCGGGCAGCTATGGTGAGGGTCTTAAAGCCCATACCTATAGTGACAAACCTACTCCAACATGGTAACATCTTCTAATAGTGCCACTCTCTAATATATAGACCAAGCATATACAAATCACCACAGGGTGATATATGTAGGGTACTGGGAAATATTGGAGAAAATCTCTAAGAGATGTAGTAATGTTGTTATATTACTTGAGGATGTTTAACACAAAAAAGTAGAAATGTAAATACGGAAGGACTCAACTAACTTTATCAGCCTACATGAAGCAAGGAATGCATAGTTTTTATTTTGCCACATCTGCCATTTATGTATTTTTTATAAATATGAAAAAGAAAAATTTGGGCTTACCATAAGAGGAGAATTGTATAATAATCATGTTGATCCAGTGTCCCATTAGCTGTCAATTTATATCATTTGTTCTTAACTCACATAATGCCTACTCTGCATTCTCAGAGAGCAGCACTAAATGAAAATAGGAAAGAATTCCTGTTTTCATGGTGAATACTTCTAGTGGAAGGAAGCAGAGAATGGAGAATCAAATAGGCATACATGCAGGTGCTAAAGTGATATGAACATTGCTAGTCTGGTCTAATGTTACCATGTAATAAACCAGGATACATGGTATATGTCTTACATAAATGATCAGTCTTGTGATCTGTCAAAACTTTTTTTAAAAAAAAATGACTTTGGGAGCCTAGAAAAATAGCTCAATGGTGAAGAGCACTTACTCAGAAGTCATAAGGGCCAGAGTTTAGGTCCCATGACCCATGTATCAAGCCTTAGATCATCTGAAAATGCCTGTAACCACATCTTTGTAGGAGCAGAAGACAATGTATTACTGGAACTTGCTTATTTCCAGTCTGGGTAAGATATGAGCCTAAGAGAATCAAATGGGCAATGTTAGAAGATGACGCCAATACTCGCTCCTGGCCTCCATGTATACAGGTGTCCATAAACTCACAGAGGCATATATACAAACATGTACATGAAAAATTTATAGATTAAAAACATATTTTTCAATAAAAATAGAAATGTTAAGATCTTTTTCTCTTTTGTATGGGTGTGCATGTGTGCCCACAAAAAGTGTAGCAATGTATTTAGGGTTTGAATCACTTTAAATGTGTAATAGTACAGCATTCAGCTTTCTAGAATATTTGTTGAGAAAAAAGCAATGGTAGAGGAATTCTGCCACTCTTTCTTCTTTTCTAAATCAGTCTGTTATTAGTATCCAGAGATGTTACTAACCAGTGCAAACCCTTTTCCCTTACATATGCTGAGGCCTCTCCTCATCGCTCACCATTTTATCAACCCTTAACTGCCCCCTTTTTGATATGTCTCTATTAATGAACAGTTCATAGAGAGAGCTGATATAAAAAGTTCCCTTAATCATCCCAATGTATAAAATTATAATAGCAGTTCTTTCTCCCTCCCTCTCTCATCTATCTATCTATCTATCTATCTATCTATCTATCTATCTATCTATCTAATCTATCTAGTTATCTATGTACCTATATAAGACCCTTTTAATGTCTATACAAACTTTTAATTATATAATCTAACTAAACATAATTAAACTTTTCAATAAATACAATTCTTTATGAACATGATCTCTTAAAAACCTTAAAAGATACATGACACATTTTTTTATGGTTTGCTGGCTAATTAGAATAAGCGGTATCTTCACAAAGTGTTATAGAAAATTCACACAAATCAGAATGTATTTGTTTTTTGTTCACACCTTTTAAAGGAGAACTTTATGATTGGTGATAAAACTTTACTTCTCTCATACTTCAGCAACTATTGTGCAAGTTATTTAAGATTTATTAATATTTCTTTACAGGCTATGGCTCAACAGTTACAACATCTTGCTGGTCTACCAGATGCTTTGAGTTCAGTTCTAACACCTATGTCAGATGGCTCACAATCACTTTACTCCAGCTCGTGGGGGTCATATATGCTCTTTTGGCTTCTCTGAGTACTCATACACTAGTGACTTATGCAGGAAAAGATGCATATTTATATAAAATAGTAAATATTAATTCATGTTGAAATTAATTCAATTATGAAAGATGACACATTGGACCATGGATTTCTTAAGATTAAAAAAAATTATGGGATTTATTTATGTATTTGTTTGTGTATTTATATGTGTTAGGGTGTGTGTGTGTGTGTGTGTGAGTGTGCAAATGCAGGCACACATGTGAAAGCACACTCATTCACATAACTTTTGTACCTTGACATGCATATTTTATATGGATGTCTGAAGACAACTTATAGAATTAAATTTCCCAACTTCCACCATGTGGATCTAGGAACTTGAACTCAGATAGTCAGGCTTTGCAGCAAGCATTTTTACCTGCTGGGCAACAGCACTGCCCCCCAAGGATTTTCTTTTATCTGAGAGCTTTTCTTTCACCCAGGCCTGTGCCTGTAAATGTTATTCTTTCTGAGAAAGTCTATTGATCTAGAAAATTGTAATCCTTTAAGGAAATGACAACATTTGTTTTCTGCTTAAGTTTGTTTTGTTCCTGTGCCTTTTTATAGTATTCAAGCCCATTTTATAATTAGAATGCTCTAAAAAGTATCTTTCACAAATTGCCAGGTTTTCGGAGTATCAAAAATGAACACAGCAAAGCACTTCTGGGAATTTTTTAAGTGTGGGGATTTGAATGGGAAGCACGTGTCCATATCTGGTAATTTAAAGCTGCCCATTTCCTCACTACTTCTCATTATTTCTTTCAGAGCCGCAGGCAGTCAGAATTTGTAGGACACCTTATTAACTAGGAATAATTCAAGTAGCTTTTCTTTTTGTCTAGAAAGTATGAAGGAGTGCTCAAGCAAATGAATAAAGCAAACTGAGTTACAAGCCATGAATTCATCTATTAAGAAAGTGCTTTAAATTCCTTAGAGTCAATTATTTTTTTAAAGTGCAATTGCAGTGTAAAGTTTGGGACCTGTATGTATTTGGGGCAATGTTTTGGCATGGGAAGGTAAGTCAGTCTTTTCTATTCATTATAAAGATTGTCTGTCAGTCAGCTGTCCAGGGTGAACTTCAGTCTTCACCTCACTGAAATAAAACCACAGTGGTGCCAACAGCTATGACTTAGCATTTGTTAGGGATTAGCTTTTCCATTCATTAATTTTCACAGCAGCCATGTTGTACGATTCTGATTATCAATTATCTACTGTGGTTTAGATTAGTTTTCAGTTATATAGCTATAGGAAAGACACACACACACACACACACAGAGAGAGAGAGAGAGAGAGAGAGGAGGACAATTAGAATATTTTCCAATTATCTTCATTGGCAGTAAATTGAAAATAGGAAGAATGTCCCCTATGGATTGCCTGACATCACCTTTTCATAGGTAATTGAACACTGAGGTGTTACACACAGTAGCCCCTAAAATGTGAAATGCCAAAATCAGACTGTCATCCTT
This sequence comes from Mus caroli, assembly GCF_978045245.1. Lineage (NCBI taxonomy): Eukaryota > Metazoa > Chordata > Mammalia > Rodentia > Muridae > Mus > Mus caroli. The sequence goes on along the minus strand of NW_028227274.1, from coordinate 46,621,500 downwards.
TGTGGAAGAATGAAGCCTGTTTTCTGAACTTCATGGAGGCATATGAGGCACCTGCTGATAAGCCCTGCTTTGCATTGTAGTGTATGCTTTACATTTATTTATAATCATTGGCATTTGCAATTTTATACTCATAATATTAAGGCAATTGAAGCAACTTGCTAGTTATAGATATTTACTAAAATGGTGTATCTTCTAAACACAAATCCCAGAAGAAATGTCATCAAATTTAAAATTGACTTTTTTCTTGGAATAGTAATAGATGGCCAGTAGTGGCTCAACTCAGCTCCATTAGCTGCACAGTCATAGTGATAAACAGTCAATATTCCACAGTCTACAGTGTTGTCAAACTAAGAGGTTAGTGTTTCAGTGCCTTAAAAACAGGTTCTACTTAAAGCAGTTTCAAATTACAATGAGTTTATCAGAAAGTGTCCATGTTAGGAGTCAGGAATACCTGTGTATTCATATCATTGACATACTTTAAACATACTATATACTTAAGACAGTAAGAAAAACTCTCACAGAGAAAAAAATGTTCTGTGGATTGAGATTCACACATGAGAATAGTGTATGGAATACTACTAAGAGGATATATTCGAAATACTTTTTATGTATTCTAGTCTTGTGGTTTTCAGCAGACGGACTATTTCTCTACTCTGAGGCCAAAGGATGAACACAGTCAGTTACATGGGGATAGTTGGATTATTAGGGGCAGGAAGAAAGTAACATACACATTTGTCTTAGTCAGGGTTTCTATTCCTGCACAAACATCATGACCAAGAAGCAAGTTGGGGAGTAAAGGGTTTATTCAGCTTACACTTCCATACTGCTGTTCATCACCAAAGGAAGTCAGGACTGGAACTCAAGCAGGTCAGAAAGCAGGAGCTGATGCAGAGGCCATGGAGGGATGTTCTTTACTGGCTTGCCTCCCCTGGCTTGCTCAGCCTACTCTCTTATAGAACCCAAGACTACCAGCCCAGGGATGGTCCCACCCACAAGGGGCCTTTCCCCTTTGATCACTAATTGAGAAAAAGCCTTACAGTTGGATCTCATGGAGGCATTTCCTCAACTAAAGCTCCTTTCTCTGTGATAACTCCAGCTGTGTCAAGTTGACACAAAAATAGCCAGTACAACAGTTCAGGATACCCTTCATCCTAAGAGAAAGAGATTGGTGGATTATTAGGCACATGTGTGTGGGCAGCTTTTGCATTGATACATTATAGATTACTTTCTAGTCTGGAGAAAATTTTAAACTGGGCAGATTTATACTGTGTGGCTTATCCATTTGACCATAGCCAATTGATCAAGGACTGGAGGATTACTGAAAGTCCTATGCTTTATTTATTGTATGTCCAATTGTTACATTTACTCTGGTTAATTTATCAGTTGCTATTCTTTACAGCTTGATTATGTATCTCTCAGTATAGTCACACAGCCTGGAAAACTACCATCAATAATTAATCAGTAGATATAACTTGCAAGGTAATAAGTGATCAGTTGTTTTTGACATTGTGAGCTGTGGCTTGGTACATTTTCCAAGTTAGAAACTCAGCAAATTAACTGTCTGGTTGGTTCAGCATTCAAGTCAACACTCTTTGAGCTAGCTCTAATTTCCTTTGTTGCTGAATATACAGTCAAACTAAAGAACAAATTTTACTAATACTCCTTTGACTGTTATTACTGTGTTGAAGATGAATTTTGTACAGTACTACTTATATATTTCTTACTTTTCAGTTTATAAATAACTTGTCTCTATTAAAAATTAATGTTACATCTACTTGACTTGGCTTAGTATACATAAGCCTGAACAGTTGCTAGAAAATTTAATTGCTTATCTTCTGCTTAAATCTTGTTATAAAGTAATTTCATTCATAAAATTAGAGTATATTCTGTTTATGGCTTTGGTGGAGTTGTTGACCTAGGTAGATTCCCATTAAGAACAGAGGACTGATGGTCAAAGCATTTTTTTCTTGCTTTCTTTTGACAGAAATCACCATGCATCCAAGAAAAAGGAAATGTATTCTATACTGGTTTAAGTACCTAGTTAATACATGCAATAAGAAACTAAGTCTAATAAATGCATTTGCTTGCTCTATTTTCAAAAAGATTCCTCTGTACACAATTTTTTCTCTCATCATTGAATAAAATATATCAATAATGTACTCCCTGAGAGGGAAAATAGGAATAGGGACTATGAAATGAGTCTTTTCTCACTTCTGTTTGAGATAGGGTTTTATTGTCCAGCCAGTCTTGGACTCCTGGGGAACCTCTTGCTTTAGCCTATCAACTGGTTTCTACTGAGAAGGATGTTATTGTGTTTTTACCCAGATTTTGTGGAGGGAGTTTTTCTTTCCAATTTTTCACTCTGGTTTGGATTACTTTCTAGAAAAACGTGATTGCAGTCTCCCTATTATCTACTTTTTTAAAAAAAATTATTAATTTTGTTTCTTTCAAATTTTTATTTCAAATATGGGAAGTGTTTTTGGTTGTGCCATGTTTTTCAGTGTTTTAGACGCTGAAATTTCATTAGAGAATACCAAGAGCAAAAAAAGAAAACATTAAGCAAAGCAGTTGGGGAGCACATTGGATCTAACATAATGAAATAGATGAAGAATTATATTATTTATTAGTATATGTGGCAGAATTCCACAATTAAGGTATAATTTGCTGACCATGTGTAGTAGAGAAATCTGGAAAGATGACTGAGTAAATAAATATAATTGCTACAAAGGATCCACATGGTGTGGCAGAAGAAAACTTACTTCAATAAGTTTCTTATAAATCTGTACATTCATTTGGTATGTGCATCCATGCACATACAAAAAAAATAAATACAGAGAGAAATAGATAGATAGATAAATGTTTTAAAAAAAGAAAATTAAGTGGTGAGAAAGAAAGAGAGGGACAGAGTGTGGTTATACCTCGATGAAAAATTATTTAAGAAGCAGAATGATGCCAGGAAGTGGGAGTGGGTGGGTTGAGGAGCATGGGAAGTGGGGAGGGTATAGGGGATTTTCAGAGAGGAAATAAGAAAGGGGATAGTATTTGAAATGTAAATGAAGAAAATATCAATCAATCAACCAATAAATAAATAAATAAATAAATAAATAAATAAATAAATAAAACAAGCAGAATGATGTCGAATATAGAGGTTGTAATACATGCAACAGTTAGTTGTGGAATACAACAGTTTAGCAAAACAGTGGAAATGAACAATTCATAGGAATACTTATTTCTACAGTTTGTATTTGTGTCTTCCATTTAGTAGCTCTCTTCATTATACCTCTATCCAGTCTAATTACACGCTATTCTTATGTCAAAATTACTTGATTATCAGATGTGTTTGTACTACATAATATCAAATGTCTGTCTTTTTGCATCATATAGAACATCACGTGGAAAACTATGTCTCTCATCTTTTATTTTGGTACTGACTATATGTTCTTGCAAAGATATTCTGCCTAGTTTTTCCACTGGAATAGGATGATTACTTTAAGTGGCTATAGTCACCTCTGCTTACTGATGCTTCCTAAGCCTTTCAGTTTCTGTATTAGCTAAGTATTACTAACAAACCCTTCGGTCATCACAAAGGTTCTATTCTTTCTATTGTAAATAAAAAGGTTATTTTTCAACTTTGGCAAGAATATTTAATATTAAGGTTTTCTTGACTTTCTTTTATTATGAAAAGCTACTTTACTTTCTTGAAATGTATTGATACAAAAATTAAGGAATATAGAAAAGACTGTTAAGACTTACAGTTTACATACCCTTCTTTTTCTCTGACCGCAGTTCTCTTACATTAGTGTAACATTTGTTTTTCATTTATTTTTGCTTTTTGTTTCTTTGCCTGTCAGTTTTATAAATGATCCATGTTAGTTTAGGGCTAACCTTTTCCATTGTGCTTCTGTAGGACATGGCCATTGTATAATTTGATTGACTTACTAGTTTAGCATCTTACAACATATTTCAACACCCTATTTGCTACCTGTTCACCCTCACCCATTTTAACATGAAACCCATATTCCCTAATTTTCTTTTCTGAAATGTTGCATCACTGAAGTTATGCAGGGGTTTTGTACCATCTCTAGATCAGCTTTTTTCCCCTAATAAGTTCTCAAGGATCTTCTTGTCTTCATTAAGTTTGATAGATCACTTTTTCTTAGTGATCAACAATGCCTGATGGTGCAGATACACTTTCCTGCATCCTTTATGTGTTTACTGTTTGCTCTTCCACTTGGCTTCCTCACTTTTGGTTTCTTTAGAGTGACTTCAAATGTTTGTAGCATTTCTGTCATGTCCCTATGGGATTTCCTCTTAACTTTGTGAATTCCACTATAAGAGAAGTAAGATTTTTCTACTCATCATTTATTTATTTTCTATAGATTTTTCAGTTAACAAAAACGTTTTCAGACCTTAAAATATTTCTATATTTGAAAGGCTTCTATTTAGATGGCTCTGTCCTATATCAAGTAATGGTCCTCTATCATCCTTTTATGTCTTCTAAACCTTGCCTCTCCTCGTATCTTCTTCACTTTAACAACTCCTTTGTGACGTAAGTCCTTTGATTTTGAACTTTTAACATTATATTCTTTTGTTTATGAGTAGCCCCTTATGTTTGTTTGGAGGTCTGACATATCAATATTTCTGGTCTTCATCAATTTTTTAAAGTATCATAAAAGTATAAATTATATCCTTGTTATAACTGAAAATTTCTCTCAACTTTGTAAAAGAAACTTAAAACATACAAGTAAAAGTATATAAACTGAACTGATTATATATAAATATGTATATATATATTTGCATACATTTATATTTATATACACATATACATATGTATGTAATATATACATACATGTGCATTCAACAATTAATGAATTTATATATTTATATGCACACATTTATTTAAATACATGTGTATACATATGTGTGTAACATACTTATACATACATTCATGCAACAACAATTAATGAAAAAAAAGGTCATGAATTTGAAAATAAGCTGCAAGTGTATGTGGGGTTTTTTTTGAATGAATAAAAGTAAAGGAGGAAATTATGTAATTGTATTATATTTCAAAACTATACTAAACTAAATAAAAGAAACAGGCAAATTATCAAACAAATAGCCAGCACCATACATTTGTAACTTGCCAGAGATTCTCTGTTTAGGAGTTCATTCTATTGTGGTCGGAAGAGCCTTACTGAGTGACAGTGAGTTAGGTCATAGGGACAGTTGGCTCTAACTTCACTCTTAATCAATTGTCTTAGTCGTTTTATAGCTTTTATCTAATTGTTTATTCAAGGACTGAACTAATACTTCACAGCCAAGCAGATTTTTAATGCTATGTATATAATGTCTGGACAAATAGGTTGTATAATGGAAATGAAAGCGCTGACACTGTGCTTTCTGTAATGGCATGAGTGGACTCAGTATTACAAAGCGCGGCTTTATTGCATCTTTCTACTAGGCCATTTATGTGAAGCATGGGTGGAAATAATAATTCAGAAGTGGAATAGCACTTGAACCCAATTGAATATGAGATCTAGCTAACAAATAAGTGGATGGATGGAAATGATGCAGAAATACAAAACAAATGGCCAACACAAACCCTCTCCTCATTTAAACACACCCATTACAGTCATTTGGACTGTGACTAAACATAAAGCAAATTATCTTGTTTTTGTTAGTTCAAATCCATATCTTTGAGTTAAAATTCTCTGATATTTCTGATATTAAGGCTCCATTTTTTAATAAAAGAAAGACAAACACCTAGTTTTTTTTTTTATAAATTTCATACACATATTTGCTATACATGTAAGTGTATATGTATGTAAGTATGTATGCATTTAGTGTATATTTTTTCTGTATGTATGGGATAGTATTGCATAGGAAGCTAAACTTAAGAAATAATGTTATTGATCCTTTCTGTCTTCTCCATAGACACAAAATTGGCTCAAGGAAGAGTAAAGGAAAATAAATAAGTCAAGAGAACAGGACATTGAATCCTGCCATTCCTCTTTCTGACAACGTTTACTAAATATTGTCAGTGCTAGAATAGCACAATCATTAGGAGGCTCGGCTCTGAAATCCCTGTGCTGATAAGTGCTCTCAAGCCCCAGAATGGATTGCTGTTCTAAGGAAGGAGGAGGAGATAAGCCAGGAGCTGAGTGGCTTTATCTTAACTATGCCAGACTTTTCACAGTTCTCCTTTCTTTTTCTTACTTCTGGCTTCACTGTGTTCTTTTCAAACCTATGGATTATAATAAGAAACAGAGAATTAGTTGGGAAGAAATGTTTATCCTGGAACTATCAGAAATACTTAGTCAAGCAGTAAATGGCTAAATGTGAGAAGAGGTGAAGGAGCCCAGTTGAAGAATGATGTACAGGTATCTACACCCAATAGATGTTTTTATGCAAAGTAGGGGTGCTTTTGTTTTCTTACTGAGCCCGATACGAACCCAGTGTTTTTGCTCCTTTGTTTTCCTACTGAATGACAAAACACTATTTCTATTTTCTGAGATGCTATTCTCATTATTGTGACTCAGCTAAAGTGAGGAACATAAAAAACAATTCTCACAATTATTTTTTTTATCATTATTAAACTTGAAGACAATGTTAAAAACTTAAAAGGATAACTCCTAACTCTAGGACCGTCAAGCTGCAAGTCTTTGCAGCTTCCTGGAGGAGGAAATTGGAGATGAGGAAAAAGAAAAAAAAATGTCATGCCATTGGACTTAAGCCATTATGGGGGGGGGGGGGGCAGCCATGATGAAGCCACATGAGGAAGAATGGGCTATAGACAAAGTACAGAAGTCCATACAGAAAAGCATGCTTTGGTTTTGGCCAGCATTGAAAGAAACAAATAAAAATATGGACTGAACAAAGTCACACTTTTCTCAGCAATTGGATTCAAAACCAATTAACTTCATGGAGGCTAATGATTCTCAATATTGAAAATTACTTTGTCAACACATCCTTTATCTCCTGGTCTTTGCTAGCTATTTTTTCCTTCAGCTACTCTTACATACTTATCTTCCTCTTCCTCCTCCTCATCTTCCTCTTCTCTACCTCTTCCCACTCTTCCTCCTCCTCCTCTTTGTCTTTTTCCTTCTTCTTTAAACAAGGTATATTTCAGGCTAGATTAGTCAATTAAAAGAAGAAATCTTGCAAGGCTTTTGGGTCTTCTCCAAGAAATTGTTAATTATGCCTTATGGAAGTGTTGTGCCCTGGGATTATAAGTCACGTAGAAGAATACTTTACACTTTATAGATTCTTCATAAATACCACACTTATTATTGGTTAATTATTCAAATTGAATAGAATTCTAAAATGCTAAGGTTAGAATACACTTGAGATCATTAGATGCATCCTCCACTTCAGATAAGATATCTAAAACTCAAAGAGAAGCCAAATGCTCTACCAAGGTCATTAAATAATCACAATTAGGTTAAAATCTAGGGGTGAACTGTGATTTAATTTAATATACTGTATATAATTTAATGTGCTTGTTTCTCAACTTCCTACATCATTCTTAATTATACTGTCTTTTCATTAGACTGATTTACTCACCAACATGCACAATACGCTAAGACAAACCAACATTTCTTTCAATGAATTTCTTCTGGAAATAACATTTTTGCAGAGGGAAATAAAATATGTAAATTTGATCTATAGTAGAACCTATGAAGTAACTTTGCAGCATACTTTGCATAGTATATTGATCAGTAAATTTAAAGAATCTTATTTTATTTATTATGATTTTGTATTAAGCTATAATATTTACATTATGTTTGCTGTTTAGCCAAGCTGACCTCAAACTTTTGATGTCCTGCTTCCAGGTCTCCAGTGTTAATATTACAGGCATGTGTCAGGCTGGCTTGCTCTGTTTATATTCTGTAGGGAGTACACTCTGGTGATTCTTTCCATGTAGACAGGTTCAGATCAAAACTATTTCCTTCCCTTCAAACTCACATCATGTTTAGATCATAACTACTTGTTAAATGATAACTAACCATTTGGAAGTATTTCATAATTTTTAATCTGTAGACCACTGTTGTGCTGTTGAAAAATATCCATAAATAATTCTTCCACTGGACCTATAAGGTGGTGCCTCTTGCGGAATGCACAGTTTCTCCTTCCCTCGTCTTTAGCTCCAAGTGTGTTATTGCATTCCTCTTACAAAATTGACTTTCTAGTTTATATCAATGAATGGGAATATACAGCATTTGCTTATGCTTCCCTTAACTCCTTCCTTTGTTAATAATTAAAGTGTGACTGGCGTACAGTATTATAGGATTATGACATTTGCACATACAATTTGGTGTTTTCATGTTTTGGTAACTTTCCTTCCTCCCCTCCTTCTCACTTTCACTATGATCACTGCCGTCCTGTCCTGTGACAGCTTTCCTTCCTTCTCCTAGATATTCTCCTTCTGATTTTATGTCACATGTATTCTTTTGCATTTTCCCTCCATCTCTATTAAGATATTTTTTCTCTACTCTCATGATACATCTTGCTTAGTTTCACTGAACACAGTGGCCTACACTTCCATTCATGTGGATCCATGCAAATAACTGGATTTCATTCATTTTATAAGGTTGAAAATATTTTATGTATAGACCACTTTTTTTCTGCATCCCTTGTTCCACCAAATGAATACATGCTTTGCTTTTTTTTAGCTATTGGGACAAATGCATCAGTAATCATGGATCACAAGTATGGCCTTGTCTTCTCTGGCTATACACACAGTTGAAGAAGTGTTAAATCATCTCTTAGATTTAGGTTTCTGAGAAATCTCCATATAGTTTAAAATGCTTGCCTTAATTTAAATTCATATGAAAACTGCTTGAGTTCAATTTTATCTACATTACTTCTAGCATCTTCTTTATATTTTTTGTGATGCCTGTGTAAACTACAGTGAGATGATCTCTGTTTTGTTTCACTTAGATTTCCCCTGTGAAGAGACAGAATCTTTCACAAATCCTTTCTCCACTTGTATGTCTTTTTTTTGAAGAGATGTGTGTTGTTTATTAGCTCTTTAGCATAGTTTTAAAAGGATATTATTTCTGTTGTCAAACTTTCTGAATTTTAAAAAAATATTCTGGATATCAAATGCCTTGATGAATAAATGGGTTGTAAGAATTTTCACTCATCCTGCAGCCTGTCTCTTCACTATTTTTAAAGATGTAATTTTTTCTGTACAGAAGCCTCTTAAGTAGCACATTCATATACACAGACACACAGACACACAGACACACACACACACACACACACACACACACACATGCATGCGCACACAGAGATCCTAGTTCAAATATCAGGACTAAATAATAATATAATGTCTCTGTTTGTTACAGTATGACTCTGTAATCCATCACTCAATAGACTGAGAAAGGAAGAAAACTGAGTTTAAAACTAGCCAGGGCTATAAATAAATAAAAACTCATCTGTGATATATTCGGGATTTGGCTGTAAACTGCAATGAAGTTATACTTTAGTGACAAAAGTGATAACTTGATAGGACATTGCATCTAGAACCATAACACAGTGTGCACATGCCCTTGCATTTATTTTATTTCACAAATCTTTTCTGTAGTCGGGCCTTCTGATTGTTTTAAAATAATGTTTGGATACATTATTGGTTATTTGGCATTTTTTCACACCATGTCTTCTTAACCTTTGAGCTTTCTGATTATACATGATAATGCATGAAATTCAATTCAGTTTTGTATATTCATCTTGTTCATGCTCTCAAATATTTCTATGATCAAAACCATAGACTAGAATATTATTCCTGTTATATAAGCTTATCAAAATAATATTCTATGTCTTCCAGGAATTTTCTTCTGTTTAATATTATTTGCACTGCAGTTTTTTCTATCTCACTCCATGTTCTAACCCAGTATTTGTTAAACATATATGTAAGAGTATGTTTTGTGGCAATTTCCTCTGAATTGAAATATTCTTTATAAGGAAGGGGAAGCTTATGAGATTCAGGAGATTAAAAAAAAAAAAAAAGGTTCCATGTCAGCAAAGATTCAAACATGGAAAATTCTAGAAGGTCTCCAAAGAGGTAAACAATTTCTAAGAGAGTAGACTCTTACCTGTCCACAGTGCTGCCGATAAGAAATTTCTGAGTCTTGTTAATCTGCTTCCAATTTGTGCATTTAATTCAGGGCTGCAGTCCTCAGAAGTCATCACTTCTGTCTTGGACTGAGCTTTATGGTGATGCAGGCGCTCTCTTGAGTCATCCCTGCTCCTGTAAGGAACTCCTCATCCACTCTCCTAATATAATCTCTATAAACACTCTTTGGTCACCAAGTTGGGCTTTGATTTTTGGTGCAGTTCTGAACTTTTGTCTGTCCTGAGTTTCCTCTGGGGTGAGTAGTTTGTCTGTCTCTCTCCTCCCCCTCCCTCTCCCCTCCCCCTCCCCCTAAGCCCCCCTCCCCCTTCCACCTCCCCCTCTCCCTAAAAAAAAAAATGTGAAACTCAACTATGTTTCGATCTAGTATGAAGGGAAACATTTTAATGCTCAACTTGGTTTTGGAATGTTGCATCTTGGATCAGGTTTTGAACATTTTTGAGCTGATAAAAATATTATTTCATTCCTTCTTTAATGATATTTTCATTTATTATTATGAAATACATTCTGTAGTTATAGAAATGATACAGTAGCATTTTATCTTTTCATCAGTTAACATGGGAAATCTCATTAGTATGTTAAAGATTTGAAAATATCTTTGAATTCAAAATGAATTTCCCTAAAAGTTGCTCAATGTGCTTGTGTTCTTTGACACCTTGTTAAATGTAGCATCTAAGTCTTTAATTTTATATTAACAAAATAAGTCAGCCACTGCTTGTTTGGTCTTAAAAATTTCCCTCCTCATGTACTAAAATTGTGTCTTAGTCTATATGCAGTATTATATATTCTAGATTTTTGTTTTCTGTATATTTAGTGGGAATCAAATGAATGTATAGAACTTTTTATCTCATTTGAATTATAAAGTAGATTGAAAATTTAAGGAGTGACTTAGAATAGGTTTTGTTTAGGATCTGTGCACATTATTTCTGTTTTGTAGTCAACATAACTGGACATAGAAATTGTCGTCCTTTCCTATAATCATTAATTTCTTAGATGGTGAAGGAAGGAATAATGCAATCATAGGTTTTCAATAAGGCACCAGTTTGTCTTTCTTTCTTTCTTTCTTTCTTTCTTTCTTTCTTTCTTTCTTTCTTTCTTTCTTTCTTTCTTTCTTCCTTCCTTCCTTCCTTCCTTCCTTCCTTCCTTCCTTCCTTCCTTCCTTCCTTCCTCCCTCCCTCCCTCCCTCCCTCCCTCCCTCCCTCCCTTCCTTCCTTCCTTCCTTCCTCCCTCCCTCCCTCCTTCCCTGCCTGCCTGCCTGCCTGCCTGCCTGCCTGCCTGCCTGCCTGCCTAGAAACCTACATGATCCTCCTATTGCTGTGGCTCAGGAATTTCACTGTGCTGCCCTTTTCAAGATACTGGAAGTTTGAGTGCATAAAGAGGCAGAACTCCAAGTTTCCATTTACTGCTACCACTTGATGAAAGGTCTCCTGAGCTTACACATGAAATCTATTTCACTTCAACCAGCAGAAGTTAATCTATAGCCCTGGTGCATGGATCCTCCATCATAGCACAAGATTCACTAAATCTGTCTTCTGCTGTGACTCGGGGGATGCCACCACTTGTCATTCTGCCCAGTGGAGCATGTTGTAGCACCTGCTTTTTATTGTGCATCATGACAAAGTATCCTCTGGAGGGGAAAATAAAGGAGTCACATATTTTGTTTATCCCTGTGAAGGATGGTTGTTTTTTTATGCTCAATTGAACCAGCTTTCAGCCATTCCAATATGACACTCACTACGACTCATTTTTGCCTATCAATAACTTACTGCATGATAACTGTAGTGAAATAGCTAAACTTAATAGCCAGATAATTATTAATTTGTATATTTTGATCATATTGTAAGGCTATTTGGTAGACTGACTAAAAGTATATGTTAGGTATCATAGTACAAAGTCATCTAAACTAGGAATATTCAAAACTATTTCAAAACAATAAAATCTGATTTTTTTCTTTAAAAATATTTGCAAAGTATTTCATATGAGATATGAGCTTTTTCCATTTTTAAAACTTGTAATAAAACCTGACACTTTAACAATATTTATATTATGTATATGCGGTTTGAATGAATGTATATATGTGTACCACCTATGTGACTGGTGCCCATGGAGGCTAAATGCTCTTAAATGCCTTGGAACAGAAGTATATGCTGTTGTGAACCACTATGAGGTTACTGGAATCCAGATTCATGTCTAATGCAAGAACAATAATGATTCTGATCTACTAAGCAATTTATCTCAAGTTGGTAAATTGAGATACTTTTGATAAACAGATATATGAAGTGCTTGAACTTTCTCTTAATCTTTTAAATGAGTAGCAGTATTCTTAAGACTTATAAAATCTTTGGACTTAGGAAAGTTTACATAAGATGGCTTAAGTCAATACAGAGCTGAAGCATTGCACTTAAGCAGATTCTAAGTAATTATCTAAAATTACTTCTCACATGCACTGCACTGGCTTCTTTTATGTTTTCTTTATACATTTGTCATTTTGGAATAGGATACATCAATTGCGGAAAATATTCCTACCTGATTGGCCTGTGGCAATGCCTAAGGTACTTTTTCTTGATTGATGATTGTTGCTGGAGAGCCCAGCTTACTGTGGTAGGTACCACCTCTAGGCTCATGTCCCTAGGTGCTATAAAATAGCAGGCTGACCTGAAAATAACTAGGAAGCCAGTAAGAGGCACTCTTGCATGGCTTCTGCTTCAATTCCTCTGTGCTGGTTCCCGCTGTGACTTCTCTGGATGATGGACTACAAGCTGTAAAATGATATAAACCTTTCCCACCTCAGGTTCCTTTTGGTCGTGGTGTTTTATCACAAAGTAGAAATGCTAGCTAAGACATCATGATGTCTTTATTATGTTCTATCAAAATTATTCTTATTCTGTATTTCCAAGAGTTAGCTTACAAGCACCAAAGGAAACACTCCTATTAGTAAATCATAGGTGATTGCTTCATGTGATGTCTACCTGGCCCCTCACATGCCAGAATATATTTGTATTATTGTTTATGATATGGCCAATGCCCTGCTAAAGAAAATCGGCTAGCAAAGGATTCTAATGGTATTTTTCATGAGAGACACCAATATTTTCCCCCTTTCTACTTACATTTCCAATACTCTACCTGTAATCAATGCTTAGTAATTTCTTTTTACCATTGAAAGGATAACTTACAAACAATTCCAACCACCCAACATTGATAGAAGAGAAAAATGGAATGTTTGAAAATATGATTCTCTGGACAGTCTAATTCATAAGTAGCCTTTTATTAAGCATTTTCTTCTTAATAATTTTGTGTTTTCAATTTCATTAATTTTCAAAGAGTTTAACTCAAAATATTAATTTAAATGTTTGGTTTTATTCCTTATATATTTTATTGCACTTATTTTATAATTTTGCATTTTATATAACATCATAACAATAATAGAGTGTTCTTAGGCCCCATTACCATCATCAAGGACCATTTTTTGGTATAAGCTTTCTGAAAGTTCACACCAAAACTGTCCACCCAAACAGGATGGCTTATTTTAGGCAACTAGAAATAGTAGAATTCCATGGAACCCTTCCCATATCTGTTCAACTCCTTTTGTCTTGCAAACTGGTATTTGTCATACCTAGATCAAGGTTAGAAGTATTAGTGTTGAGAGAGGTTGTTACTTTTAGGTAGACTGTACATATTTGTATTTATACTTGTATAGAATTAAATGGAGAAATTAAAGCAAGAACATGATATACAAAAATAGTTAACAGAATGACAAAGAAGATGACAATGATGATGGATAAATATGAAACAGAGAAACAGAGAAAACATAGGATAATAACACCAGCCACAAAGAAAACATAAATTCTCTCATGAAAAGGTAATATATTAAAAGGTCTGTTTACTTGTTAGACCCCCCAGAAAGTTTCAAAGACCACATAATGCCAATAGCAGGTTTGAGATAGAGACCTGTGGAGAAATGTTAGAATGTTCTCTCTCAATAGTGTGCCAACTCCAATAGTACTGCCCATCCCAGAAATTGTAGTAAGAATCTTTCATTTGCCTGATTAAGTGAGGGGTTTGCTGAATGATGAAGCATCAGAAACACTATGGAGCTTATAAATGGCTAACATTTACAGGCAATGTGGGGAACTATATATGAGCTATGTGAGCCCCAGATCATCTCCTTTGCACATGCTTAGAAAGTACTAAGGTAAAGATTCTATGAAAGGCCAGTAAAGACACTACCTTTTCTTTGGTTTTGGTAAATTTTGGAATCCTTTCTTTCTACAATAGGGTCTTGGACATCTTTATTAGCACATTTAGTTTTAAAAAGTTGACATTCTTAATCCTTTCTTTGCCCTTTGACACATAATTATTTCACAATCTAAATATGCTTTCCTGGAAGTTGTATGTGTCTTTTCTTTGAAATGTTATCATTAAGAAAATCCCTACCTAGATGAAGAGCTACAAGGGAATCATTTGCTGCTGAGAGAGGAAGAATCTGTCTTCAAAGGGGATAAGACTCCTGGCAGGTCATCTAATTCCATGTCATCAGATATAATTCATGTACACAGCAACACTAAATGGACTCAGTAAGTTGTGCGTGTGTGTGTGTGTGTGTGTGTGTGTGTTTTCGTGTGCGTGTGTGTGTGTGTGTGTGTTTGTAGCAATAAGGCAAGAGTAAATGATCTTGAGTTTGAGTCAGGGAAATGCAAAAAAAATGAAAAGAAGAGTGGGTAGAAATAATGTAAATATAGTATTCATGTATGAAGTTCTCAAAAAAATTATAAATTGAACTGAAGGACTAAGTCCTAATTTTGATTCACTGTGAGGAATCTAGCTTCTACAGGTGACTGGTAGAAAATGAAAGTGTCCCAACCACATGAGCCTTGCATTTCACAATTTTTTCGAGTACATTTCCACTCATTCATAATAGCACTTAGTGAAAAGTAACTTTTATTCACCAGAAGTAATTATTGCCTTGGATGCTTCCTGATGAATAAATGCACCCTTTTTAGATATTTCTGAACTCTGGCTAACTGGTTCAACTCAGCTGTTCTGGGGCAAACTTCTCTCTAAGCTGACTGATTGAAATGGTCTTCTCTAGACATCTGACTGAATTGTTCTGCCTGGCCTCAAATTATATCTGGCAACTGTTGCAATCTTCGGGCTCCTTCTTATTCCCTCTCCCTCCCCCTTCCCCTCCCCCTCCCCCTCCCCCTCTCTGCCTCTCTCTCTCTCTCTCTCTCTCTCTCTCTCTCTCTCTCTCTCTCTCCTGCTGCTCTCTTAAGTCACCTCTCTTTCTATGCTGTTCTCTTAAGTAGATTTTCTTTCCTGTGTTGTTAGACCTATCCTGTCTCTGACTCATTCTATCAAATCTTTCTATCATTAGTTACTTTTTCTGCCCCTCATTTGACATTACTTTCAAACATGGCTTCATCTTTTTTACAAACTATACTTTCATTGTTTGGGATTAGAGGTGTGTACTAATAGTAAATCTGTATTCCAGGCAGGTGGATTAAAGATGTGTGCATGTCTGAATTTAAGGTGGATTATATAGACCTAGGTCTTTGGATGTGATCCTTTGCCAGAGCACCCATGTTGCTGTATTACAATGTCTCTGAAAGCCCAATAAGAAGATTGGAACTGCTCTTGTTTCTCATATGCAATAGTTTTCAGTGTGGTCTTCATTATTCACTGAATTACATGTAACTTTATTGTCTGTTTGTGGGTTTGTTGTTGTTGTTGTTGTTGTGTTTTGATAGTTCAAAAACCTCAGAGAGCATTTCTAACTGAAATATGTTAGGTCATAAATATTCACTTTGATACTTCAGGGACATCCAATATTGACTCTATGAACACACATGTATGCATTCACATATGCTCCCACACACATATGCACAAACACACACACATACACACACACACACATACACACACACACACACACACACACACACACACATATATATATATATATATATATATATATATATATATATACACACACACACAGAGAGAGAACATTTATAAATCTCTTTTACGTAGAAATTGAATCAAGCTCCTTGAAGGGAAGAAAGAGACAAACAATATTCATCAAAAAATAGTGTGTGTGTGTGTGTATGTGTGCTTGTGTATGTGTGTAAAATGGGGAACACTTAACGGGAAAATGCCCACAAGATGAAAGAAAAGAGAAAAAGGAAAGAAAAGGAAAAACAAAGGATGGGAGAATGGAAAGGAGCAGGAGGAAGAGAGGGATGAAGGGACGAAGGGGAGGAAGAAGTATAAAGGGAGACTCCAGAGATCACTGCATATACATGCTTATAGTTGCCTTCTTCACATTAAGGTGTACAGATAATCTTTTGTAATGAATGGAAGCATCACCTGTGAGTAACAGACTGACTGGTCAAAGAGATGAGGCAAGATTAGAAAGTGGAACAACCAGTCAAGAGAGAGAAATTTTGAGGAAAAAGAAATTAGGCCCCATTTGGTCCTAACTCTGAGGATGATCAAGACACATGAAAGTGAGTGGACGGTAACCAGCCATGTGGTGTACTTAAAATAGAATAAACGGATTATTGAGATACGGGCTAATTGGGAAAGAGCCAAAGCGATTGGCCTAAGCATTAATTCATGTATAAGAAGTCTCAGAATCATTAGTTAAAAAAAGTGGACAGGTGGAAACATCCAAGGTTACAGATGACATTAACTACAATAAAGGAATGGAATCACAGGGCTAGAAATTGGAGCCAAACTAAATGTTCACCAACAAACAAACTGACAAAGAAAATGAAGTATATACAGATGGTGAAATTTTAAGCAGCTGTTCACTGAGAATGAGATTTTAAGACATGAGGAATAAATATTAAGGAAGGTTGAAAATTAGAGAGTAGAATATATATACATAATAGAAAGGAAGGAGGGGAACTCTTTGAGTACAGAAAGGGGAACAGCTGACAAAGAGGTATGTACAGCAGGTAGCTGTGGAAGGAAATAAATGAAAACAAAGTATAATAATCTGTGGATGAAGATGTCATGCTAAACCCGTTATTTGTATATTATTATAAAACTATCCTTTCAAAATTAATAAAGGGAGATGAGAAATGGAGAAATAAAGAAAATATAAAACATAATACATATCCTAATATATATGTAATATGTAATATATATTATATAATATATAGCATGTAACAGATAGCACACAACATGTAACATAAAACATAAACATATAATATATAATATAAAACTAATAACCAAAGTATATAATATATACTATATGATGTACAATGTTGAATATACTATTCAACATTGATATATGTTATACAATATTGATATAATATATAATATTAATATATAACATATATGGTGTTTTCTAAAGTCTAGTAAAATTATTATGCATATTAAAATAAATTGTTCACTGTAAATACAGAAATAGTGTAATTGTTCTACTTAAAAATTAATTTTGATGATTTACTAGAGTTGAACTTAAGATATAAGCAAGCATTGAGGTTAAAATATAAGGAAAGCAACAAGATGTGCTAGACAAATCCTGACCACAGAGAGGGCACAGGTGCTTTCCCAAGTCATCTTTACTTATGTCACTAGCTTGACTTCAATAATAGTGTTGTCCCAGTGTTTCATGTAGCATGAACTATGATTTATTATTCTACAAAACACTGAAAAATTATGGTCAATGTTCCAGTTTGAGGATAATTTTGTTGATTTTTACATAAGATACTGCTGATGTTTTCTTTTATGCACTATGAAGCTATATAATTAGGTGCCTGAGGATTTAGAAATACTCTTAATATTTACTAAGCTATCAAATTGCAGTCAGGACTATTATTATAAAATAATATCCTTTTAAAGTTTAAAATGATATCAATATTGTTATCTGTTTTTTATTAATTTCTTTGTATTTTTGACTTTTTAATTTCTATCTTTGATAGACTTTTATGTTTTATTTGTTGGTTTTGTTAAGAGACTAAGGCTGAATTTATATTACCTTATGTAATAATCTCTTTAATAGACTCCTATACTATGCTATATATATACATACATATATATATATATATATATATATATATATGTATATATATATATATACACTCACACACACATATGTATATAGCATTTGTATTTGGCTTTATCTTTGTCATTCATTTTTATGTTTTTAGTTATCTTACATCTTCATATTGTGTATGATTTTTCTTCCCTGCTACTGTATTAGTAGACATGGATAGTCACAGTAAATAATATTTCAATTTTCTTTCTAACTCTTCAAGGCTGTAAGATCCTATCAATTCTAAACAAATTTCCCACTTACTTTATACATTTTGTTTTTTATATTAGCTTCACAATTCTTACCTAGAAATTTAGGGAATTTAATTAATGTTAACTTTTATAATTGTATTTGTCTAGATTTATCATTGGCAATAATAATTACTACCTTTTAGATGGAGGGAGGGAAATGGGAAGGAGGGGATATGGAGAAGGGGATATGGATTTAGATGGATCCTGAGGGTTTCAGGATCAGGTATGGGGAAATACAGGAGAGATAGCTATATGGCCATGAAAATGGATAGAAATTTGAAACTGACAAGAGTGAGTAAAGAGAGGCATCTCCAGGATGAGACAGAGACCTGGGATAAGGGAGACACTCAAGAATGAGTTGGGATGACCTTACCTGTGACTCACTACACTGGGCATATGGAACCTGAAGAAGTCATCTCCTGTAGACAAACAGCAACCCAGTGAAATGATAGAGACACCAACCTACCCACAAAATTTTCAACCCAAAATTTATCATGTCTAAAAGAAATGCAGGTAAGGAAGATGAAGCAGAGACGGAAAGAATGGCCAACTGATAACAGGCCCAACTTGAGACCCATCCCAGGGGCAAGCACCAATCCCTATCGCTATTAAGGATACTCTGTTATGCTTGCAGATAGCAGCAAGTTGTCCTCTGAGAGGCTCCACCCAGAAGCTGACTCATACAGATACCCACAGCCAAACAGTGGATGGAGCTTGGGGACATTTACGGAAGAGTAGGAGGAAGTATTGCAGCCTGAAGGTCATAGGAACTCCACAGGAAGACCAACACAGTTAACTAACCTGGATGCTCAGAGTTTTAAACACCAACCAAAGAACATACATGGGCTGGACCTAGGCCTTCCTGCACATATGTAGCAGATGTGCAGCTTGGTCTTCTTTTGGGTCCTGAACAACTTGAGCAGGGGCTATTCCAAAAGCTGTTGCTTAAACCCCTAAGGGGAATATGTTCTTCTAGCTGGACCGCCCTGTCTGGCCTCAGTTGGAGAGAAAGCACCAAGCCTTCCAGAGACTTGAAGTACAAGAGTGGGGGTTACTCAGGGGACCCTGCCACTTGGAGGAGAAGGAAGGGAGGTTGAGGAAGGATTGTAGGAGGAGTGACTGGAGGGGGCAGTGAACAGGATGTATATTAAATTAAATTAAAAAAAAGAATTACTGCCTCTCATTAGAGTGGGTGTTTTCTTTCTCTTGAGACAACTCAAAACATTGCATTGCTATGGTTCTTTCAAAAGTTATATTTAATTTTCCTTTTCTTGACTTTACTTTTTGATTATAATATGATTGCTATGCAAGCAACTATTGATAACTACTCTCTATAAAGTGATTAATCTAATTCAACAATGTTCTCTTTTGTTGCCATCAAAAATGGTCTGGTATCAGACTAAGTATCTCTGTCTGGCTTCCCTTGCCGGGTTAAATGGCATACTATTTTTGGTATTTTATGTCTCTCTCAAATGCTTTCAACAGCTTTGGTTTGTACCTGGTTCTCAGAAGTTTCACTTATTAACATCTTAGGCCTCATCATTTAGGTATATTAACAATAATTTAGTAAGCTCTCTGAATTTGAGAACTTTTGTCTCACCCTCCCAAAGGCATTACAGATGTTACCATGCCTGGCTTCAAATGTTTGCTTTGTAAGTTGCTTCTTCCATCTACTTCTAAACTTCTGGAAATTTCATTCCATTCTCTTCTAATGTTTTCCTCTAGTTATCAGTCTCTCTAAGCCCATACAGTTTAAATCTTTCTATTATCCTTTCTGATTATTTTATGATGTTGAAATTTATTATTATAATTTATTTTTTGCCTTATATAAATAAAAATTCAGGAAGTTATAGATGACTCACTGAATTAATGATTGCTATGCACCACATTTTGAAGCAATGAAGTAAGTCTCTTTTTATGTTATCGAGAACACTGATGTTCCCAATCTCATCTGCCTCTCACTCCAGTATGATAACGCTACTTAGTATGATGCAATGAAATTCAGTTTGAGCCAGCTTCATAAATCCTTCCATCAGTGTCAGGTCACAAAACTGCCTTTTAATTCCTTAAGCTAGCACACATTTTGTGTGGTGCACTTAGAAAACTTTCATTTAAAAGCAAGTCATATAAATAGATTCATCTTATGCAAACTGTTTGACACCTAACCATCTTGCCTTATGAATCATAACCTTCAGTTCATTATATTTTCAAGAAGAAAAGAAACTGGGGAGTGAAGGTAGTCCAAAAAGATCATATTCAGGCTGTTTATCTTAAGTATAAAGAAAGGAACTTTATAATAATAATTGTATGAACTATGGGGAAAGACTGCTAATTAAGGTTGCCGTCTACCATATCTGGATAGCTCCTCTGAGCAAAATGGAAGACCCCCTTTTCCAGCAGGGCTTCATCTTGTCTGGAGAGCCTGGCCTCCAATCGTCTACCCGAGGAAGGTCACATAGTCTTTGGCAGACCCTCAAGTGGAACTTCCTTTCCTGAGCAAGTTCCTGGAATTCATGGAATGCCTTTCCATACAAAGGAGGCATTCACAGTACTTTAAACTCAAACCAATGATTTTACATCCACCCTGAAAACACCTTCCCACTCTCCAGGATCACAAATAGCCTTTGTTCAGTCTTAATAAAGTATATGCACATATAAGGTTTCACTGATGATCATCTAAGAGTGCTATTTTATTAAAACCCTGAGATAAGGCCTTCCCCAACCCTCTGATAATCTCTCTGCCACTCCAGTACTCACTCCCAGCTAGATCTGGATCCTGCCTACCCCACCCATTCTGGACTCTGATTTGCCCTTCCAGACCAGTGTGAAGTGTGGAGTCTGGATACTTAAAGTAGGCAGGGAAACAAAAGAACCATAGCTGGCCCTCAACACATATCCCACAATGAAGATAAACTATGCTGTTACTCAGTCAAGTTCTTCTTTGTCATTACACCTTCTGCAACCTGGAAGTCCATTTTATCTATTATCTGCATATGTAAGCCTTTTTCTTTTTAACTAGAATGTTCATAGGACGTTTCAATTCTCTTACTTTTAAGCTTTATGGTTATATGGATACAATTCTCATAATCAGTATGCACATATATGTATTTTAAAACTATCAGTATTTAGTAAAGCATTTAATCTAACACCATAAATAAAGTATTAGAATGTATAATTTTATTTTGTATTTTTTATTAATACATGTTACTGTTCATCTAGGTTTTTTCCTTCTCTTTGTATTTGAAGATTAATTATTATCAACTGAGGGTGTATTTTTAGGTAGTTTTTTACTCTGTCACATGTGTATAATCATGCAGTTATCACTTAAGCCAGACCATACTCTGCTACATGTCTGATTCTAACAGAACGTGAAGTTTCAGACAAGTTTGGCAATAGAAAAATGTATCCAGGGATCCGTCCCATAATCAGCTTCTAAACGCTGACACCATTGCATACACTAGCAAGATTTTGCTGAAAGGACCGAAATATAGCTGTCTCTTGTGAGACGATGTTGGGGCCTAGCAAACACAGGAGTGGATGCTCACAGTCAGCTATTGGATGTATCACAGGGCTCCCAATGGAGAAGCTAGAGAAAGTACCCAAGGAGCTAAAGGGATCTGCAACCCTATTGTTGGAACAACATGATGTACTAACCAGAACCCCGGAGCTCTTTTCTCTAGCTGCATATGTATCGAAAGATGGCCTAGTCGGCCATCAATGGAAAGAGAGGCCCATTGGACTTGCAAACTTTATATGCCCCAATATAGGGGAATGCCAGGGCCAAAAGAATGGGAATGGGTGGGTAGGGAAGTGGGGGGGGGGGCTATGGGGGACTTTTGGGATAGCATTAGAAATGTAATTGAGGAAAATATGTAATAAAAATATTAAAAATAAAAAAAAAGAAAAATGTTTATGAATTTAGTGATTAAAACTTAATTCAAGCCAAGTATGTAATGAATGAACCCAATGGTTTCTACGCATGCTTCGCCATGTCGCAGCATGCAACTTCACTGTAACTTCAGTTCTAAACACAATGTGCGGTCAGTGATTTACAGGGTACAGGCCCTCAAGTCTTGCAACCTCAATGAAATCTGCCTTAAAAAACTCAGCTAATACTGGAAGGTTTTTATATGTTATTAATTAAAGTGGTTTTTTACGATACATTTAACATTCCTGTTCTTATAGAAATATAGCATTTTGTTATAGAAGAGAGACTTCTAATATTTTTCTACCATAGTTTCTTAGCATGTGTGTAGAAACTAGTATGCTTTTGGATTATGATGTGTAAGAGTGATTGATTTTAAACTATGGCTACTTAGGGTGCAAATGATATTTATTAAAAAATCATTAAATGAAGTTTAGTGTGAGATTCAGGCAGTTTCTGAGGTAATTCTAAACGTAAGTGTGCCACTTTGTACTACAACTTTATCCATCCTGACATTCTCAGTGTTGACAGTTACAGGAATAAAATATTGATCAACTCTGAGGAATGCAAAAGTTGATTTACAGCATATACCACTAAATACTCAGACAAGATTTAAAACATTATATAAAAATAAACAGTCCATCTCATTGGTATAGAATTTGTTTATATCTTTAATAAATAATAAAATTATATGTATTTAACTGAATTGTTTTAAAATATTTTTTCATAGTTTATCAGTAAATGTTTTATCTTATAAACATATATTTATACATACATTTCCTTTGTTTGCTTCATGTTGTTTTACAGCAGGCTGTCCCATATAACTTTTGTGATGGTTTTAATTGGCTCATGTGTTTGAATACCTGGTTGCCAGAATGTAGAACTGTTTCAGAAGGATTATAAGGCACATCTTTGTTGGAAGATGTATGTCACTGGGGGTGGACTTTTGACAATTCAAGAGCCTGTGGACTTCCCAGTTAGCTCTCTGCCTCCTGGTTGTGTCTGAAGACATGAGTTGTCAGCCTCTGCTCCAAGGTCATGAGAGATTGTCTGATGCCATGCAACCCATTAGGATGGTCAAGACCTCTTAACCCTGTGGAACTGTAAACCCCCAAGGGAAGAAACTGTAAGTAAGAAAGAAACAAGAGAAGCAAGAGAGAAACTACAAGGAAGAGAAAAGGAACTAAACCCACTTCTTTCAGTATAAAAGGGTCATGAGAGTAAAAATTCAAGATGTTCTATCCTAACAAATCACCAGGCATTGGGGCTGTATTTGACTGGCTTCTATTTTGGCTGTCCTCAAGGTTCCTTGGTGCCACTTAACAGGGTCAGGGTAATTGTTAGGAAACATCAACTTCCCTGGAACAGTTTTCATGGTATTTTGTATATACAACATGTTTTAAAAGGCAATTTTAAAATAAAACATCTTTTGATATTTCCAGGGCATTTCCTTTTTAAATTCTGTGATATTTGACCTAACAAGGAAACACAAGGAACTCATCATCTTGTGAATCCCAAACTCCTAAGTGATATGTCTTTGCTTCACCTTTTAAAAATCTTATGATCATTTTAAGGTATACAGCATGAGCTATTAACTATATCATTGAGAATAGAAGTAAGATTGCTTATGGCATTATTTTTAATCAATGATGGATAATATTGAATAACTTTATTTATTTATATTTTTAAAACTTTGAGCCTTTATTGTGAGTGTGTGTGTGTGTGTGTGTATGTGTGTATAGTTGAGTGATTATGCATACATGGGTACTTTCACATGCAAAATGTCAGGGGATATTTTGGAGCTCAGTTCTCTTCTTCCACCATATAGGTTTCAGGGATTGAAATGAGGTTTTGATAGGATGTATCTTTATCTGTGAAACTGTTAAAGATCAATAGCTTGATGAATTTTGTCTACTTACTCCAAAGGTTTTTTTTTAATTATTTTTATTATGAAAAATTAATTACAAAAGGAAATCCTTAATGACAAACCCCCAAACTATCATTTTCATTTTATGCTCTAAGGCTTTTGTCCACATTTGAACCTTGCTTCCCATATAGTCCTTTCAGTAAGTCATACTCTCTTGTGAGTTAACATTTTTGTTTTTTAAAGAATTTCACATAAAACCAGAGACACTGAAACTTATAGAGGAGAAAGTGGGGAAGAGCCTCTAAGATATGGGTACAGGGGAAAAATTCCTGAATAGAACAGCAATGGCTTGTGCTGTAAGATCAAGGATTGGCAAATGGGGCCTCATGAAACTGAAAAGCTTCTGCAAGGCAAAAGACACCGTCAATAAGACAAAAAGACCACCAACAGATTGGGAAAGGATCTTTACTATCTTAAATTAGATAGGGGACTAATATCTAATATATATAAAGAACTCAAGAGGGTGGACTCCAGAAAATCAAATAACCCCATTAAAAAATGGGGCTCAGAGTTAAACAAAGAATTCTCACCTGAGGAATACCAAATGGCTGAGAAGCACCTGAAAAAATGTTCAACATCCTTAATCATCAGGGAAATGCAAATCAAAACAACCCTGAGATTCCACCTCACACCAGTCAGAATGGCTAAGATCAAAAATTCAGGTGACAGCAGATGCTGGCGAGGATGTGGAGAAAGAGGAACACTCCTCCATTGTTGGTGGGATTGCAAGCTTGTACAACCACTCTGGAAATCAGTCTGGCGGTTCCTCAGAAAATTGGACATAATACTACCGGAGGATCCAGCAATACCTCTCCTGGGCATATATCCAGAAGATGTCTCAACATGTATGAAGGACACATGCTCCACTATGTTCATAGCAGCCTTATTTATAATAGCCAGAAGCTGGAAAGAACCCAGATGCCCCTCCACAGAGGAATGGATACAAAAAATGTGGTACATTTACACAATGGAGTACTACTCAGCTATTAAAAAGAATGAATTTATGAAATTCCTAAGCAAATGGATGGACCTGGAGGGCATCATCCTGAGTGAGGTAACACAATCACAAAAGAACTCAAATGATATGTAGTCACTGATAAGTGGATATTAGAAGGACCCTGATATAGCTGTCTCTTGTGAGACTAGGCCGGGGCCTAGCAAACATATAAGTGGATGCTCACAGTCAGCTATTGGATGGATCATAGGCCCCCAATAGAGGAGCTAGAGAAAGTATCCAAGGAGCTAAAGAGATCTGCAACTCTGTAGGTGCAACATTATGAACTAACCAGTAACCCGGAGCTCTTGACTCCAGCTGCATATGTATCAAACGATGGCCTAGTCGGCCATCACTGGAAAGAGAGGCCCATTGGACACACAAACTTTATATGCCCCAGTACAGAGGAATGTCAGGGCCAAAAAGTGGGAGTGGGTGGGTAGGGGTGTTGGTGGGAGAGTATGGGGGACTTTTGGGATAGCATTGGAAATGTAAATGAGGAAAATACCTAATAAAAAGAAAAAAAGGCACTGTAAATAATTTTCATTTTCTTTTCCAAGTTGTAAGATCTTTAAGTTTTTGTTCAAAAATATATTACTGCTATCCTTAGTGTATGGATTAGCTGCATGTAAGCTTACATATTCTCAGATACTTTCTTCCTATAACTTTAAGATAATAATTCATCATTGCCATCTCCTTCCAATGTCTTTCCCCAAAATATTGTCTACTTTTTTCTGCAATTGTTTTAAATGTGACCATGAAATTTTGTTTCTGCTTTTTAATTATGATATAGCTACACGTGATTAAAGTGTTTTATCTACTCAATTGGAGATTCATTTTCAATATGTATCTACGGATGTTTCACTATATCCTTCAAATAACAGCCAATTATTGTTTCTTCTTTATTTTCTTGGACTTGGATTCATATTATAGCCAACATTTTAAAGTAGTTTTTATTCCATTTATGCAGACATATATGCCTTTCCTCTTTAAACTGATTTTTGCTGGCTGCTCCCCAATCCTCTCTGTATAGTCATACAGATATATTTATCTTTATATGCCTTTTAAACTCATTTAGTGATTTCTTCATTTTGATTACTATAACGTCCCTATCTTCTTTAGGATTCATTATTACTACTACAATTCTACTGTGTAATTCCCTGCCCATCATATTGTTTAGGTTTTATTTTCTTTCGTATCAAAGCAATTATTCTTAACTTCTTATCTCTTCGTGGAAGGATCTGGCACCTTAGGCATGTTTTGGTTGCTTGAGTTTGCTCATTTTCCTCCATGCTATCATGATGACTTGATTGCTCCATATTAGGTCATCCTTTGTGAAGAGAGTATTCATTAAACAACTAGGAGAATGTTTATAAGGAGTGAAGGGGTATTTGCGATTGACATGCAATGTAGGCTACTACAAATGTATACACTTAAATCCAAGACAAAAGTTAAGACTGCAGCCTGACTTTTCGCTTCTAATATCACACCAGGAGGGCTTAGTGAGGGAACTTTACTCACTTTTTTTTATTAGAACATACTGTTTCTAGCATAAAGACTAATTTTAATTCTTCTTGCTCTCATTTTCCCCCAAACAAATCTGAAGATTTTTTTAGGATCAGCAAGTGCCATTCAGGTGAAAAGAGATTTAACAAGAAATTCCAAAATGTCCTTAAAATTTTAATCCAGAGTGATTCATTATTACTGTATCACAGTACTTTTTTATTTTAGAAAATATTTGAAATGTTCCACATAGCAGTTTGAGTTATGTTGGTGATACAGAGGTAGTCTGAATAACATGTTCATTACCAAAAAGCAGAAATCTCTTTACCCTGGTTGTTTTGTAAGCTCATTACCAGAGTTTACAAAATAAGTGGCTTCATTTTATATACATAACAAAGTAAACATAATCAGCTCAGGGCTTGAAAAGTTGTGCTGAGGTTTGTCAGTTAGCCCCAGTTTGATAAATCTTCCAGGTTGTTGTAGCACTCAGCAATCCTCATTAGCAGCAATTTGAGGACTGTGTTGCTTTTTTATCTATTTACTTGTAAGTTTATAGCTTGTATGCTATTAAATGCTTTTCTACTTTCTGGTGGATGAGAGAACGCAGTAAAACACACACACACACATACACACACACACACACACACAGAGAGAGAGAGAGAGAGAGAGAGATGCTATTGTACAGGCATGAAAATAGAACCAGATGAAGCATCACTAGAGGCAGTAAGAACCACTAGAGAACAGGAGCAGCTGTGCCTCAAGAGAGATTACAACTTTACTCTCAATTCCTTCAGCACCAAAGATGTCACTGGGAAAAACTATGCAAGTTGCTGATGTGATGTGAAATCTTGAACTGCCATATTCAAGTGGTAGACTATCTTACTGCAATGGCAAGAAAGAAGTTGAAAAAATTTATAGTTGGCTTCCAATTAGAACTCCTGAGGCAATTATTATTGGATGTGATCTCAACACAAGGGTCACTTAGTGATGTGTCGAACAAGCTGCCTCAGTGTGGAAAGACAATGGGACAAGGGATACTCATCTTAGACCACAACTGGCCAGACATCATGCTGAGTAGTGGTGCAGTAGCAGCAGATTAAACACTTCTATACCTCATAAATATCTATTGAAACACAGAATATGATGTAAAATATGGGAACATATTTCCTTACAGGAATTTGGAGAATTTTCTAATTTGTCTTGAACAAATTTGGTTCAACATTAAATACACATTTTAGTTCCTTTCATTTTTGCTTTATGTGAATTCTAATATTCTAAGACCCTTGTCCTGGATCCCTGGTAAAACATATGATAATGTGTGAGAATGAATGGGTGTATACACACTCACTTCTTGAAGGTAGCACAGCATCTGACCTTCAGGTAATGCCACTGAAATGAAGCTTGCTCGTTTAATTTTTCTTGAAGCACAAAGTATGTAATAACACACAGCAAACACTCCTCAAGCCAGCTTAGAAAATTAACAATCTAATTCAGGAAGGAAGTGTTTGTGTTCTCCGAAAGTGTCCAACCAAATTACATAGTCCACCCAAGATCCAACTCACTTAGGCTTGTTAGAATGCTCCTGTGAGAATTCATTATGTTTTTTTGTAGCAGACATTTCATACCATTATGTACTATAAAAAGAGAGAAACAAACAAAGAAACAACAACAACAACAAAAAAAACCCTGAGAGTGAATGATTTTTTTTCTTGTCAAATTATTAGAGGTTGAAACTAGTTTTGTGGTAGTACACAGCGAGCTCCTGCCTTTTTAGTTGCTGAGATTGGTCTCAGAATTCTCTAGTTCAATTTATTTCTTTACTGTACATTAGTAATTTTGTTGTGAATGGTTTATTGACCCAATGCATGAAACTTCAAGTGACACAATGACCCACATTCACATTACTGTGATAATATAAATTATATACTCTAAACTATCAAACCCTCCTAGACAGTGTATGCAGATCTATCCCTAAGAAAGCTGCAGATCCCTTCCTGTCACCCAGCACTGATCTGTCAATATGTCTCAGGAACTGAGTTACATAACATTTCATTTCTATTTTTTAATAAGTTTGATTTTAATTATTAATTAACATTACCAACAATATATTCTGATCATATTCTTTCTGCTCTTCCAGTTCTTCCCATTTCCTTCCCACTCAACAATATATTTGCTCTAAAACAACAAAACTAACAAAAGCAAGTCACCCTCAATTTAGATGAAAATCAAAACAAGCAAAAGACAATAAAACAAATAATACTGAAACAAAACAAAACAACCAAAAAGATCCATGATAAAGAACACCTAGTTTGTATTGTGTTGGCCAACCACTCCTGGGCTTGAGGTTACTCTGGACTGTGGTTGATATACCCAGTGACAATCCATTGACGATCCCTTTTCAGCCTACAAATAACTTTTTGGTTAGGACTAGGAGCCCATATCCACTTCTTCATCTCAGTGCTGGGAGCCCATCTACCTTCAATCTGAGCAGGTCATGTGCTTCCCTGTGTATTGGTTTTTATATGTATGAGATACTGTTTTCTTAGATACTGGTTTCTCAACCACCTATGGCTCTTCCAATCTTCATTGATCCTCCTCCACATAGATCCCTGAGCCTTAATGATAGGAGTTTAATGAAGTCTTATTTAATACAGACTAATGCAAAGTCTATCCCTCTCTGCACATGATCACATTGTGGGGCTCCATATTGATTTGCATCTATCACAAAAGTTTTTCTGATATGAGTTGACTGAGTGGCTGAAGATATATCATTATATTGCTATGTCCCTTTAGCAGAATAATATTAGTATTTTCCTTTAGTTCCATAACCGATCCATTTTTAGACATCCTTGATGACTTTACCAGTGCTAGGCATAGGTCCTATCTCATGAAACAGACATTAAATTTAATTATAGACTTATTGGTCACTTCCACATTTTTGCCACTGTGGCAGTAAAGTATATTCCAGGTAGGTTGCTATTGTAAGCTACAAGATTAATAGCTAAGAGATATGGATGATACCTATTTCTTCAATAGCATACAGCATACCTTCCAGCTCAATGACTGTTAATCAGGAAAGATGAAGCTTCTACCTGGCACCAACTTGATTTCTCTTTGTTGGGCAACATAAGTAAATGCTATCTTCAGCAGAAAGACGTCACTATTGGGTTGTAGAAGTTAAAAGCTTAGTATCAGTTTGTGAAGTTTGGAAATGTCCATGTGACTTCTTTGGCCAATGATTTAACAAAGACCCTCTTGCCTCACACTGGAGGTTTTACACGGTGGCATAAGATATCCAGTTGAAACATTGACTCCCCTGTTATTGGTGAATCCATTTGTATATATGAATCCATTGTATATATGAATATATTTTAGGAAGCTACTATAGTAAGAGGTTTCCATATAGTTTTTCATATGGCCTTTATCTCATTAGATAATGAAAAATCCTTTGAACAAATACAACAACCCTTAACAGTAAAAGTCTTGAAAAAGTCAGGGGTACAGAACCATACTTAAAAATAACTAAAGCAATTTAAAGCAAGCATGGAGCCAATATCAAATTAAATAAAAAGAAACTCAAACCAATTCCACTGAAATCCAGAACAAGACAAGGGTGCCCACTTTCAAAATATTTATTCAATATAGCACTTGAAGTTCTAGCAATATGACAACTAAAGGAGTTCAAGGGGAAACAAATCAGAAAAAAGTAGAAAGGAAGAATTCAAGGTATCACTAGCAGGAGATATTATATATATATATATATATATATATATATATATATATATATATCTCAAATAGTCTATCAGAAAACTCCTACAGCTGATAAACACCTTTATCAAAATGGCAGGACAGAAGAGTAACCAAAAAGAGGCCAATATTCCTTCTATATACAAACAAAATCAGGCTGAAAAAAACCAGAGAAACAACACCTATATCATAGCCACACATCATATAAAATATTTTGCTTGTAACCAAGCAACTGAAAGATCTCCTTAACAACAACAACAACAGCAGTAGCAATGACAAAAACAAAGGTCTTACTACAACAACAACAACAACAACAACAAGTCCTTGAAGAAAGAAACTATAGAAAGTTTATCTTTCATGATCATTGATCATTAGGGTTAACATAGTAAAAATGGTCATCTTACCAAAAGCAATCTATAGATTCAACTCAATCACCATCAAAATTTTAATATAATTCTTTACAGACTTGAAAGAACAATATTTAATTTCACATAGAAATCTAGAACCTCAGGAGAGCTAAAAAACAATCCTATTTATTGACTTCAAGCACTCCTTGGAGCTCACGTAATAAAAACTGCATGGTATTTGTACAACAGAAAGGTTGATTAATGAACTTGAATCAAAGAGCCATATATAAATTGCACACTGATGGACACCTGACAATTGAAAAATGAAGCTAGAATTAAACAATAGAAGAAAAGAAACATCTTCAACACATGGTGCTGGTCTAATTATATGCTGGCATGCAGAAGAATGGTAATATATTCCTATCAATCACCCCACACAAAACTAAAGTCCAAGTGGATCAAAGACTTTAATGTAAAATACACTCACCCTAATGGAAAAGAAAATGGGGAATTGCCTTGAACATATTGACACAGGAACTGACTTCCTGAACAGAACACCAATAGTGCAGGCACTAGGATGGACAATTAATAAATGGGGCATGCCCAGCACACCATTCAATAGGACAAAAAGGCAACCTAGAGAATGGGAAAAAAATTCATCTAACTCATATCTGACAGAGAGCTAATTTCCAAAATATTTAAAGAATTCCAGAAACTACACATAAAAACAAACAAACAAACAAACAACCCCTAATTTTAAAAATGGGGTAAGAGAGAATTCTCAATATAAGAATTTCTAATGGTTGAGAAGCACTTAAAGGAATATTCAAATCCTTAGTGATCAGAAAAATGCAAATCAAATGGCTTATACCTGTCAGAATGACTAAGATCAGAAACATAAGTGATAGTTCATGCTGGTGATGATAAGGAGCAAGAGGAAGGCCCCTTAATAGTGGGAGAGAAAATCTGTACAACCACGTTGGAAAACAATATGGTGGTATCTCAGAAATAAACTGATCTACCTCAAGACCCATCTATACTGTTTCTGGGCATAATCTCCAAAGACACTCAATCCTATCACAGGGACACTTGATTAACTAAGTTCATAGCAGCTTCGTTCATACTAGCTAGAAACTGGAAACAATCTGCATGCCTCTTAACCAAGGAATGGTTAAAGGAAATGTGGTACATTTTTACATCATGCAGTGTTACTCAGCTGTTAAAAAAAAATAACATCATGAAAATTGCAAGCAAGTGGAAGAAAGTAGAAAAAGAAGTATCCTGAGTAAGGTAATACAGACACAGAAAGTATATCTACTTACAAGTGGACAGACATTAGCTGTTAACTAAAGGATAATCAAATACAATCTACAGACCTAGAGAGTGTAATTAACAAGGATGCTTAAGTGGGGAACATATAGATCTCCCTGGGAAGGAGAAATAGAATAGACATGGACTGGGCTTGGTAGGTATGGGAAGAGTTGCCAATCAATGCAGGGGTCAGAGGTGAGGAGGGAGTAATAACTGAAAATGAGGGATGCATTTTGGGAATGAGATAAAAACTTAGTGCAATAGAAACTCCATGGAATCTACAAGGGTGACCATTGCTAAGACTCCTAGTAAAGGTGAGTGTAAACAGCCTGAACCAGCCATCTCCTATAAGTAGACCAGACTTCCAGTGGGGGTATTGGGACACAAACCCAGCCACAAAACCTCTGACCTACAATTTTTCCTGCCTGCAATATATCCTGGGGCAAAAGTGGCTCAGAAGTTGGTGAAGTGGCCAAGCAATGACTAGTTCTGCATGAGACCCAAGCTACATAGGGATTCCACTGTTGACACTGCCTGTGGGCCAGGGACCAGAGGCTTGGTAGCGCAGACACCTAGGATAGAACCCAACATGTTCAGAAATTAAAAAAAAGAAAAAAGGAAGGAAGGAAGGAAGGAAGGAAAGAAGGAAGGAAAGAAGGAAGGAAGAAAAATAAAGAAGGAGCAAAGGAGAAAGAAAAGAAGAAAGGAAGGAAGGAAGGAAGGTGGAAGGAAGGAAGGAAGGAAGGAAGGAAGGAAGGAAGGAAGGAAGGAAGGAAGGAAGGAAGAAGAAGGTAGGAAAGATGGAAGGGGGAGGTAGGGAGGGGGAGGAAGGCAGGGAGGATAGATGGAAGGAAGGAAGGAAGGAAGGAAGGAAGGAAGGAAGGAAGGAAGGAAGGAAGGAAGGAAGGAAGGAGCAATAGAATGATTCCTAATGATAGTCGCTATCCTCTTAGACAGGAGCCTAGCATAATCTTCATCAGAGAGGCTTCACCCAACAGCTGGTGGAAACAGATGCAGAGACGCACAGCCAAACATTAGGCAAAGCTCAGAAATTCTGCTGAAGATGAGGAGGAAGGATTGTAGGAACCAGAAGTGGCAAGGATGGCTCAAGAAAATACATCGAATCAACTAACCTGGGCTCATGAGGATTGCCAACCACAAGCCTACATGGGCCTGACTGAGGCACTCTGCTAATATGTTTGGATATCTATCTTGTCTTCTTATATAATTTTTAACAGTAAGAGTAGGGGATGTCTCTGACTGTGTTTCCTACCTTTTGAACCATTTCCTCTAACAAAAAGAGAGAAAGAAAGAAAGAAAGAAAGAAAGAAAGAAAGAAAGAAAGAAAGAGAAAGAAAGAAAGAAAGAAAGAAAGAAAGAAAGAAAGAAAGAAAGAAAGAAAGAAAGAGAAAGAAAGAAAGACAGAAAGACAGAAAGAAAGACAGAAAGAAGAAGAAAGAAAGGAAAGAAAAAAAACAGAAAGAAAAAAAGGAAAAGAAAATCACATACACACACACCAAGTGAAGATGTAACTGCTATGCCTGCACACAAAGTTTAACGTCAGTATTAAGCTCTAAATTAAGGTTCCACAGTCCTATAATCTCAGGCAGGAGGATGACCAATATGAGCCAATCTGCTATATAAATAGTTATCAAAATACCAAGCAAAACTATAAAACAAAAAATCTGATGTCCTCAAAACTAAAACTGCAATAACCCACCACAGGATCTTAAGACTTCTGGAGAGTGGAACACAGCTTCTGCTCCAATCCAATTGCACGCGGGACCAGAGACTGCATTAGTTAGGGAAGCAGAAAAACGGCCTGTGTAGGACCACAGGCCTCTTCCGGCTGGACCAGCACCGGGGTACCGTCAGCTACCCACGACCCCCGCCGCAGGATTTAGAGACTGCTGGTGAGTGGAACACAGCTTCTGCTCCAATCTTTAAACAGTGACAACGATAACAACTAACCCCAGAGATTACCAGATGGCGAAAGGTAAACGTAATAATCTTACTAACAGAAACCAAGACCACTCACCATCATCAGAACCCAGCACCCCCACTTCGCCCAGTCCAGGGCACCCCAACACACCGGAAAAGCTAGACACGGATTTAAAAGCATATCTCCTGATGATGATAGAGAACTTCAAGAAGGACTTTAATAACACACTTAAAGAAATGCAGGAGAACACTGCTAAACAGGCAGAAGACAATAAAGAGAAAGCACAAAAATCCCTTAAAGAATTGCAGGAGAACACTGCTAAAGAGTTACAAATCCTTAAAGAAAAACACGATAACATAATCAAACAGGTAGAAGTCCTTACAGAAAAACAGGAAAACACATCCAAACAGATGATGGAAATGAACAAAACCATACTAGACCTAAAAAGGGAAGTAGACACAATAAAGAAAACCCAAAATGAGGCAACACTGGAGATAGAAACCCTAGGAAAGAAATCTGGAACCATAGATACGAGCATCAGCAACAGAATACAAGAGATGGAAGAGAGAATCTCAGGTGCAGAAGATTCCATAGAGAACATCGGCACAACAATCAAGGAAAATGTAAAATGCAAAAAGATCCTAACTCAAAACATCCAAGAAATACAGGACGCAATGAGAAGACCAAACCTACGGATAATAGGAGTGGATGAGAATGAAGATTTTCAACTCAAAGGACCAGCAAACATCTTCAACAAAATTATAGAAGAAAACTTCCCAAATCTAAAGAAAGAGATGCCCATGAACATACAAGAAGCCTACAGAACTCCAAATAGACTGGACCAGAAAAGAAATACCTCCCGACACATAATAATCAGAGCAACAAATGCTCTAAATAAAGATAGAATACTAAAAGCAGTAAGAGAAAAAGGCCAAGTAACATATAAAGGCAAGCCTATCAGAATTACACCAGATTTTTCAACAGAGACTATGAAAGCCAGAAGATCCTGGACGGATGTTATACAGACACTAAAAGAACACAAATTCCAGCCCAGGCTACTATACCCAGCCAAACTCTCAATTAACATAGATGGAGAAACCAAAGTATTCCACGACAAAACCAAATTCACACATTATCTCTCCACGAATCCAGCCCTTCAAAGGATAATAACAGAAAAAAACCAATACAAGGACAGGAACCACGCCCTAGAAACAACAAGAAGGTAATCCCTCAACAAACCTAAAAGAAGACAGCCACAAGAACAAAATGCCAACTTTAACAACAAAAATAACAGGAAACAACAATTACTTTTCCTTAATATCTCTTAATATCAATGGACTCAACTCCCCGATAAAAAGACATAGACTAAAAAACTGGCTACACAAACAAGACCCAACATTTTGCTGCTTACAGGAAACTCATCTCAGAGAAAAGGATAGACACTACCTCAAAATGAAAGGCTGGAAAACAATTTTCCAAGCAAATGGCATGAAGAAACAGGCTGGAGTAGCCATTCTAATATCTGATAAGATTGACTTCCAACCCAAAGTCATTAAAAAAGACAGGGAGGGACACTTCATACTCATCAAAGGTAAAATCCTCCAAGAGGAACTATCAATCCTGAATATCTATGCTCCAAATACAAAGGCAGCCACATTCATTAAAGAAACTTTAGTACAGCTCAAAGCACACATTGCACCTCATACAATAATAGTGGGAGACTTCAACACACCACTTTCACCAATGGACAGATCATGGAAACAGAAACTAAACAGGGACACAGTGAAACTAACAGAAATTATGAATCAAATGGATCTGGCAGATATCTACAGAACATTCTATCCTAAAACAAAAGGATATACCTTCTTCTCAGCACCTCATGGTACCTTCTCCAAAATTGACCACATAATTGGTCACAAAGCAGGCCTCAACAGATATAAAAATATTGAAATTGTCCCATGCATCCTATCAGATCACCATGGCCTAAGGCTGATCTTCAATAACAAAATAAATAATAGAAAGCCAACCTTCACGTGGAAACTGAACAACACTCTTCTCAATGATACCTTGGTCATGGAAGGAATAAAGAAAGAAATTAAGAACTTTTTAGAGTTCAATGAAAATGAAGCCACAACATACCCAAACTTATGGAACGCAATGAAAGCATTTCTAAGAGGAAAACTCATAGCTCTGAGTGCCTCCAAAAGGAAACTAGAGAGAGCACACATTAGCAGCTTGACAACACACCTAAAAGCACTAGAACAAAAGGAAGCAAATTCACCCAAGAGGAGTAGACGGCAGGAAATAATCAAACTCAGGGGTGAAATCAACCAAGTGGAAACAAGAAGAACTATTCAAAGAATCAACCAATCAAGGAGCTGGTTCTTTGAGAAAATCAACAAGATAGATAAACCCTTAGCCAGACTCACTAGAGGGCACAGGGAAAGCATCCTAATTAACAAAATCAGAAATGAAAAAGGAGACATAACAACAGATCCTGAAGACATCCAAAACACCATCAGATCCTTCTACCAAAGGCTATACTCAACAAAACTGGAGAACCTGGATGAAATGGAGAAGTTCCTAGACAGATACCAGGTACCAAAGTTGAATCAAGATCAGGTTAATGATCTAAACAGCCCTATATCCCCCAAAGAAATAGAAGCAGTCATTAATAGTCTCCCAACCAAAAAAAGCCCAGGACCAGATGGGTTTAGTGCAGAGTTCTATCAGACCTTCAAAGAAGATCTAATCCCAGTTCTTCACAAACTATTCCACAAAATAGAAACAGAAGGTACTCTACCCAACTCATTCTATGAAGCCACAATTACTCTGATACCTAAACCACAAAAAGACCCAACAAAGATAGAAAACTTCAGACCAATATCCCTTATGAATATTGATGCAAAAATCCTCAATAAAATTCTTGCTAACCGAATCCAAGAACACATCAAAACAATCATCCATCCTGACCAAGTAGGTTTCATCCCAGGGATGCAGGGATGGTTCAATATACGGAAATCCATCAACGTAATCCAGTATATAAACAAACTCAAAGACAAAAACCACATGGTCATCTCGTTAGATGCGGAAAAAGCATTTGACAAGATCCAACACCCATTCATGATAAAAGTCTTGGAAAGATCAGGAATTCAAGGCCCATACCTAAACATGATAAAAGCAATCTACAGCAAACCAGTAGCCAACATCAAAGTAAATGGTGAGAAGCTTGAAGCAATCCCTCTAAAATCAGGGACTAGACAAGGCTGTCCACTTTCTCCATACCTATTCAACATTGTACTTGAAGTCCTAGCCAGAGCAATTCGACAACAAAAGGAGATCAAAGGGATACAAATTGGAAAAGATGAAGTCAAAATATCACTTTTTGCAGATGATATGATAGTATATATAAGTGACCCTAAAAATTC
Source organism: Mus caroli (assembly GCF_978045245.1). Classification (NCBI taxonomy): domain Eukaryota; kingdom Metazoa; phylum Chordata; class Mammalia; order Rodentia; family Muridae; genus Mus; species Mus caroli. The sequence goes on along the minus strand of NW_028227274.1, from coordinate 46,583,946 downwards.
CACCAGAGAACTCCTAAGCCTGATAAACAGCTTCGGTGAAGTAGCTGGATATAAAATTAACTCAAACAAATCAATGGCCTTTCTCTACACAAAGAATAAACAGGCTGAGAAAGAAATTAGGGAAACAACACCCTTTACAATAGTCACAAACAATATAAAATATCTTGGCGTGACTCTAACTAAGGAAGTGAAAGATCTGTATAATAAAAACTTCAAGTCTCTGAAGAAAGAAATTATAGAAGATCTCAGAAGATGGAAAGATCTCCCATGCTCATGGATTGGCAGGATCAACATTGTAAAAATGGCTATCTTGCCAAAAGCAATCTACAGATTCAATGCAATCCCCATCAAAATTCCAAATCAATTCTTCAACGAATTAGAAAGTGCAATCTGCAAATTCATCTGGAATAACAAAAAACCTAGGATAGCAAAAACTCTTCTCAAGGATAAAAGAACCTCTGGTGGAATCACCATGCCGGACCTAAAGCTCTACTACAGAGCAATTGTCATAAAAACTGCATGGTACTGGTATAGTGACAGACAAGTAGACCAATGGAATAGAATTGAAGACCCAGAAATGAACCCACACACCTATGGTCACTTGATCTTCGACAAGGGAGCTAAAAACATCCAGTGGAAGAAAGACAGCATTTTCAACAAATGGTGCTGGCACAACTGGTTGTTAACATGTAGAAGAATGCGAATCGATCCATTCCTATCTCCTTGTACTAAGGTCAAGTCTAAGTGGATCAAGGATCTTCACATAAAACCAGAGACACTGAAACTTATAGAGGAGAAAGTGGGGAAAAGCCTTGAAGATATGGGCACAGGGGAAAAATTCCTGAATAGAACAGTAATGGCTTGTGCTGTAAGATCGAGAATTGACAAGTGGGACCTCATGAAACTACAAAACTTCTGCAAGGCTAAAGACACCATCAATAAGACAAAAAAACCACCAACAGATTGGGAAAGGATCTTCACCTATCCTAAATCAGATAAGGGACTAATATCCAATATATATAAAGAACTCAAGAAGGTGGACTCCAGAAAGTCAAATAACCCCATTAAAAAATGGGGCTCAGAACTGAACAAAGAATTCTCACCTGAGGAATACCGAATGGCAGAGAAGCACCTGAAAAAATGTTCAACATCCTTAATCATCAGGGAAATGCAAATCAAAACAACCCTGAGATTCCACCTCACACCAGTCAGAATGGCTAAGATCAAAAATTCAGGTGACAGCAGATGCTGGCGAGGATGTGGAGAAAGAGGAACACTCCTCCATTGTTGGTGGGATTGCAAGCTTGTACAACCACTCTGGAAATCAGTCTGGCGGTTCCTCAGAAAATTGGACATAGTACTACCGGAGGATCCAGCAATACCTCTCCTGGGCATATATCCAGAAGATGTCCCACCCGGTAAAAAGGACACATGCTCCACTATGTTCATAGCAGCCCTATTTATAATAGCCAGAAGCTGGAAAGAACCCAGATGTCCCTCAACAGAGGAATGGATACAGAAATTATGGTACATTTACACAATGGAGTACTACTCAGCTATTAAAAAGAATGAATTTATGAAATTCCTAGCCAAATGGATGGACCTGGAGGGCATCATCTTGAGTGAAGTAACACAATCACAAAAGAACTCACACAATATGTATTCATTGATAAGTGGATATTAGCCCAAAACTTAGGATACCCAAGATATAAGATACAATTTGATAAACGCATGAAACTCAAGAAGAATGAAGACCAAAGTGTGGACACTGTGCACCTTCTTAGAATTGGGAACAAAACACCCAGGGAAGGAGTTACAGAGACAAAGTTCGTAGCTGTGATGAAAGGATGGACCATTTAGAGACTGCTGTATCCAGGGATCCGTCCCATAATCAGCTTCTAAACGCTGACACCATTGCATACACTAGCAAGATTTTGCTGAAAGGACCCAAATATAGCTGTCTCTTGTGAGACGATGCCGGGGCCTAGCAAACACAGGAGTGGATGTTCACAGTCAGCTATTGGATGTATCACAGGGCTCCCAATGGAGAAGCTAGAGAAAGTACCCAAGGAGCTAAAGGGATCTGCAACCCTATTGTTGGAACAACATGATGTACTAACCAGAACCCTGGAGCTCTTGTCTCTAGCTGCATATGTATCGAAAGATGGCCTAGTCGGCCATCAATGGAAAGAGAGGCCCATTGGACTTGCAAACTTTATATGCCCCAATATAGGGGAATGCCAGGGCCAAAAGAATGGGAATGGGTGGGTAGGGAAGTGGGGGGCGCTATGGGGGACTTTTGGGATAGTATTGGAAATGTAATTGAGGAAAATATGTAATAAAAATATATATATATAAAAAAAAAAAAAGAGTGCTAAGTTCTTTTACAGAGGTCCTGAGTTCAATTCCCAGCAACCATAAGGTACCTCACAACCATCTGTAATGGGATCTGATGCCTTCTTCTGGTATGTCTGAAGACAGCAACATTGTACTCATACACATAAAATAAATAAATAATTAAAAAAAAATTGAATAAACAAGCGAACCAGCAAAAAAAAAAAAAAAAATCTGATGTCCTCAAAACTAAAACTGCAATAACCAAAAAAAAAAAATAATAATAAAGTAAACTTTAACTGTAGACAGTTTTAATTTTTCCAGTTAGCCCCAGTCCTCATTTTAGGATTTAAAACCCACAGATTATAAAAGGGTATATTGCTCTTTCCTGAAATGCATCAAACTTTCTTTTATGTGGAATTACATAGTATGATTTTTTACAATTATAGAATTCAAGCAAGTATGTATAGCTAATCAAATGCCTTGAAGGGAAGGTATTTTTTCCAGTTTTCCTTTCCATATACTTTCTTTTGTTTCTTGAATATATCTTCTTGTTTAATTTCGGGAAAAAAAAAACCCAACGGGACACAGTTATTTGCATTGAGGTGGGCCAGGCATTTCCAATTGACAGAAGTAGCTTTGGATAACTGAATCCATCAGGGGCATCCTGCTGTAGATGGATGTGCTATGCCATGTTTTCATTTCCTTTTTGTAAAAGAGGTCATGGTGTCCAATTGCAATGTCTTCCAGCCCAGAGGAGGTTGTAATGTTATTCACCACATAGTAAAATGTATCAGGGCAGTTTAGTGAAACACGGTATAGGGTCTCAACCTCTTTTGACACTTAAGAAAAATTTACCTGGAGACAGGGAGACAATACAGAAAGCTGACAACTAAACTAAAAGCAACTAGAACTCATCTGTCAAGCTCACCTTTTGTGTGTTATGTTTCCTTCTGTGCGTTGAATTGAAATTATTTAGAAATGTGAAAGAATAATAAGATACCTTTATGGTGCCTCAGTAATTGATTATAATATAAAAGCATTGCAAATGATGCATATGCTATGAATCAAAATTATGTCTATAAATTATTAAATTGACTGCATATGATAACTCAAGATTGCTAAAGAATGAGATCAACAGATGCTTTTCATTTTAGATACAAGAAATGTGTATGAGTTTCATAATGTCAAGGGAAGTTTTCTTTCTGGTTTTTTTTTTTTTTTGAAGCTCCCCTTAAAAAGTATAAATCAACTACAACCTTGGAGGGAAATGTTTTCAAGTCTCTTTGTTATATACACAAGATACTCTCAGAGTTGAGATTCTATTTTAAACTCATAAGAAAAAGGAAGACAAAAATAAAAGCGTTTGGAATCTTTCCCAAGGGGATTCCATGGATCAAAATCAGGAACGTAAGTGAAGGCAACATGACTGAGATAAGGAAATCAGTGGCAAGCCCTACAGTGCAGTGTCATCTTGCACACTACAACAGTGTGGCGTAGCTGGACTATGGCATGGAGAGTGACAGAGAGATATAAGAACTTGTATCTACTTTTCCACATGCACGTTGGTTATAATTCAGTGCTCTCAGCATGCCATGCTAAGAATTCCTTCCTAGCCTGTGGAGTCATTGAAATGTGCTTCCCTGAAAGTAACTATCCCTTAGGGTTTATTATTCTTACTTTTAATATACGAATGAGAAAGAGGAGGTTAGAAAAACAGTAAAACTTCCCCTGAAATGAGACTGTTATATCTGATCAAATGATTCAACAACTCTTACACAATTCTATCAAGATGGGGAAATTGTTACTGTAAAATATATTTTGTTTCAATCACATGTTTTAGTTTTATCTTCAAAACATCTCAAGGGTCGTAATTTGCATCTTAAATTTACCAGGATGTTTTCAGTGCTCACAGTTAGTTGATACTAGTAGCCTGTATACTCTATTGCTTATCTAAAATTTATTTACATTTTATTTTATGTATTGTTGGTGCTTTGCCTTCATGTATGTAAATGCATCAGCTCGATTACCTATAACCCATATGGTATTATAGGACACAAGAGGGTGTTTAGTGTCTTGGCATTAGAGTTATAGGTTGCTGGGAGTTTCCTTGGGGATACTGGGAACTGATCCTGGAATCTCTGAAAGAATAGAAAGTTCTCCTAACCAATGAATCATTTTTCCAGTCCCAAACTCACAGACTTTCTACTACTCCAGAAGAATAAAACCTAAATATTCTGAAGTTACATGCCACAGAGTAATTCTAAGTTGTATTTAGGCAGTATTAGCCCAGAGACCTATCTGAAACATGGGGCAGTAGAAATGGCGTTCTGATTGTGAGATCAGGAACTTCCTTTTCTCTTCAAGTATGGACGCGACGCATGCTCAGAACAAAAGCCTTTGGGATTTTTACTGAATTTAGGGTTCAAGAGGTTTATCTTTTCTCTCTCTCTCTTTTTTAAAAAAATTTAGTTGATAACCTGAATGATAAATACTGTTGCAAAGTCACAAAAGTAATTGAAATAAGGATATTAGAAAAGTGATCACTTTCGCAAAAAATATTTTATTTTGCACCCTGAAAATAATGACCTTCCTGAAGAACTTTGGTAAATATTTCATCAATGCTATTTCATTGTGCTTTATGGGAATGTGGACAAATAACAGGTGATGTTTGAAGATTTTATGAAACCATAGGTCATGTCATTACCAAGGTTACTCTTTCTCTAGATAACTAGCATTTACTACTAGCCTAGTCAGGTTAAACTTAGCTTTTGACTTTTGTCAAAAGTCCACTATCCTCAAGTTTTTTAAACATTTTCTTTTTAAAAAATATGTTCTCTCTCTGTCTCTCTGTCTGTCTGTCTCTTCTTCTCTCTCCCTCTCTTCTGGTTTTTCGAGACAGGGTTTCTCTGTGTAGCCCTGGCTGTCCTGGAAAACTCACTTTGTAGACCAGGCTGGCCTTGAACTCAGAAATCCACCTGCCTCTGCCTCCCGAGTGCTGGGATTAAAGGCGTGCGCCACCACGCCTGGCCCTCTCTTCTCTCCCTCTCCCTCCCTCCCTCCTTTCCTCCCTCCCTCTGTCTCTGTCTCTCTGTCTCTGTCTCTCTCTGTGTCTCTGTGTCTCTGTCTGTCTCTGTCTGTCTCTGTCTCTCTGTGTGTGTGTTGATAATCACAGAGGCCAGAAGATGGCATTGAATCCTCTAGACCTAGATTCAGTGGTAGTTCTGAGCCACGCAATTTGGTTCTCTGAAAGGGCAACAACACCTCTTAACTACTGAGCTACTTCTATAGAATCCCACCTTCACAAATCTTACCTGCCTTCATTTCAGGTGAGGCTCTCGTCCCTTGATTATTTCAAACACAACACCAATTAGAGGTGTGTGTGTGTGTGTTCCCATTGGTCTGTTCTCCCACACTTCTCCCATATTTAGATGGCAAATTCTTGTTACATTCTACAGTTCTTCTTACAAAACTGTATGGTGCTGGTAATTCATATGTGAGTTTAGCTGATTGAATTATATATCAAATATAAGTTAGCTTTAATGCTTCACGGGGAATGTAGGGTGTGAGTCACCTACCACTGTGAACATAGTCCCAGTGAGTCAGCATGAGTTGCGCCAGAGTGAAGAGAAACAGCACTTTAAGTTCTGCATGCATTTAATATTCAACAGAACTTTGCCTTGGTCTTTCCCTGCATTGCCTAAAGGCGTCTTCTATGATTGCATGGCTCACTCTGAGGCATTCTACTATGGTCTCATAAATCATGGATCTTCCAACTAAAAGAATACAAAGCAAAAGGCCTAAATTTTTTCCACTTACTTTTTTTTTTTTAAAGCACAATAAAGAAGTAAGTCTGCCCCCAGATGAAAGCAGGTAGACATTTATAATGCACTGGATACAATAGCTTAAGAGAAAGATAGGCTATGTGAAACTTTCGACCTTGAATCTGGTAGTGTGAGAGCAGGTTAATACAGAAGATAGAGCTAGTGAACCCTCAGAGTCAGAGGAAAGACCTAAGCAGTACAGTCTTGATATCTAGATCTGAAATATGTAATTAAACTACAGCAGCTTAAGATTCAGTCCCAGATATCTATGCTGCAGCCACTGAGGCAGAATACCACTTAGGAATGGTCACAGAGCAGGGAATCAACTGCCTGGATCTTGCGCGCGCTGGACTGGCCAGCAAGAAGTACGCTGCAACAGGATTCTTCTGCACACGTTTATTGGGAGAGCTTGATTGTAGAGGCTAAGAGACCCTGAGCCCAGAACTGGTGCTGCTTATATAGGCCTAGGAGAGGCGTGTCTCACACCCGGATTGGTTATGCACTATACCTCATTTGCATGTTCCTCATCTGATTGGCTACTCTCTCTCAGTATCTCACAGTACCTCATTAACATACCTCATTTGCATGTCTCATATCTGATTGGTTATTCTCTCAGTACTTTGCAGAGCCTCATTATCATGCCCGGGCCAGGCAGTGTTTTGGCGAAAAAGTTCACTGCATAAGTAAGCATTGGTCGTTTGCCCAAACTTCTGCGTGGTGACCAGCAGTAGCCTGTGCCACTCTGCAACGGCACATGTGGCTTCCCACACCTGGATTTTGGCACACAATCTAAGTCCTAGTTTATGGTGCCTGAGATTAGGGAACAGCTGGCAATTTACAAGGTTCCTCATATAGCTATTTCTTTCTCCAACAGACAAGCAAATAGCTCATGATTAGAAACTAGAGATTTGTTTGTTTTTTCATTTTTATTGGTTATTTTCTTTATTTACATTTCAAATATTATCCCCTTTCCTGGTTTCCCCTCTGAAAAACACCCTCCTCCTATCCACTTCCCCTCCCCTGCTCACCAACCCACCAACTCCTTCTTTCTAGCCCTAGCATTCCCCCACACTAGAGCCTTCATAGGACAAAGGGCCCCTCCTCTTACTGATGTCTGACTAGGCCATCCATCCTCTGTTGCATATGCAGCTGGAACCATGAGTCCAACCATGTACTCTTTGGTTGGTGGTTTAGTCCCTGGGATCTCTGGGGGTACTGGCTAGTTCACATTATTGTTCCTCCTATGAGGCTTCAAACCCCTTCAGCTCCTTAGGTCCTTTCTCTAGCTCCTTCATTGGGGACCCTATACTTAGTTCAATGGATGGCTGTGAGTATCCACTTCTGTATTTGTCAGGCACTGGCAGATCCTCTCAGGAGAGAACTAGATCAGCCTCCTGTCAGCAAGCACTTGTTGGCATCCACAACAGTATCTGGGTTTGGTGATTGTAAATGGGATGGATCCCCAGGTGAGTCAGTCTCTAGATGGTCTTTCCTTCAGTCTCTACTCCATACTTTGTCTCTGTAATTCTTTCTGCGGGTGTTTTGTTTCCCCCTTCTAAAATGGATAGAAGTAATCACACTATGGTCTTCCTTCTTCTTGAGTTTCATGTGGTTTGTGAATTGGATCTTATGTATTCTGAGCTTCTGGGCTTCTGGTCTAATATCCACTTATCAGTGAGTGCATATCATGCATGTGTGGTTTTTTGTGATTGGGTTACTTCACTCAGGATGACATTCTCCAGATACATCCATTTGCCTAGTTGAGTTTTTAAACAAGATGGAATGAACAAGGAAGGAAAACAAATGGATATTCAGTTGGTTACTACTTTAGCAACTGAGTAGAACTCCGAAAAATCCCAAGAGCAGCCCGAGATGTATTTGCTAGGGATTCATAAGAAATTACCCATAGAATTGCACTTGCCTTTGATCTGCATTATTCACAAAGGACTTGTGACATCTCCAGGAAGCTACTACAGCTTTGCTTTCTTGGACATAGAGAAATCCCAAGGCAGAAAACCTCAGTACCATTAGCACAAAATGCTGTCCAATTTGATCTTCTTTATATTTATATCTTAATATGATATACAGGAATAGCAGGGAAACTTTCCTTATAAAGGGACTTAATGGGTAAACTAAATGATCAATTTGATGATTATAGGAATCAGTAGAGCTTCAGGAATCGATAGGGTCAATAGGATCAAGATACAGATCCCACAATAAGAAAATATGAGGGTTGATAGAACATATGTTGTAGGCAGAAATCTGATAATCGCAATGCTTGTCTTTTCCAATATATTTCACTGTCTAATATTCTCCCTTGAGTGCTAACAAGATCTATGAGCACAGGAAATTCTTCTTGATTAGGTTACACTATATGACAAAGGTGCCAAGTCGTTGTCTACTGACAATGATGGTTTTAAGTTATATAAAGTTCTGAATAAGATTCTGGAGAGATATATTAGAGTTTATTCAGAGGCTTTGAAGAGTTAGTTCTGTGTCCCAAGCTGAACACATAAGCAGACTCTGAGAGTAAACAATGGGGGCTATGCATGCCTACCAAGAAAATGGGTTTCTGAGTCCTACAGATATCTTAAACTTGAAGGGGATGCCAAATTCTACGTGAGACAATGCCCTGCTTTGAACAGATAACCTGGCTACCAAGCCTGAAATACTAACTCAGGAAACTGAGAAGATAAATATGTATAACTTGCTACACAACATTATATTTATACATACATAATACATACATACATACATACATACATACATACATACATACATACATAGTGTGTGTGTGCCACTTTTACTAACAGTTTCTTTTTGTAGTATCTGTTTCCAACTTAACTTTCTATGAAAAAAGAATGATAGTATGGTTTAGATCAGCAGTTAGGCTTATCTAAAGGTTTGGAAACCAATGAGACATGATTAAGAGATCATGCTATATTGCTTAGTGACTAGAGTCCCAGCTCTGAAATTAGACTTTCGAGTTTTGCATCTCAACATCACCAATTAAAAACTCTTTTGTCTTTGACAAGTTACAAATCTCTATTTTATAATTTATTCATTTAGAAACTTGTTACAAAATAATAACATTACTATCACAGGATAAATAAGTGTTAAATGGGGTGGAACAAAAAAATATTCAAAAGTATCTTTCAAACTGTAAGATATCCATAAATTAGCAGCTGTTTAAGGAGCATTCAGATAGACCAGGGTTAAATGAGTTTTAGATGGAGTCAGGATGGGTCCAGAAGCAGGCACACAGTTATTTGTAAACAAATAAAACCAAACCTGTGAATAAGAAATGTAGGCAACTTACACATTCACTCTGAACATTGCCATGTGCTGTTTGTTATACCCCAAACTTGAACATAGAGAACTTATTCCCCAGTAGCTCTGAATGTGTATGTCCATTTAATGAAAGGATCTCTGAAGAGTGGTTAAGTTAAATGAGATTGCCAGATTGGACTCTAATCCAGTCTGACACACAAATACACCAGGAATGTGAGCTCACAAAGCCATCAGAGAAGGAAGCCACCTGCAAGATGGGAACAGGCTTCCAAATGTCACAAAACAAAAGTCCTGCTGATGGTTTTCAAAATGTGGTCCTGGACTGCAGACTCTTAGAATACATTTCTGTTGTTTAGGACATCCTGCCTGTGGTATTTGTTAAGACAGCCTGAGCTGATTAAGGCAAGGCTCTGTTATTTCCCATTGTGACTGCCAAATCCTTTCTTCATGCTCCTTTATACTATTGAGTTCAACCAAGTGCTGACCATCCCTGACAGTCTGATGGCAGTCAGGCTCTATGGCTTACTTGCCTCCTGTATTTTTTTCCTTGTTATTTAACTCAGAGATGAGTAAACTTTTCTCTTTCTCTGAACTTTTTAGCATCCGAGTTGTTTTCTTAAAAGAAACCAGACTGTCTGAGGTGAGTTCTGATTTCTGTCAGGTCCTTTCAGAGGTAGAGAGAGTATTAAATAAAAAGACTAAGGGAAAATAAATGTCTCCAAAGAGAATAACAAGTTCAGAGTGGAAGAACTAAGGAAGCTGCTAGTAATATCCCAGTATTTCAAATAGATCCTAGAAGGTGACGAGAACATTAGGTTAGAGCCCAAGGAGCAGAAGGTGCCTTTCCTGCAGAAGTCACTCCCCAAAACATAATTCTTGGATTGTAAAGGTTCATTGCAACAGCAAGTTCATTTGACTAACAGTGGGACAAGACAGAAAGTCTCTGAAATAGGGAAAATGTGAGAAAAGATTTGTTCTCAGAATATGGGCTGTGCCCCCTTCGGTTTTCCCCAAACACATTCAGAAAATGTGAAAAGGTCAAATTGTTTATTATATTATACTAATGCTATGTTTTTCATTTGGTTTGCAATCTGTGGTGTTGATTTGAAAATGGACACTTGGCCAATAACTTCTGGTATTTGGGGGCAAGTGAAGTTGGAGTTTCGATGTGCCTCCGTAGTCTCTATATTCTTTATTGCAGTTGCCTCACAATTGCAAAGTACTGATTTTGCTTAGGAATGCTCTTGATGAAATACAATTGCTAACTTTTTATTAAATATAACTTTTGTGAGTGTGTCATTTTAGTACAATGGGTAGGGAGATGAGCAGTGCACACAAATCACTTTAATTTATGGGATGACTGACTCAAAGGGAAAAGGGCTTTTTTACAAATGTCAAGCGGAACTTGGTCAGGGATGGAATTTTGACTTGAAGCAACAGCTAGTGGGCAATGAGTGGCTCTTTTGAATTGGTTATTTACAGATATGGCCATAAAAAAATGAAAGAAGTGACTTTCTCACTTCAAGGAAAGAATATAGTTAATACTTCAGATTACAACGCTTGTGTAAGTAACAAAAATAGACCTGCTTTTCAATAAACCTGCTTTGGCATGGATGGCTTTTTGCAAGTCTTTCCCGAATATTTTGGCAGTGTTAAAAATTATTGTTCCTGAGTACATTATAATAAACTATTAATCACATTGGAAGAACTGTATAATGCAAGAATCTAATATTTTCAAAATGATCATTAAAATAGGTGGGTAAAACTTTAAAATTCAACATTAAATAATATTCTGCAATATAAAAACATTTGAAAAATTAACATAGTTTTAAAATCCTTAATGAATCGAATATTTAAAGCTATTCCTCTTTGAGATTTTTTATATCGATGGTATTCATAATTACCATTTAGGTAATATGTCCTTGTACCTTTTCTCTATCTGTACCTTCTGAGCCTGTATGGTCTTTATAAGCTTCAACTGCAGTAACACGTTTCAACAGAGACAGAATGTTTAAGCATTCTGCATTCTGTAGTCTTCTTGTATAGGGAATATTTTAAAATGTCTCAACTGTTTTTCACATGCAAGCTATCTTCGATTTCTACTGTAGTTCCTTCACTCAACACCCAGCATGCTGTAACTGTGCACATTTTCATGCTTTTTACAAATTTGCATAAAGTTGCTGATGTGCTCAAGGTTAAGTTAGCATGGTAGCATCCCAGGGAAGACCTACTGAGTAATAAATACATGCAGATGAAACACAGAGACTGTTTTGGGGGGATTCTCACCCTTTTTTGAACTGTTGAGTGACCTAGATGTCAGTGTTTAAAAATCACTGAAAAGATGGCCACAAGAATAATGAGCATAACCTGTATGTGTAATAGTAAAAGACTTCTAAGACACATCTTAGCCGGATAGAAGATTAGTCACTCAGTTGCTACGGCAACAATGAAGAAACCAGAATGGGAGACTTTGTAGGGATTCAGTTGGTAAAAATGTAATAGTATTGCCAGACCTGTCTGTCTGTCTGTCTGTCTGTCTGTTTATCTATCTATCTATCTATCTATCTATCTATCTATCTATCTATCTATCTATCTCTATCTATCTATCTATCTATCTATCTATCTATCTATCTATCTATCTATCTATCTAATCTATTCTCTATGCAATTGTGTGAGAGTATGTGTGTGTAACACAACAATACATATAGTGGAATGAGGACAGTGATTGGGGAGTCAGTTCTCCTAGTCCCCTTTACCACACCAAAACCCCTCTTGCTTCTCCTGCTGTGCTGTCTATTACAGACTAGCTGGTATATGAGTTGCTGGGTAAATCTCTTGTCTCTGTTTCCCACCTCACCACAGGAGTGAGTTCGAAAATTATAAGTATACATTACAACATCCAGATTATTTGGTAGGTTCCAGGAATTGAACTCATGCTATCAAGCTGGCATAAAAAAATCTTTATATCTTTATATATTGAACCATGTAGGAGACCCATGTCTGATAGGAAAGCCAGACTCTTAAAGTGAATAGTCATGCTGCCATAAAGTGATTTAATTTTAATTTTCCTTTTTCTTTATTCTTATGTGACTTGATTGAGCCTAAAAATATTGTTGACACAGCAGCTAAACTTACAAAACATTACAGTTAAGGAATATAGGTATATGATAAATAATCTATGTGTGACTATGGTTTTCAAATAGTGTTAATTCTAACATGCTGTAATCTTAATTTATAGAAAGTTACATGAATGCAGTTGTCATGAAAAACTTTTTGTTTTAATAAAAATGTAATGTTTGAAAAAAATCTTAGAAGCACATCCTAATTGGACAGAGTGAAATGAGTGTGTCCTATGAGGAAGAGGAAAATGTTTCTATGGATGTTGTTTTTTCTCAACAAAGAAAGACAGTGTCTGATTTATAATCTTCTGCCTCTGTCTGAAGCAACTGTCTGAGTCCGTTCCTGAAGACCCTTCTCCCACGCTTCTGCTGGCCATCTGGAGCAGGCTTTCTATAGCTAATCTACCCACCGTGACACTTCCTTCTCCATTTCAGGGCTTCCTGTTTTGTTTTTTTCTGTTGTTGTTGTTTTTATTTTCCATTTCTGCCCTCTCACCTTTCTCTCTAATAAAATAATCATGTTCCCCACTACTTTTCAAATGCTTAGTCATCCCCTCACTTTAATGTGGTCATTTATAACCTTTCCCACCTTCTGCCTGGTAATAGGATGAGATGTCGTCTATGAAATACTTTCTCATTTGAGCCTTACAGTTTTATGAGAATTCATGGTCACTGACTTAAGCTCAGTTATAAGTGATGATGGCATGACAAAGTAGCAGCATTACCATTTTTATAAGCTGATGAAAAGAGCATGAAGGACTAATCCTACTTTATAATTTTAATATACTATAGAGTTTACAATCCCCATGGCTATTTATCACCAGGGTCTTTTTTTTTTTTTTTTGAGCTTTCTACAACTAGGAGACACATTTTAAAGCACTAATAGTATTTTACTTTTGATACAGCTAAATGAACAAAATCTCTCTAAGTTGGTTATGATCATATTTTGTAGAGCCTCTAGTGTTGAAGGAATTTTTTTTAAAGTTGTTTATTTTTAATTGTGTGTGTGTTAGTTGTAGGTGCCTGTTGAGGCCACAAGAATCCCTGAAGCCATAGTTACAGGTTTTGAGATACCTGATAGGGTACTGGGAAAGGAACGTAGTGACTTTGGGTGTGAGTGCCCTTGAGAATGGAGTCTTCTCTCCAGCCACCCAACACTTAATCCAGGGCCTGGATAAATGGCTCAACACGGGATAAGAACTGACTGCTCTTCCAGAAATACCAAGTTATTTTTCACCACCCACAAGGTGGCTCACATCCATCTAGCACTCTAGTCCCAGGGTATCCAGCTCCCTTTTCTAGCCTCCAGGGGCATATGGTCCAGAGTCACACATTCAGGCAAACACAGATATACATAGAAATAAAATAAAAGAAGGCCAAACTCAAGACTAATTTCCTCCAGCTCATGTCACTCACAAGCCTTAGAAATTCATGTATGAATGTTGGTATGGCTTAGGGATACTAGTGTCCATTACCTAAGAATTTTTATCACTCTTTTCCTTTGTTCAAAGAAATTAAAACCTGTATCATTTCATGATGATATGTTGGTTGGATTTATCAGCTCTTATGAATGAATCCAGTTTTATATATACTAAAATACATAATAGTCCTAGTTACAGTTTAACAGCTGTGAACAGACACCGTGACCAAGGCAACTCTTATAAGGACATTTAATTAAGGTTGGCTTGCAGGTTCAGAGGTACAGTCCATTATCATCAAGGCAAAAACATGGCAGGATTTAGGCAGGCATGGTGTAGGAGAAGCTGAGAGTGCTAAATCTTCATCTGAAGGATGCTAGCCAAATATAAGCATCCAGGGAGCTAGGACAGGATATTAAAGTCCATGCCCATGGTGACATACCTATTCCAGCAAGGCTACTACCATAGATAGATAGATAGATAGATAGATAGATAGATAGATAGATAGATAGATGAAACAGAAATTTGATGAAGACATTTCAAAATCTGTAAATAACTCAAAGAAAGTCTCATAGCAATAAATAGAGAAATTTATACAAGAGGCCAAATGGAAGGAGCTTGTATACTTAATTAACTGAGTACAAAGAATAAGTTTCAAACATTATTAGCAATATTTGAAAGATTCAAATCCCTTGCCTGTGTTCAAAGTTAGTAGAATTAATAAAATGGAATTAAAGAAGCAGCAAATAAATATACTTTGGCTGAGGAAGAAAAACTTGAGCCCTCAGGGGGGAAAAACAGTATCCTAAGAGAAATAGTAACCATTGTCATAGATTATTGAAAATTAGCTAGAAGATAATTCCATTCTAAACACAAATAATGCAGAAGTCTCTGTTTCCTTCTTACTGGCCCGTAGGAAGCATATCTGATAGAAAACTGCCTTGATATCATATGCCTGTGTCGCCTAGACAACTGGAAATGCTCAACAGGTACTGTGCCAATGTTTTCTGTGAGGGCATATTTTACTCTAAGTTATCTGAATGAAATAGTGAATAAATGCAGAATACTTGATACTGTAAGTCAGTCATTTCTTTCAAGGTATAAATCTAAGAAGTTATTCCTATCCATAAATTGTTGGGCCATTTTATTGGAAGACATGTCACTCCTGAGAACATGGAGTAACTGAAATATTCTGAAAAGAGGTGTTCCCCCAGTTAAAACTTAACAACGAGGGGAACGAAGGAGCCTTTGTGTTCTTGAATCAGTTATAGCTTTTTTGGCTGTTACTGTTCTTACTGGTTTCTTTTTATGCTCTGTTTTGGTGGCAAGAGAATGACTAGATTTTCTAGCTCTCTCTTCTTATGAGTTGCAGAAGCCCTTGTTACAGATTGCATTCTCAGGCCCTATTGTAATTAACCACAGTCTCTGTAGGTTATGAATTTTGTTGTTGTATAGCATCAGTCACTAGTTTTGATTATGATGAAGAATGTTGCAGTAATTCCGAAGTCTCTTCGTTTAACTTTGGTCCAGCATGTTTGGCAGTGTATATGCTATAAAAATGTATTGCATTTTATTCTGAGCTAGTTGTACTTGGAAACAGAATAATTTGGTCTGCATTAGTGGAGCACACAATGACACATGTGCTCTTTGAGATAGTAAAGTTTAAAAATAATGTGCATTAGTTCCCTTTATCATCTCATTAAGATATAATCCTCCAATCTAGAAGACGTATCATGTTGGATTCTTTTGTGCATGTGTCATATACAATTTTCATAATTTAGATGCAGTCATAGGATCCCATAAGAAAGTACATGATAAAAGATTAACATGGTCAAAATATATTATGCATGTATATGAAATTTTAAAACACTAATTAAAATTATCTTCTTCTTTTTTTTTAACAAAAAGGAATATACAGACTGAGGCAAAGAAGATACAGACTAGACAAATATCAGAACCCAGAGCCTGAAGTGGCCTTCTCCGATTAGGCAATATACCACTTCCTCTGAAGTTCAAGATTTGTAATAGTTTACAGCTGTCAAAATACACTCTCACTTGGTCATAGCAAAAAGTGTTTGTGGCATGGAGATTCTTTGTCACTGTTGATCCTTGGGGGAACAAGTATATGAAACAATTTGAGACCCTAGTTTGAAATTATATAGAGGATAAAGCAAGGATTCTTTGGTCTGACATTTCTGTGTGTAAGTATAAAACTTTTCCTTCTTACCATTCTTAGAAACAACCCATTCTTGTGTTTTGGAGTCCCCTGAACTGTCATATTTGGAGATAACAGACAGAAGATAGAGACTGAGTGTCCTGAACTCAGTAGCTTCCCTAAAGGGCTCTGCTCATGACTTTCTTTAGCATCACTTGTAGATGTAATCTGAAGACTGGCCCACTTTCATCAGTTTTCTTTGCATTGGTGTGCACTTACTTTAGCAAGAGAGTGCATTTTTCCTTGAATGTGCTTTGACATTGACCTCAGTAAAACTAATCTCCTGTCCCATAGGCCAGCAAGTCCTCTGCTGTAAATTTTGCTAGTGAGCAAACATTGCTTACTAACATTATTTTTCTGTTCTGTGTAAACATGTACTTCTGAGGAAGGTCCAGAGGCAGGTTTTCTTTGGGTATAGAACTAAAATAAACAGAGAAACTGGCAGTTGTTACCAAATGCCTGGCTACAGGAATCAACCAATTTTCAAGCATGTAAAAGATATTTTAGATTTGATTGAGAAAAAACACTCTATTTCGTATCTTTGCCCGCCAAGCCTCTACCCACAATGCTCTCACATATTCCTGTCGGCATAACACAGGGCCCAATAGGTGAGCCGTATGCCTGACTGGCCAGGTGCAAGTGTTCATCATAAATCCTTTAGACCTCCGGTTTTAGAATAGAAGGGCTATTGGTCAATGTTTTTTATATCCTTGTGTCTGAACCCTTACTCAAAATACCCTTGAATTATTATTATTATTATTATTATTATTATTATTATTATTATTATTTACTTTGGAACTAGTGGTCATGCACTCTTCCTGAGAAGTTAGTTTTGATGTCATCCATATCCCAGAAGAGAGTTAAATGTCATTATAATACAAGTGTTAAACGTCAATGATAGCATCAGATATTTCTCAGTGGTTGACAGAATGATGGCACTATGTGCTGTGTAAGTAAAACAGATTTGGTAGAATAGTTTCAATTATGTGCCCAAAGGAAGATTTTGTACCGAATGCAGCCTCATCAAATGCAGTTCACTGAGTCTGAAAGCAGGGTGGAAATGTAGTGGAACCAGGAATTGCAGACCATGTAATTTGAAAATGTTCATCATCTAATATACTTTGAAGGTTCTAGACAGGGGCCAGCCTTGTCAAATAAGTTACCATAAAATAAATCATATCTTACTAAGCATAGGGGAGGCAGATTATCACTGCTGTGTTTTGGGTAAAGTGAAATTAAAAAGCACAATGTACTGTAGGGGAGTTTATTGTAATTAAGACAATCTTTTATTAGGGGATTTTTTGCCCAATACAATCAGAACAATAGATACAGACATAACAGAATATTTTCTCATTTTATTTTTTACTTTGATCTTATAAATAAATAGGTTTTCTAATTTCAAAAGATGGTTTCAGTAACTTACTCGTCTAACAGATATTTGTTATTGTTCATAGGCTGTGTGTCTTCTATAGAAAGTATCAACAATAGCATGTTAGTAGTCATAATAATATAAAAAAAAACAACTAAACCCCTTAGTAAATGGCTCCTTTCTTGATAATACCATGAGCTGAGTTAGTTTAATGGTTCTATACAAAAGATGTGAATTTAAAGTATGCCTTATCAAAGCACACCTTCACAGTGATATCAGAGGAGTGTTCATAGGCACAGTTTTGCCTTCCAGGTTCGTGTCTACTGTTTAGCTTTGCTTCATCTTCAGTTAGGAAGCCAAATGAAAAGATCTTCAATTTCCAAAGAGTAGAATTCTTTTCCTTATGGGGACACTGTCCAGATGTTAGTTCAATGGGCTGGTGTTTCCCAGTACAGCTATTCCCTCAGTGTAGTTATATAAGCTGAGCTTGGAGAAAGAGAGAGAGAGAGAGAGAGAGAGAGAGAGAGAGAGAGAGAGAGAGAGAGAGAGAGAGAGAGAGACAGAGAGACTTTTTCATCTATCCATACACAGAACAATTAAAATAGTAGAAAATTCCTCACATTGTAATTTTGACAAAAAAAAAAAACCAACTTACATATTTTTATTGTGTCTGAGCCCAGGATTTGCTGTATTTCAGCACTGGTGGAGAGGAGAGCTGCTTCCTCTCAGCAAGAAGATATTCCTTATGTTCACCAGCAGAGACAAAATGGACACTGTTGAGAGGAAATCAGTGACACAGTGCTATGTAAGAATCTCTTAATCACACTTACCATTCACCGCGTAATCCTGCTTTTTATCTTCCTTAATTTTATTTATTGTTATCCCGTAGACACCTGCCTTTCTTCTTATGAGGGACAAAATGGGTGAATCTATGTGGGAAGAAATCTAGGAGGAATAAAGGGAAGGGAATCCAGAATTGGGATATATTGTATGATGAAAAATACTTCCAATAAAAGGGAAAAAAGTTTCCCAAATACTAGCAATCTAACTGAAAAAAAAAATCCCGAAGCTATATACCAAAATATACAGAAATACATTACGTGCAACCTGGTCTATGTTGATACTGCTCCTAGTTTTGAAAACACTAGAAAGCAGAGAAGGCAGGCATGCAGCATGGAAAAACTGACAGAAACATACAAGAAGAAGACAATGGTGGTAAGCTCTCCAGCCAGACAAACATGATTTCCAGGAGACATTTATAAACTATAATGGAGCTAATATTTGCATGAGAATGTTTTTAAGAAGAAATGCTAGAAGTACAAACAGAGAAACATTAGGAGAAATATTGAAGGCAAGTAGGGGAAAATGACACTTCCCAGCCTTATTTATGTATCTGAAATCGAAAGTGTGTCAGTGATTTTCTTTGTTGGGTGGGCAGGTGCAGCAAAGTGTATTGATGGTATTCAAGAGAGTAGGGAGGAGTCCCTAGGCCCCGCCTGTTATCATGGGCATCTGGGATGGAAATTATGAAGGAGATGCTCAGTGTTGGGGGCTGAGTTGGGCCAGGGACTCCTCAGCAATGGAGGGCCTCTCTCTGGCTCTCACTGTCCTTGCTGGGGTGGGTGGCCCAGGGTTCCTTACTCCTTGAAGGCCATGTAGGCCATGAGGTCCACCACCCTGTTGCTGTAGCCAAATTCATGTTTATACCAGGAAATGAGCTTTACAAAGTTGTCATTGAGAGCAATTACAGCCCCAGCATCAAAGGTGGAAGAGTGGGACTTGCTGTTGAAGTTAAAGGAGACAACCTAGTCCTCAGTGTAGCCCAGGATGCCCATCAGTGGGTCCTCAGATGCCTACTTCACCACCTTCTTGATGTTTTCCTACTTGGCAGGTTTCTCCAGGTGGCATGTCAGATCCACAATGGATACATTGGAGGTAGGAACACAGAAAGCCATGCCAGTGAGCTTCCCATCCAGCTCTGAAATGACCTTGCCCACAGCCTTCACAGCACCAGTAGATGCAGGGATGATGTTTTGGGAAGCCCACACCCATCATGCCACAGCTTTTCAGAGGGGCCATCCACAGTCTTCTGAGTGGCAGTAATGGCATGAACTGTGGTCACAAGCCCTTCCACGATGCCAAAGTTATCATGGATGACCTTGGCCAGCAGGGCTATGCAGTTGGTAGTGCAGGATGCATTGCTGACAGTCTTGAGTGAGTTGTCATATTTCTCGTGGTTCACACCCATCACAAACATGGGGGCATCAGCAGGAGGGGTGGAGATGATGATCCTTTTGGCCCCATCCTTCAAGTGGGCCCTGGTCTTCTCCATGGTGGTGAAGATGCCAGTTGACTCCACAACATACTCAGCACCGGCCTCACCCTATTTGATGTTAGTGGGGTCTCGCTCCTGGAAAATGGTGATGGGCTTCCCGTTGATGACAAGTTTCCCATTCTCAACCTTGACTGTGCCGTTGTATTTGCCATGGGTGGAGTAATACTGGAACATGTAGACCATGTAGTTGAGGTCAATGAAGGGGTCGTTGATGGCAACAATCTCCACTTTGCCAGGTGGAGGGCAGATGGAAGCCCTAGTAACCAGGTGCCCAATACAGCCAAATTCGTTCACACTGACTTTCACTATTTTGGTTCCTGGACGAGGCTGGTACTGCTCAAGAAGATATGGCTGTCTCTGGAACAGGGAGGAGCAGAGAGCGTGATTTTCAAGTTTACAACATGAAGTTGAATTAATAATAATGGGAATCAGGAACCAAAAGGGGAAAACAAATTTTAAACCTGACATATATTGCAAGAAGTAACCTTTTTGCATCCCAGGGCACCAAGTGCCAGCATCCACATATTCTTGCTAACTCTGCTTCTGGAAGTCCTGTTGAAGGTAGAGAATAGGTGTGAGGAGATCGTGCTTTGCATCTTTATTATTAATTATTATTATTATTATTATTATCCAGATTTTATTCCCTTCCCGGTTCACCCTCAGACTGTTCAAAAACCCATACCTCTTCCCCACCCTCCTGTATCCACGAGGATGTCCTCCCCTCATCCTCCCCACCTGACCCCACCAAACCTCTAAACTCCCTGAGACATCCAGTCTCTTGAGAGTCAGGGGACCAGGTTAACTGAGACCGTTGGTCTCCTTCTGGGTCTCCATCCTCAGCTTCTTCCAGTTTTCACTAATTCAGTCACAAGTGTCAGCAGCTTCTGTCCATTGGTTGGGTACAAATATCTGCATATGACTCTTTCAGCTGCTTGTTGGGTCTTGCAGAGTTCAGACATGCATGATAGGTCTTTTTTTGGTGAGCACCAATGGTCTTATCAGTTGTATCAGGCCTTGGGCCCTCCCCTTGAGCTGGATCCCACTTTGGGCCTGTCCTTGGATTTTCTTTTACTCAGGCTCTTCTCCATTTCCATCCCTGTAGTTCTTTCAGACAGGAATAGTTATGGGTCAGAGTTTGACTGTGGAATGGCAAATCCCTCCTTCAATTGATGCCCTGTCTTCTTGCTGGAGGTGGGCTCTATAAGTTCCCTCTCCCTTCTGTCTGGCATTTCATCTAAGGTCCCTCCCTTTGTGTCCTGAGAGTCTCTCAACTCCCAGGTCTCTGGTGTATTCTGGAGGCTCCCCACAACCTCCTACCTCCCAAGAAGGTTGCCTGTTTCCATTCTTTCTGCTGGCCCTCAGGACTTCAGAACTTTCCCCTCACTCAATACCAGATCAGCTTCTCTTCTTCACCCCAAACATCCTGTCCACTTTCCCTCCCAGGTCCCTCCCTCCCTACTTGTGATTGCTTTCTTCTCCCTCCCAAGTGGACCAAGGCATCCTCACTTGGGCCCTTGAGCTCATTGACCTTTTTTAGTTCTGTGGACTGTATCTTGGATATTCTGTACTTTTTTTCCTTTTTCCTTTTCTCTTTTTTTTCTGGCTAATATCTACTTAATAGTGAGTACATGTCATACCATGAATGTCCTTTTGGGTGTGAGTTACCTCAGTCAGGATGATATAAGCTAATGCTATTTAAAATTTTTTTCTTCTCCATATTCTCCACTTGTAATTTTTTTCTTGTACATTGACTTTTTCCCTTTTTTTTTTACTAGTTTTTTTTCTTTGTTTACATTTCAAATGTTATTTGATTTCCCAGTTTCTTCCTTAGAATCTCCCTAACACATCCTCCCTCCCCCTGCTTATATAAGGGTGTTCCCACACCCACCGTCTCTCTTCTACCTTCCCACCTTTGAATTTACCTACACTGGGGCATCAAGCCTTCACATGACCAAGGGTATCTCCTCCCATTGGTGCCCAACAAAGCCATCCTCTGCTACATATGTGGATGGAGCCATGAGTCCCTCCATGTGTACCCTTTGATTGGGGGTTTAGTACCTAGGAGCTCTGAGGTGTCTGGTTGGTAGATATTGTTGCTCTTCCCATGGGGTTCCAAACCCCTTCAGCTCCTTCAGTCCTTTTTCTAACTCCTCAATTGGGAACCCTGTGATCAGTCCAATGGTTGTCTGCAAGCATCCACCTCTGTATTTTTCAGGGTCTGGCAGAGCCTCTCAGGAGACAGGTATATCAGGCTTCTGTCAGCATGTACTTTTTGGCATCCATAATAGTGTCTGGGCTCAGTGACTGTATATGGGATAGACGCCCAGGTAGGGCAGTCTCTGGATGGCCTTTCCTTCATTCTCTGTTCTACACTTTGTCTCCAAATTTACTCCTGTGAATATTTTCCCCCTTCTAAGAAGGACCAAAGCATCTACAGTATGGTGTTCCTTCTTGAGCTTCATTTGCTCTGTGGGTTTTCTGAACTTTTGGGTTAAGATCCACTTATCAGTGAGTGTGTACCATGTGTGTTCTTTTGTGACTAGGTTACCTCACTCAGGATATTTTCTAGTTCCATCCATTTGCCTAAGAATTTCATGACTTCATTGTTTTTTATAGCTGAGTAATACTCCATTGTGTAAATGTACCACATTTTTGTACCAATTCCTCTGTTGAAGGACATCTGGGTACTTTCCAGATTCTGAGTATTATAAATAAGACTACTATGAACATGGTAGATAATGTGTCCTTGTTATATGTTGGGGCATCTTTTGGGTATATGCCCAGGAGTGGTATAGCTGGGTTCTCAGGTAATACTATTTCAGTTTTCTGAGGAATCGCCAGACAGATTTATAGATTAGTTGCACCAGTTTGCAATCCCACCAACAATGGAGGAGTGTTCCTCTTTCTCCATATCCTTTCCATCATCTGCTGTCACCTGAGTTTTTGATCTTGGTCATTCTGACTGGTAAGAGGAGTAATATCAGGGTTGTTAGACTTTGTAATATCAGCTAGGGTCAAGAGCTCCGGGGTACTGGTTAGTTCATAATGTAGTTTCACCTATAGGGTTGCAGATCCCTTTAGCTCCTTGGCTACTTTCTCTAGCTCCTCCATTGGGGGCCCTGTGATCCATCCAATAGCTGACTGTGAGCATCCACTTCTGTGTTTGCTAGGCCCCGGCATAGTCTCACAAGAGACAGCTATATCTGGGTATCTTCAGCAAAAACTTGCTAGTGTGTGCAGTGGAGTCAGTGTTTGGAAGCTGATTAAGGGATGGATCCCCGGATATGGCAGTCTCTAGATGGACCATCCTTTCATCTCAGCTCCAAGCATTGTCTCTGTAACTCCTTCCATGGGTGTTTTGTTCCCAATTCTAAGATGGGGCAAAGTGTCCACACTTTGGTCTTCGTTCTCTTGAGTTTCATGCGTTTAGCAAATTGTATCTTATATCTTGGGTATCCTAAGTTTCTGGGCTAATATCCACTTATCAGTGAGTACATATTGTGTGAGTTCCTTTGTGATTGGGTTACCTCACTCATGATGATGCCCTCCAGGTCCATCCATTGGCTTAGGAATTTCATAAATTCATTCTTTTTAATAGCTGAGTAGTACTCCATTGTGTACATGTTCCACATTTTCTGTATCCATTCCTCTGTTGAGGGGCATCTGGGTTCTTTCCAGCTTCTGGCTCAGCACCTCATGGTACCTTCTCCAAAATTGGTCACAAATTGGTCACCTTCTCCACATAATTGGTCACAAAACAAGCCTCAACATATACAAAAATATTGAAATTGTCCCATGCTTCCTATCAGATCACCATGGACTAAGGCTGATCTTCAATAACAAAATAAATAATAGAAAGCCAACATTCACGTGGAAACTGAACAACACTCTTCTCAATGATACTTTGTCAAGGAAGGAATAAAGAAAGAAATTAAAGACTTTGTGGAGTTTAATGAAAATGGAGCCACAACATACCCAAACTTATGGGACACGATGAAAGCATTTCTAAGAGGAAAACTCATAGCTCTGAGTGCCTCCAAAAGGAAACTAGAGAGAGCACACATTAGCAGCTTGACAACACACCTAAAAGCTCTAGAACAAAAGGAAGCAAATTCACCAAAGAGGAGTAGAAGGCAGGAAATAATCAAACTCAGGGACGAAAACAACCAGGTGGAAACAAGAAGAACTGTTCAAAGAATCAACCAATCTAGGAGCTGGTTTTTTGAGAAAATCAACAAGATAGATAAACCCTTACCCAGACTCACTAAAGGGCACAGGAAAAGCATCCTAATTAACAAAATCAGAAATGAAAAGGGAGACATAACAACAGATCCTGAAGAAATCCAAAACACCATCAGATCCTTCTACAAAAGGCTATACTCAACAAAACTGGAAAACTTGGATGGAATGGACAAGTTTCTAGAAAGATACCAGGTATCAAAATTAAATCAAGATCAGGTTAATGATCAAAACAGTCCTATATTCCCTAAAGAAATAGAAGCAGTAAGTAATAGTCTCCCAACCAAAAAAAGCCCAGGACCAGATGGGTTTAGTGTAGAGTTCTATCAGACCTTTGAAGAAGATCTAATCCCAGTTCTTCACAAACTATTCCACAAAATAGAAACAGAAGGTACTCTACCCAACTCATTCTATGAAGCCACAATTACTCTGATACCACAAAAAGACCCAACAAAGATAGAGAACTTCAGACCAATTTCCCTTACGAATATTGATGCAAAAATCCTCAATAAAGTTCTCCCTAACTGAATCCAAGAACACATCAAAACAATCATCCATCCTGACCAAGTAGATTTCATCTCAGGGATGCATGGATGGTTCAATATACAGAAATCCATCAACGTAATCCAGTATATAAACAAACTCAAAAACAAAAATCACATGATCATCTCGTTAGATTCGGAGAAAGCATTTGACAAAATCCAACACCCATTCATAATAAAAGTCTTGGGAAGATCAGAAATTCAAGGCCTATACCTAACCATGATAAAAGCAATCTACAGCAAACCAGTAGCCAACATCAAAGTAAATGGTGAGAAGCTGGAAGCAATCCCACTAAAATCAGGGACTAGACAAGGCTGTCCACTCTCTCCCTACCTGTTCAACATTGTACTTGAAGTCTTAGCAAAAGGAATTCAAAAACAAAGGGAGATCAAGTGGATACAAATAGGAAAAGAAGAAGTCAAAATATCACTTTTGCAGACGATATGATAGTATATATAATTGATCCTAAAAATTCCACCAGAGAACTCCTAAACCTGATAAACAGCTTTGGTGAAGTAGCTGGATATAAAATTAACTCAAACAAGTCAATGGCCTTTCTGTACACAAAGAATAAACAGGCTCAGAAAGAAATTAGGGAAACAACACCCTCAATAGTCACAAATAATTTAAAATACCTTGGCATGACTCTAACTAAGGAAGTGAAAGATCTGTATGACAAGAACTTCGAGTCTCTGAAGAAAGAAATTAAAGAAGATCTCAGAAGATGAAAAGATCTCCCATGCTCATGGATTGGCAGGATCAACATTGCAAAAATGACTAGCTTGCCAAAGCAATCTACAGATTCAATGCAATCCCCATCAAAATTCCAAATCAATTCTTCAACGAATTAGAAAGAGCAATCTGCAAATTCATCTGGAATAACAAAAAAACCTAGGATAGCAAAAACTCTTCTCAAGGATAAAAGAACCTCTGGTGGAATCACCATGCCTGACCTAAAGCTGTACTACAGAGCAATTGTTATAAAAACTGCATGGTACTGGTATATCTACAGACAAGTAGACCAATGGAACAAAATTGAAGACCCAGAGATGAACCCACACATCTATCATCATTTGATCTTTGACAAGGGAGCTAAAACCATCCAGTGGAAAAAGACAGCATTTTCAACAAATTGTGCTGGCACTACTGTCTGTTATCCTGTAGAAGAATGTGAATTGATCCATTCTTATCTCCTTGTACTAAGGTCAAATCTATGTGGATTAAGGAACTCCACATAAAACCAGAGACACTGAAACTTATAGAGGAGAAAGTAGGGAAAAGCCTTGAAGATATGGGTACAGGGGAAATGTTCCTGAATAGAACAGCAATGGCTTGTGCAGTAAGATCGAGAATCCATAAATGGGACCTCATAAAGTTGCAAAGCTTCTGCAAGGCAAAAGACACTGTCAACAATACAAAAAGACCACCAACAGATTGGGAAAGGATCTTTACCTATCCTAAATCAGATAGGGGACTAATATCCAATATATATAAAGAACTCAAGCAGGTTGGCTCCAGAAAATCAAATAACCCCATTAAAAAATGGGGCTCAGACCTGAACAAAGAATTCTCACATGAGGAATACCGAATGGCAGAGAAGCCCTGAAAAAAATGTTCAACATCCTTAATCATCAGGGAAATGCAAATCAAAACAACCCTAAGATTCCATCTCACACCAGTAAGAATAGCTAAGATCAAAAATTCAGGTGACAGCAGATGCTTGCGAGGATGTGGAGAAAGAGGAACACTCCTCTATTGTTGGTGGGATTGCAAGCTTGTACAACCACTCTGGAAATCAGTCTGGCGGTTCCTCAGAAAATTGGACATAGTAATACCAGAGGATCCTGAAATACCTCTCCTGGGCATATATCCAGAAGATGTCCCAACCGGTAAGAAGGACACATGCTCCACTATGTTCATAGCAGTCTTATTTATAATAGCCAGAAGCTGGAAAGAACCCAGATGCCCCTCAACAGAGGAATGGATTCACTTGTAAATTTTTATGGCATAATTTTAACCAAAATATTTTTTTAAATCCCATTGAAAGTCTACCTTGAAAGAAAAAACATACCCATGCTGAATAGAGAAATAGTATTGGGAAAATCGAGAATAGAAAGGAAGAAGATGTATTCATGAGATCCAGATTGCTAGAAAATTTCATTATCCAGATGACTTATTTTCATGTTTCAGTTGATATCAAATTTCTTTGGTAATAGGGTAAGTACTTTATGGAGAAGATTTAGTACAAATTCAGATAGGTTTTGAAATTCATAACTAAGATATAAGAATTTTTAAACTTTACATATTTTTAATTATTTTAATTTAACTTTATAATTTGAATTTTATGTGCATTAATGTTTTGACTTTATAATATGTATTATGTGAAGTTGCTGGATCCCCTGAGACTGGAGTTGAAGACATTTGTGAGTTGTCTTGTGGATACTGGGAATTGAACCCAGGTCCTTTGTAAAAACAGTCAATGCTTTTAACCACTTATCCATTTCTCCAGGCTCCATTTCACACTTCTTATTTAATTCAACAGACAAGTAAGTGTACTGAAATGATCATGGCGATTACCATTTGGGCCTCCTCACAAGTTCATATTTCCTAAAATAAATATTTGTATACATTTTTCCCAATTTATACATATATGTGTATGTGTGTGTGTGTGTGTGTGTGTGTGTATTTTGCAAAATTTGCTGAGTTCTAGGACAAGAAATGTCCAAGAAGTAAAGTATTTACTGTTAGGAAACATATTTAAACCTAAGACTTATATGCAAAGACTAGTGGCTTCTTGGAGGGATGGTATGTATAAAATGTGTATATATGTATTTGTGTATATGTATATGTATAAAAGCTAAAAAAAGTGTAGACATATGATTATAAGACATGTTTTATTAGAAACAAAGAAAATAGTAAAATTATGGGGATGTTGTCTGCTATGTTTTTAAATATTAACTAAACATTGATCTCTTCATTCTCTGAACTATTTATACACAATCCTATAGAACGAATGACTTATTTTCTATTTCTTATTTGTTTTTATGTGTAATGAGTATGGAAGGATCTTTGTCAGCTTCACTGAGCAGGAAAAAAGCTGCCAACATTTTCTAAATGCCAAGAGTTCTTTACAGATACTGTCTTAATTGAAGCTTAGATGCAATTTCAAGATGGTTTAATTTTTTTCTTATTTTCACTGTGTGAATAACAAAGTCTCCTTTGTGTGATGCCTGTCATCACATAGTGTGACAAAGGACTCATCAGTGTATTGGGAGCTTTATTTGAAATCAGGTAAGATGGAAAATTGGTAGTATTTATTTCCTTTCTGAAAATTCAATAAAGGCTGTGCAAAGGATAGGAAAAAAATACCCAAAGAGCATCTCACATTCCTAACTCATGCAGTTCCCTGGGAGCATGTGGAAAGTTCTGCTCACACTGATGGCTTCACAGTTCACTTGACAAATAAGGTTATCTATATTTTAGGTCTGCTTGTTTTTTAAAGGCAAAATAAATAAATAAATAAATAAATAAATAAATAAATAAATAAATTTAAAAAAAGACAGCACTGATATAGAAAAATATATAGGCAAGAAACCTTTTTTTCAAACTTTATGCAGAAAAACTAAATCAATTATTGTTCAATAATAGTGAAAGGATTCCCAGAAAGAAGTTTCCAGCAAAAGCCTTAAAATAACTACAAAATATGGAAAGTACATCAGGGTGAATGTCAAAACTTGTTTTTCAGAGGTTCAAAACGCCTACTCAAAATGCAAACATTCGACATGAATGAGTAATATTTAGCCTTGTTACTTACATGAATGCTTATCTAGAAGTAAAGATGCACTTCCATTTTGGAGATTTGACTTTAGAGTATAATGCACTATTGATTGCTAACGAAGCTGAATGGCTTCTAAAATATATGGTGGAAAGTTGCTGTTATCCAGCAGGCAGATGCAATATTCTTACTTTGTAAGTTTGTATTAGAAAGGCCAACTTATAAATGTTCCTTCTTAGCTCTCATTACAAGTGATGGAAGATATACTTGTAATAATAAAACGTCTTAGAGCACAGGTGAAGTTGATGGGTATCATTTTATTAACATCAGACTTTGAAAGTTAGTGGCCACTTCTCTGCCATGAATGTCATCAAGCATCAATGTGCCAAAGCTTTCTGTCTTACATGCAAATTTGTGTTGTTTAGAAATGAAAGATAAGAGATCAGTGCTCTGTATCCTCTAAAGAGCAAAGAACAGTTTCCAGAGTAAGAAACTCACATTTTAAATGTTGCTTGTCTTAAAAAGTCAAGTTCAAAGAAATTTGAATTTGATGGATGTTGAATACATGGAAGGGGTAAAATGTGCAAAGGAGAAAAGAAAGTGCTGAGAAGATAAGAATATTTAAGAATAAAGCTCATTTAGTGTAATCAATACGTAAGAGGCATTAACTTCTGAGATACAAGTATGGAAATTTGGCATGAAGGAAAGGTAATTAGAGGAGTAGTTTGCATTGAGTTTGGGGGCATGCATAATCCTACTTCAACTGCATTTTCTTTCAAAGAGTACAATGCCTAAAATTCATCTAATGGCTGCATTTTCATAGCCCATAGGGGCTTGCTTAAGTAAACAGATATGAAGGCTTTTTATGTTAACGTTCAGCAATTTTTTATAAATAAAAGCTTATAAACTGCCAGTTACTGTTTTAAAAGCCTTTGTGTGCTCATTTAGGCACTTGACAAGTAGACTAGTTTGTACTTCACTGTTTCTGCAGAACATATACCTTTCCACAGATGATGCAGTAGGGAGATGGCCAAATTGCTATATGTAATGCAGTGGTTTTATAAACTACACTATAAAACTATTTATTTTCTGTTCATATATTCTGTTCTTCAGCTTGGAGTAGCAATGGAGGTTTCAATGTCAAATTCTTTTGAGCAGGGTTGTGTGTGAGTGAATATGTGCATGTGTCTGTATGTTTGTGTGTATGTGAGAGAGAAAGAGAGAGGGAGAGAGAAAGAGAGAGAAAGAATGAGAGAGAAAGAATGAGAGAGACTATGTTTTTATGTACAAATACCCATATGCATGAAAGATAAAATGTTATACACACACACACATACACACACAACACATATGTGATAGTTGGACCATGTAGTAATAATAGAAGTAGAGATGATATTCAGACTAAAGCATTTAAGCAGGAAATTGAATGTGTTCATCAAAACCACGATTATAAAAAAGCCCACAAGATTCTACTAATTTGAAACTGCAACTTTAAAAGTAAGAAAAAGCATTCATTTAAATGATATTACCTTGCATACAAAGAAATAAATCTTAATTCTTTACAAACATTTAATTTTTCCTTTTTATCCTTTATTTCTTATTCTAAATTTTTAAGTGGCCTCTATTTAGGTATACTGAGATAGAATATAGCAGAGAGAAAAATTGTAAACTACACAATAAAACATGCAAACATGTAGCTTCTTGCATTTTTGTTATTAGTCTGGTATTGCCTGGGCATATTTGTTTAGTTTGGAGGAATATGTTGGCTTTGAAAATTCAAGATGAGCTGGTCCTGCTTAGTTCAAAACTAGTATATTAGTACCCCATGATACTAATACATGATTAGGAGAATTTTTTGATACTATATTTTCTTCCTTCCCCTAGAGTAGCAGAGTTCTAGAGGCTGCAACGGGTTGGGATACACATGTTAATGTTGTTCTGGGAGAGGTACATCTTCTCCATTGGCTTTCATTATAGGTTTAAAAGTATGATAATATTCTACAAAGCACAACTTCTAGAATGAAATAACAGAATGTTTGAACTGTACAATCCAGATTGTCATAGTGGCTGCACAAGTTTCCTGGTCACCTGCAATGAATGTGTTTTTCTCTCCCCACATTCTCAACACTAATTGTCATTTGGTTTTCTAATAGCTATTCTGAGTCGAGTAAGGTAGATCCTCAAAAAGTATTTGAATGTTTAAGGATGTTGAACACTTTTCCAAGTATCTATTGGCCATCTCAATTTCTACTTTTGAAAATTGCCTCTTGAAATCATTAGTCCATTTTTTGACTGGATGATTTAACATTTTGGTGCTTAATTGTTTCAGTTCTTGATTTTTTTTATAAACCATGCATATTATTCCCAATAATGATGTAATTATCGAAGATTTTATTTCCCCATTCTGAAGGCTGTCTTCTGGCCCTGGTGAATTTTTGCCTTTATGTATAGAAGTCTTTTAATATCATGAATTTCCACTTCTCTATTCTTAGGAATATTTACCTGACATTTATGCACAGTAAACAACACAGAGTTAGTGTCGTTAGAATAACACTCTATGTCCTAGAGGACATACAGAAATCCAATCTTTCCAGCATCCTTTGTTGGAGATGCTTTTCTCTAATATACCTTGTTGACACCTTCATCATAAATTAACTAGCTTCAGTGGGTACGGTTGACTTGAGTTCTCCATTCCATCCCACTGCTCTGCATGCTAGTTTGTGCTTGCGTCAAGCTGCCTATGTTGTTTTTATTACCATAGCTCTGTTTGGCATTAGGCATTGCGGTACCTGCAGCATCTTTCTTCCTTAGAAGGATTGCCTTGTCTATTTGACTCATTTTCGGCTTCTAAAAGAACTTTAATTTTTCTCTCGGTCTGTGCAGAGTAGGATTTCAATGTGGATTGTGTTATTGCCATAAACTACCTCTGATACAGCTGCAATTTCTCCAATATCAGTTCTTCTGCTCTGCATGCATGGAAGGTCTTTTTATATTCTAATATCCTTGATATATTTCCTTGGCATCTCTAAATAATCCTTGTAGATGTCTTTTTGTTTTTCATTTCCTTGGTTAGGTTTGCTTCTTTTTATGTAGTTTAAGTTACTGATACATTTTTTCTAGGTTATTATTTCTTTCTTGTCATATTCAGTATTGATATTCAGGAAAGCCATTGTTTTCTGTGTGTAGATTTTGTATGCTGCTACTTTTCTTAAAGAGTTTTCAGATTTGTAGCTTTGTAAAAGTGAAGTGTATATTATTTTAAATAAAGGAGTATGTCATATGCATATATATATATATATATATATCCATATATAATTTGAATTTTTTTCTGTCAGTAGCTCTTTTTTTGTTTTATTGCTTTATCCTGGATTCCAGGTGCTGTTGTGGATAGATCTGGGGCTAATTATATTTGATGTTAATTCCCTTTCCCTGGGAAGGTTTGTGAACAAGGAATGAGTCATCACTCAGGTGATTTTCTGTAAACCTGCTTCCCACATTAATTTGTAAAATAAAGGAGAGCTGATGATTGGGCAGATAAAAGGGAAGGTGGAGTAGAAGGTGAGGAGAGAGAAGAAGGAGAAAATGGAAGAGGGGGAAGAAGAAGAAGAACAGAGCAGAAGCACATGGCCTGGAGACACTGCAAGTTCTAAGGGGTCTCATAGATGGGGAAGATGATAGTGTAGCAGTAGATCTGCCCAATCTAGGGGCACAGAATGTATTCATATTAACTGAGTCTTGTTTTTATTGCTGGGGCATATTTGGGCGGAGATTTACCACAAGAAGGCGCTATATTAAATTTGAGTTGGAAAAAAAATGAATAGTCTGGTCTTATTCTAGAACAAAAGAGGAGGGAATTCCAGAAGGTTCAGTCTTTAGCACTGCACAGCCATCTCCAGCACTGCATAAAGCAGATATGGTAATCCATGCCTATGAACCCAGAATGCAGTAGAATTAGAAAGTCAAGGTCAGCCTTGGGTATGTGATGATTTGGTGGGTTAAAGAAGACCCCGTCATAACAAACAAACAAATGGAAGACTTCTAAAGTTTATAATACCAATACTACATGTTGTCCAGCATTGTTCATTATATAGCAGTATGACTGATGATTCCATTATGATAGGGCTGTAACATTGTGTAGACACTATGAAAGGCATTAATATGTTGTAAACAATTATTCTTGTTTGTACTGTCTGGTCTGGAACCTACTGTGCCTTTGTATTTATTTAAATGAGTTGAAAAGTCCAGGACAGGCATATGTGAATGTGAATATGTTCAGCAGCAACCAAGGAGTCCTCTAGTAGGTTCAAAGTTCAAAGCTGTGCTTTACAAATACTGAGAGAAACAGAGACAGAGAGAGAGAGAGAGAGACAGAGACAGCATGGACACACAGAACACACAGACACACAGACACAAACACACACAAACAGAGAAAGAGAGAGAGAAACAGAGAGAGACGGAGAGAGAGAGTGAGAGAGAGAGAGACAGAGATAGAAATTTTCAAAAGGAGTAAATTATACATTCAAATTGGGAGCTTGAGGGTTGAGTGGGGCTCCCTTATAGCATGGTACATGCCCAGAAGTGAGATAATGTTTAGCTGCTAGACCAGGGTTTTCTCAATGACTTACACCAGAAAGTGTGGTGAGGCTTGGCTAGGAGGCTGTTGGTCAGTCCAATTTGCTGACCATTAAGAACCAAAGTGCCTCTCCTTCGTTTCAGTCTCTTCCTCATGCTTATTTTTCAAGCAAGGGTAAAAGATAGCAAGTAATCAGAAATCAAAATTGCCTTCTGGCAATTCTGTCCTTCAGTAAGGACATTCTCATTACTGCTTTGGTAATACCAGTGCTATCTCCTGCTCTCTCTCTCTCTCTCTCTCTCTCTCTCTCTCTCTCTCTCTCTCTCTCTCTCTCTCTCACTCTCTCTCTCTCTCTCTCTCTGGAACCATGAATCAGTATAAGGATTTGGATCTGAACAAGAACTGATGCAATTCTATAAATATTTGGGATAGGTGAGTGAAAACAAGTATTCCTTTTGAAAAAAGAAATATCTAGACTTAGACTGAAGCCATGTTTCAACAAGCTAGGAATTTACAAAAAATACAGCAACAATAACAACAACAACCACAGCTAAATCCCTCATATACTTAAATTCTATGAATTTTATTATATGTGAATTATAATTCAATAAATCTTCTAAAGATTATGAAATTTATATATTTTCTATACATCATTTGTGGAGTTTCCACATGCCATGACTTTTCTGATATTTTTACAGGATTTTATTTAATCTAGATAATAACATGTGAAGTTGTTGCTAATAGCATACTCTGTTCACAAAGAGTGTTGAAGCTTATAGTAATTTGCTGAGGGTTACATAGCACCTATGTGTTCAGGCTCCAATATATATTCAAGCTCTAGGTTTCATACTACAAACAGGATACTTCTGTGAAATTATATTGCTTAGAATACATATTAGTAGTGTGTTCCTATTTTTACTACAGAAATCACTTACCTATATAAAGATACCTGAGATGTAAGTTTTTTTCTTTCTTGTTAAAACTCTGGGCAAGAGTTAATATAAGTATAAGTTCATTGTGTCTATTTGGACTCAGACCTTTGTCACTGCCTAACATGGTCTCTTTTTTCTTCTGATTTAAATCCTACTGACTCTTCAACACCAGGACCAAAGAAATCTCTGAAAATCTTTACATATCTCTCTAGGCCAATGCCCCAGAACATTATTTGCATGCGTATAGTGTGCCTCTTCGCCTGGTGCATTAAAATTCCTTCTTTACATAGCCATCTTTGCCATTATAATGAAAGGATCAAGAACAGAAAATGCTGGTTTGTGTTTGCAAACATCAGTATTGCTCTTTGGAGAACAGCAGGCATTCAGCATGCCTGAATGAATGCAAAAGTGATAAAAGCCATAGAGGAAATGGAAAAGACATTTATTTCCTTTCACATGAAGAAGTTCAGATACATCTGGGAGATTCAAAGGGGCACAGTGTTGAGTAGCAAATGTCTTCTTCAGAAAAATCTTAGTGAGGTTAATTAAAGCATACTAAAGAAGAGAAAGATGGAAATGAACATTTTCAGGTTTTCTGATATGTACTTAGAGCACAAACTTGGCTTCTGGATTTTTTTGTGCTGCCTTTTCTAATTATCAAATGTCACCTCCTTGCATTCTTATAATTCAGTTGGGTATTGACATTTTGCATATTAAAGTTAACCTCAATCGTGTTGCACAGAGAAAAAAAGGTCAGATATCTAAAGAGACTTCGGTTTCCAGTTCTATTTTCAATGTGTGTTACCTATTAAAATGTAGATGGAGCATGCCAGAGTTTGATCCCGTTGGCATTCAGTTTGGAGGGGAATATTCCAGAGAACGCTTTGTTTAGCATTTTGGACTAAAGCCTACTAGCCTGGGAATGTCATTAGTTCTGAGGAAAATGATTTACCTGGGTAACTTTTTAATCAGAAAATTATTTGAAAAAAAATAAATCTAAAAGGGAAAATATCATTCCTGCCAGAATGAACAAAACATTTTCCCCTTTTATAGTGTGTAAGTGACAAGCTCTGCCAAATGCAAATCCTTTCTCCAATAGTAACAAGAATGGATGACTGGGATAGAGTCACAGAGTTTTGCCTTCCTTGTATTTAAACCTATACTTTTATAGTAACACTTCAGCCACTTGAGTAGCAGTTAGTGACACCATCAGTCAACTGCCAAGTGGAATATTTGATCTGCCTCTGCCCTGTAATTGCCCGAGGGTGATCATGTCCTGAATGTGTCCATTGTTCTATAGAGAGATGGTGTGTTGAGTGGTTTTGAGGCTCCAGGACCCCAGTCACAGACCAATAAAACCGTGGGCACTAACTGAGAAGCTCCCTATGTTAGAAACTTTGTTGGCTTCCAAACTCAACAATTTATCTTTCATTCCAAGTCCACTCTGTTTGGGAGATAGGAGTGAATGATAATTTAGAATCTGAAAGAAACTAGCAAACCTTAGCAAGAGTCCTTACGTAAGGAAATTTCCTTCTCAGCCAAGACAAGTCTAAAAGAAACCTAGGTAGAGTGCAGATGAGTTAAAGATTAGATTTCTTTTCCCCCCTACATTTACATACTTTCTTTTCTTTCTTTTTTTCTTTTTTAATTTTTTTATCAGATAATTTCTTTATTTACATTTCAAATGATTAGATTTCTTAACTGAACACACAGGATCCAGGCTTTCTAAGAACACATCTATATTATCAAGGCAAATATTTTTGAAAATCTAAATATTCTCTTACAGTATGTGTGTGTGTGTGTGTGTGTGTGAGAGAGAGAGAGAGAGAGAGAGAGAGAGAGAGAGAGAGAGAGAGAGAGAGAGAGTCATCCGAGTGTTGTTAAAGCTGAAATGTAATTACAGAATGGTTTCTGCTGGCATCTTTTAGAAAATGTACAATTGTGGTGGGAATACAGAAATAAATTTAAAATATAAATTCAGGGTTGCAAAGAAATGACAACAGTTTATCTTATGGTCAAAAGGGGTCCATTTACAAATGAGTCCTTTTTTAATTAAGAGAATTTAACTTTGTTCTGGAGTTGACCCTTAGGAGATGGATGAATAGGGATATCCTACCCTTCTCCTGTTCTGTGAGCCACATACTTCCAATCACATCATTTACTGTAGGATTACCATTTAATAACTAAATACAAATTAAATCTGTGTGATAACTAAAAATATTCTGCTTATGCTATCAATACTAGTCATTTACTTCAGTTAAGTTTTATGTTTGTTAAAAGTATATCTATCACCACCTGTCAATGGGCAAACATAAAATCAAAGAAATGAAATACAAACACACACACACACACATACACACACACACAAGTACACGCACATATATAGCTCCCAGAGGGCAGTCATACATCATATTTTTTTAAGCATGACAAATCCATTTGTCTTATTAGAGCCTCATGTGTCTTACATTCTTCCCCCTGATGAATTTTCAACATCTTCATGTGCCTGACTCCTGGGACTCATTTCTGCATATTCCTTTTTTTCTTTGAGCCACATGATAGCTTAGAGTCTTTGGCCTTGTTTCTGCTGCCTGGGAACATTCTTGCTTCTAATCTTTCAGACTATATCCTTCTTACCACTTTGATTGCCTTAAAATTTCTTGAAGACATAAGCCTTCCTTGGTCACTTTATGAAGTATGATCTCTCCCAGTCACTACTAATTTATATTACTCTGAAAACATTACTTTTGAAGTTATTTCTCCTTTATTCCTTTTTTTCTGTTTTCTTGTCTGTCTCATACTCTTCAATTCTTGTCTCCATGAGGGTAGGCATGGTAGCAATTGTATACATGTTCTTTACACACTGCCTAGAACAGTGCCTGAATAGAAAAGGGTAATTATCTATTCAGTAAAAACTTGCAAAATTATTTCCAAAAAATAAAGGAAAATGAAGACAAGGACAAGGAAACAATTCCTTTTGCTGGTAGAGATTTATGTGGGGAGGCTAAGGAATTTATCTGTGTAAGAGAAGAATGAGGATGTATATGCTATTCAGATTAAGGATAGGCAGTAAAAGTGAGTCACACTAGCATGGCAGTGTTTTACTACTGATCAGTAGTGAAGCAACATGAAAACAGAATGGTGAAGTAGTAGGGAGGTGTCTAGACATAAAAGACCTAATGTTTCGTGCTCTGTTATGAAATTGGTTATCTATGGGATGGGGACATGGACAGCTCAGTACTGGAGTGCCTACTTGTAAGGGACCCGGGTTCTACCCACAGATTCTGAAAAAACATCTGGAATTTTTCATAGAACATGGTAAAAACACTAAGTGTGTGGATTAAGGAGGAGAGAGAAGATGATGTGGGCAGGTTTGCACTCTGTGTACATTATACTGGCAATTGTGAAAAAGCTGAGTGAGTGAAGAGGAAATCAGTGAGAATGAAGAAGCACATGACATACGCTTTACAGATATCTAATAGGGGCACATAGTAGGTGGTACAAAGCTCAGCTGAAGAGGCAATTAGTGAATAGTGTCAGGGCTTCTTCCATCATAGTAGTTTATATAGAATATTTGGATAAGGTATCTATGAGACTTTTAAATATGAAGCATAGTCTTTTGAGTGGCATGTTCCTAGGTTACCTTGACTCATAAGGAAGCTCCAAGAAATTCTCTGATATATTCCTCTGACATGACTTGTCACATCAAGGAAACTCAGCATAGTATTTTAAAAAAAAAGAGTATTTAAAGATACATAATGCAAAAATGTGAAGCAGTCTAGGTCTGCCACTGTTCTTCTCATAGTTTCAGAAAAATGTCATTCAGTTTGTGTGCTTGTCATAGTGTCATGCTAAAGACTCAGCCAGCTGTCACTCACCTCATCAAATCCCAGCTTGGATCACACTGCTCTCAGTGAAACCGATTGTCTTGCTCATGTTCAGTTGAGAATCTCATTTTCTTTTATTTCAATAATTGGCAAGATAATACTTTTAAATATCATGTAATGAGGTAATTTTTAATTCCATATTTTTTCAAAAAATATTTAGTGTCCTGTGTGTGTGTGTGTGTACATGCATGTGTGCCTGCCTGCACAATGCCAACATTAGAGGACAACTCTGTAGTCATTTATCAACTTTTTCCTTTATGTGAGTTCCAAGGACTGAGCTCAGAACTCAAGTCTTATGCAATAAGTGCCCACCAGCAGTCTGGGCCCCAGTGTGTTTTTAATAC
This sequence comes from Mus caroli, assembly GCF_978045245.1. NCBI lineage: Eukaryota > Metazoa > Chordata > Mammalia > Rodentia > Muridae > Mus > Mus caroli. The sequence goes on along the minus strand of NW_028227274.1, from coordinate 46,545,751 downwards.
TGATTCTGACTTTTTATTTCACTTGGAATCATTGAGGGACCTTTTGTTTATCAGGTTCTGACAGCTAATTCATCATTACAAGATTATTCCATACCCCTAAAATAAGTGTAAATATGTGAGTACTTTGTGTTTATGAGCAGAGGTAAGAAATCTACTCCCAGGTCATTTTATTGTTGCAGCAAATGTGTATTTTCATCTCGCATGGCATAGGAAGCATATGTTAAGGATGGGCTCACGTTCTCTTTTGTGACTGGGTTCTTTCTCATTTCTGAAGATTAAGTACTTTCCATGTGTTACATATGCACCCATACAGTGTTCAGTACTATAGGACTGAAACTCAGAGGCATATCTGTTTCATGGATCATGGTGATCTCCATCACTAAAGGAGGAGTAGTCACACTGCCTGTGTGACTTCCCTTAGCAGTAGTCAGGCTGCTGCTAATGAAGGCAAATGGAGTGTTTGAGACACCTCACAAATGGCCTTCAGTCATTCCTCCAACACCCCAAAAGTGAATGTTTATTCTTCTAAATTGGTTGTGGGATGCTTCCTTTGTAAACTGTGCTGATGGAAATTTTCAGTTTTTACAGTCACCTCCTAACTTACACATATGCAAAAATAATCAAAGAGTAGAGACAGCATTTTCCCTTAATCCCTGTGTGGCTTGAAAACAGCCATGCGAGTTTGGCTCCAGTACCATGGAAACTTTCATCTTCTGCTAGATCCTGATAGATCAAAAGGATTGTGTTGCAGAGAGATGTGAATGATGGAAACAGACTGTCAAATGGGAGTTTGCTATATTTTCATCTCCTATTTTGTGAAGCTTTAAAAAAAAAGCCATTACTTAACCATTACCAGGGAAATAAAAGACGGCATCATACATGTATACTGCTGGACCAATATTAATGGCAGACCTGAAAATTTATGTCTGTAAGCTGTGGGGACAGCATGTATTTTAGTATTTAATCTTAGTTATAAGTAAGTAGGTCCTTTGATCATCACTTTACTGCCATGAGTGTATTTTTTAAATGAGCATTGCATTTCCCTTGCATCCTCCACGTTCTATTAAGAAAACTAAAAAGACTATAGCTTGTCAGGAGCAGGCCAGGTACCCAAAGCATTCCCGATAAACTAGATATTTTTACTCCCAAATTTGACAGGTTTTTTTCTGATCTTATAAAATTAAGAATCAACTCTTACATGACAATTTTGATATATGTAATATTGAACAGAGTGGTGATATCTGAATTAAATATATATTTTTGTATATTATATGTTTATTTGTATGTACATATATTAATATATCAATAATATAACACAATATATATTATAGTAAGATATAAATTATACATATCAATATATATTTATATTATAATGTACATGTATGTATAAATAAGCCATGGTCATTTTTAAAATATAGTGTGAAAATGATCAACATTTCACTTATCATGAAGGCAAGTAGCCTAAAGGCAATTTCAAAAAATATATCATATAGCAAAGCAGTCTATATTTGTTCATTTGTGCAAACTGCTTTTGGAGAGGCATAGGGATAGTAATAGTAAGATGTTGGAATTATTACCAATAGTTTTCCACTGTTTCATTGGCATGACGTTGTTAAAGAAATGGATATTTTAAATGAGCTCTTTAAACATTACCTATTACACCCTCAGAATAGAAGATACTTTTTTTTTCTCATCAATACAAATCTTTTCAAAAGCTAACTGTGTTTACTAGTTACACAACAAAATCTGTTTCCTTGGGACACTGGGTACACAGCTGGTCTTCATTCCTCAGCTTTTCTTTCAAGTAGATATGCAGTTTGCCTTGGACTTAGATGTAGACTTTATGTAACATCAGTTGCCACTTCAAGACCTGCTTTAAGTAAATCTCTCATTTTCACTCATCTATATAGGCTAGAAAAAGAGAAGCTAACAACTATCAAAGTCAGCTATCAAAAATGTGAGGATTCTGAGAATGAGCCTAAAGTGACTGAGTGGAGCAACCTTGCTGCCAATGTGTTCCTTCTTAATTCCACAGCATGAGCATGAAATTGACATTGCATTTTGAGTATTATACATTTCACAGTCAAATTTTATTTAATTTTAAAATTAACTAATTAAGAACGAAGTATCTACACTTTGGTCTTCCTTCTTGAGTTTCATGTGTTTTAAAAATTGTATCTTGGGTAGTCTACGTTTCTGGGTTAATATCCACTTATAAGTGAGTGCATATCATGTGTGTTCTTTTTTGATTGGGTTACCTCACTCAGGATGATATCCTCCAGTTCCATCCATTTGCCTAAGAATTTCATAAATTCATTGTTTTTAATTGCTGAGTAGTACTCCATTGTGTAAATGTACCGCATTTTCTGTATCCATTCCTCTGTTGAGGGGCATCTGGGTTCTTTACAGCTTCTGGCTATTATAAATAAGGCTTTCTATGATCATAGTGGAGCATGTGTCCTTATTATAAGTTGGAACATCTTCTGGGTATATGTCCAGAAGAGATATTGCTGGATCTTTCGGTAATACTATGTTCAATTTTCTGAGCAACCAACAGACTGATTTCCAGAGTGGTTGTACCATCTTACAATCCCACCAACAATGGAGGAATGTTATTCTTTCTCCACATCCTCACTAGCATTTGGTGTCACCTGAATTTTTTATCTTAACCATTCTGACTGGTTTGAGGTGGAATCTCAGGGTTGTTTTGATTTGCATTTCCCTGATGATTAAGGATTTTGAACATGTTTTCAGGTGCTTCTCAGCCCTTTGGTATTCCTCAGTTCAGAATTTTTTGTTTGGCTCTGTATCACATTTTTTAATAAGGTTATAACAAAATACCCATGGAGGGAGTTACAGAGAAAAAGTTCGGAGCTGAGATGGAAGAAAGGACCAACCAGAGACTGCCCCATGTAGTAATCCATTCCATATACAACCACCAAACCCAGACACTATTGCATATGCCAGCAAGATTTACCTGACAGGACCCTGATATAGCTTCCTCTTGAGAGACGATGCCAGTGCCTGGCAAATACAGAAGTATATGCTCACAGTCATCTATTGGATGGAACACAGGGCCCCTAATGAAGGAGCTAGAGAAAGTAACCAAGGAGCTAAAGGGGTCTGCAACTCTATAGGAGGATCAATAATATGAACTAACCAGTACCCCCATAACTGTGTCTCTAGTTGCATATGTAGCAGAGGATGGCCTAGTTGGCCATCAATGGGAAGAGAGGGCCTTGGTATTGTGAAGATCATATGCCCCAATACAGGGCCAGGAAGTGGGAGTGGGTAGGTTGTGGAGCAGGGCAGAGGAGGGTATATGACTCTTTCAGGATAGCATTTGAAATGTAAATGAAGAAAATATCTAATAAAAATTAATTAATTAATAAATTTATATCTCAACCACTGTTTCCCTCTGTTTCCTCCTCCCAATCCTTTTCCTACCTCTGTTTCCCTCATCCACTCCTCCTTCCTTTTACTTCAGAAAATGGGAGACTACACATGTGTATCAACCAACTTTGGCATATCAAGTTGCAGTAAGAGTAGGTGAACATTCTCTGACTGAGGCTAGATGGGGCAGTCCAGTAGGGGGAAAGGGTCCCAAAGGCAGACAACAGACTCAGAGAAGGTCCCCTCTCCCACTCGTGGTGAAATTTTTAATGTTTACATTGATCCTAAATATAACAGTACTTTTAAATTGAAAAAAAAATACAAAAAGACCAAACTGTCAACTAACCAATCAAACTAAAGTATCTAATGCTTACTGCCTCCTCTACAAAGAAGGTTCAAACTGACAGTAAAATAGTTGATTTTGATACTAGTGAGTGAGAGAGGAAAGGTCTGAATCTAAGCAAGGCAGAGAATGAACTTATAAGACCCATTGGGTCAGAAGTGGAAATGACAGAGAGGAATGAGCACAGCAGTAAATTTGGCCAGGGCTCCACTGCTCAGGTTGCTCTGTATTGTGGATATCAACAAGTGATTGAGTGTCAGCAGACCCCTTTGGTGTAGGTACCGCCAGGAAAGAGCCCCAGCCACCACAAATTCGGCTAAGAGATCTGTTCAGAATATGCATGGTAGCTTTATTCAAAGGAATTAATACTGTCCCCATCTAGACTGCAGAACCCAGACCATTGTAACTTGATGACAATTTAGAAGCAGAGATTGCCCCACAACTTGAAAACTTATAATGTCTATGGGCAGAAGTCTCTCATAACCACTTCACTCAGACTCCATAGTTACAGCTCCATGCCAGCACAGGGGCTATAACAGGAATTTCTTGGACCTGTTCACACTATAAAATAACAACACTAAGTTTTCTATAGAGTTTAAAGCTTAGGCTTTTTGCTTGGCAGTTTCCAAGCTAGCTCATCAAACTTGACCCACTGTCTGGCCTATGAGATGCCACATGGGTCACTCGATACTCTCTATCACACTTTGGTCCATGTATGTTTCCACTGGATCTGCTCCTGATTATAATATGTCTTCTCCAAGTCTCTCTGTCTCTGTCTTCTCTCCCTGTGTCTCTCTGTCTCTGTCTGTCTCTGTCTCTGTCTCTGTCTCTGTCTCTCTCTCTCTCTCTCTCTCTCGCTCTACTTTCTGCCCAGCTGTTTTCTATTAGATCTTTATTACAACCAATCATCAGTGAGACAAACTCCGGTACAATTCTAGGTTGCCTCTAGGCTGGAAGGTGGTCTGACCTTCAAGAATCTGGGCAGGTTAGGAAGGATAAGTATTTACAAATATAAGACTGATTAAGGGCCACAGAAATAACAATACCAATATCCTGCCAGTATTTAGCTCTTGCTCATACAGAATTAAAGTTGAAAATAAAGAGACACACCTTCACACAATGTGAAGGAAAGGTTACCCCCAACAAGGGGGTTCAGTCTTATAATCTCAGAAGTATAATTGTGACCACACCACCCATGCCTACACAAAGCTATGAGAAACAAGTACTTGACATGAGCAAGGAAGGAAAAAATTGACATGATCTGAGAGACCAGGAAGCTTGTACTCTTTGACCCTAAGCTCTGCTTCCTGTGGCCAAATTTCCACTGACACATGTCTTGGCTTGGCCTTTGGCATATGTGCCAGACCACTGATAGAACTGAGTAGCTTTACTTCATGTACTTATCCCTATTTGAGCATCATTACCAGAGGTGCCTACCAACAACCAGACTCACCCCTGCTGTACCCAGTACACAACATTATGTTCCATATTCTCAAAGCAGGAACTCCCATTGCTAAGGGGGCCACACTTTTGATGCTTCAATGTTGTTTCTGTGGGTACTATAAAAACTTGGACTACGTAAATATACTCTAAAATACAATTAGGAACAGAAGACTAGATATTGTGTTATATAGCCTGATAGGGAATCTGTGGTACATAACAATCAGATAGACATTTCAAAATAGAGAATACTTTGAAGGTTCTCAGCATAAAGAACTGATATTTGAAGGATGAAAACTTAATTATCTTGCTCTCATGATTATTTTCAGCACTCAGAGTTTGAGATAGGAAAATTTTTTCTGAGTTATTTACTAGCTTGGGATAGCAGGCCCCAGGTCAGCTCAAGCTACAGAATGAGATTTTTTTTTCCAAATATTTTTTTTGTTAAAAATAACAAAAGGACAGAAAATAAATAGTAGTATTGAGTCTTGATAGGTAAAATACTCATATTAAATATATTTCAAATTACTAGAATGATATCAAGTACTTGTGCCTCATAGCTTCCAAACACTGTGTTAGTGATCTAAAGCAAACTACATAGTCAATGCAATCTTTACAAAAGCAATAAAACCATTCCTGATACAACTAAAAGTACAAAAAGTCTTGTTAACTCTCTAAAATTTAGCTAAAACTTGAAGGAAAAAAAAATAGCTAAAACTTCAAAAGATCATTAGTAGCCAATACAATACTGCGCAACATGAACAAAGCCAGACACATTTTACTATCTATTCCTAATGTGATAAAATACATAATAAAAATGTAATAAAAATGTTGGGATACATTAAGTGAATTTGTTTCTCTGTTTATTCTCTGTATATTCAGTACAGTATATTCTGTACTGGCAGAAAGCTAAATACTAGCCAGATCTTGGTATTGTTACTTGTGTGACCCATCACTGGCTTTATATATTGTAAATATTTTGTTCCTTCCTCACCTCCCTAAGGCAATCTAGAAGTGTATCTGATTGGCTGTAATAACAACTAATAGTTGATCAAGAAGTGAAAAAAAGATCTCCCAAGCAGAGGATAGGACTCTGGGATGAGAATCTTGGTCAGGAGATTTGCCAATGAACTAGGAGGTAAACAATCAGGCTAGAGTGGAGCCGAGAGGTAGAGCTGGCCACATGGTAAGAATAAGTGGGAGGATTAGTTGGGTTGGAGTAACTGGGAGGTAGCACAATAAAAATGCCTCAGAATAAAAATATTTTAAAAGCTATGTGTTATCATGTATAATGCTGGCAGGTCCAAGCTAGTCCACTATATTTGTTATACCAACAGACAGTAGAAATCCAAATCTGATAAGATTGACTTCCAACCCAAAGTCATCAAAAAAGACAGGGAAGGGCACTTCATACTCATCAAAGGTAAAATCCTCCAAGAGGAACTATCAATTCTGAATATCTATGCTCCAAATACAAAGGCAGCCTTATTCATTAAAGAAACTTTAGTAAATCTCAAAGCACACATTGCACCTCATACAATAATAGAGGGAGACTTCCACACACCACATTCACCAATGGACAGATTATGGAAACAGAAACTAAACAGGGAAACAGTGAAACTAACAGAAGTTATGAATCAAATGGATCTGGCATATATCTACAGAATATTCTATCCTAAAACAAAAGGATATACCTTCTTCTCAGGACCTCGTGGTACCTTCTCCAAAACTGACAACATAATTGGTCACAAAACAGGCCTCAGCCTCAGCAGATACAAAAATATTGAAATTGTCCCATGCATCCTATCAGATCACCATGGACTAAGGCTGATCTTCAATAACAAAATAAATAATAGAAAGCAAACATTCACATGGAAACTGAACAACAATCTTCTCAATGATACCTTGGTCAAGGAAGGAATAACAAAAGAAATTAAGGACTTTTTAGAGTTCAATGAAAATGAAGCCACAACATACCCAAACTTATGGGACACAATGAAAGCATTTCTAAGAGGAAAACTCATAGCTCTGAGTGCCTCCAAAAGGAAACTAGAGAGAGCACACATTAGCAGCTTGACAACACACCTAAAAGCTCTAGAACAAAAGGAAGCAAATTCACCCAAGAGGAGTAGACAGCAGGAAATAATCAAACTCAGGGGTGAAATCAACCAAGTGGAAACAAGAAGAACTATTCAAAGAATCAACCAATCAAGGAGCTGGTTCTTTGAGAAAATCAACAAGATAGATAAACCCTTAGCCAGACTCACTAGAGGGCACAGGGAAAGCATTCTAATTAACAAAATCAGAAATGAAAAAGGAGACATAACAACAGATCCTGAAGAAATCCAAAACATCATCAGATCCTTCTACAATAGGCTATACTCAACAAAACTGGAGAACTTGGATGAAATGGAGAAGTTTCTAGACAGATACCAGGTACCAAAGTTGAATCAAGATCAGGTTAATGATCTAAACAGCCGTATATCCCCCAAAGAAATAGAAGCAGTCATTAATAGTTTCCCAACCAAAAAAAGCCCAGGACCAGATGGGTTTAGTGCAGAGTTCTATTAGACCTTCAAAGAAGATCTAAACCCCAGTTCTTCACAAACTATTCCACAAAATAGAAACAGAAGGTACTCTACCCAACTCATTCTATGAAGCCACAATTACTCTGATACCTAAACCACAAAAATATCCAACAAAGATAGAAAACTTCAGACCAATATCCCTTATGAATATTGATGCAAAAATCCTCAATAAAGTTCTTGCTAACTGAATCCAAGAACACATCAAAACAATCATCCATCCTGACCAAGTAGGTTTCATCCCAGGGATGCAGGGATGGTTCAATATACGGAAATCCATCAACGTAATCCAGTATATAAACAAACTCAAAGACAAAAACCACATGGTCATCTCGTTAGATGCGGAAAAAGCATTTGACAAGATCCAACACCCATTCATGATAAAAGTCTTGGAAAGATCAGGAATTCAAGGCCCATACCTAAACATGATAAAAGCAATCTACAGGAAACCAGTAGCCAACATCAAAGTAAATGGTGAGAAGCTTGAAGCAATCCCTCTAAAATCAGGGACTAGATAAGGCTGTCCACTCTCTCCATACCTATTCAACATTGTACTTGAAGTCCTAAACAGAGCAATTCGACAACTAAAGGAGATCAAAGGGATACAAATTGGAAAAGATGAAGTCAAAATATCACTTTTTGCAGATGATATGATAGTATATATAAGTGACCCTAAAAATTCCACCAGAGAACTCCTAAACCCGATAAACAGCTTCAGTGAAGTAGCTGGATATAAAATTAACTCAAACAAGTCAATGGCCTTTCTCTACACAAAGAATAAACAGGCTGAGAAAGAAATTAGGGAAACAACACCCTTCTCAATAGTCACAAATAATATAAAATATCTTGGCTTGACTCTAACTAAGGAAGTGAAAGATCTGTATAATAAAAACTTCAAGTCTCTGAAGAAAGAAATTATATAACATCTCAGAAGATGGAAAGATCTCCCATGCTCATGGATTGGCAGGATCACAATTGTAAAAATGGCAATCTTGCCAAAAGCAATCTACAGATTCAATGCAATCCCCATCAAAATTCCAACTCAATTCTTCAAATAATTAGAAAGTGCAATCTGCAAATTCATCTGGAATAACAAAAAACCTAGGATAGCAAAAACTCTTCTCAAAGATAAAAGAACCTCTGGTGGAATCACCATGTCTGACCTAAAGCTTTACTACAGAGCAATTGTGATAAAAACTGCATGGTACTGGTATAGTGACAGACAAGTAGACCAATGGAATAGAATTGAAGACCCAGAAATGAAGCCACACACCTATGGTCACTTGATCTGCGACAAGGGAGCCAAAACCATCCAGTGGAAGAAAGACAGCATTTTCAACAAATGGTGCTGGCACAACTGGTTGTTATCATGTAGAAGAATGCGAACTGATCCATTCCTATCTTCTTGTACTAAGGTCAAATCTAAGTGGATCAAGGAACTTCACATAAAACCAGAGACACTGAAACTTATAGAAGAGACAGTGGGGAAAAGCCTTGAAGAGATGGGCACAGGGGAAAAATTCTTGAATAGAACAGCAATGGCTTGTGCTGTAACATCGAGAATTGACAAGTGGGACCTCATGAAACTGCAAAGCTTCTGCAAGGCAAAAGACACCATCAATAAGACAAAAAGATCACCAACAGATTGGGAGAGGGTCTTTACCTATCCTAACTCAGATAAGGGACTAATATCCAATATATATAAAGAACTTAAGAAGGTGGACTCTAGAAAATCAAATAACCCCATGAAAAAATGGGGCTCAGAACTGAACAAAGAATTCTCACCTGAGGAATACCGAATGGCAGAGGAGCACCTGAAAAAATGTTCAATATCCTTAATCATCAGGGAAATGCAAATCAAAACAACCCTGAGATTCCACCTCACACCAGTCAGAATGGCTAAGATAAAAAATTCAGGTGACAGCAGATGCTGGCGAGGATGTGGAGAAAGAGGAACACTCCTCCATTGTTGGTGGGATTGCAAGCTTGTACAACCACTCTGGAAATCAGTCTGGCGGTTCCTCAGAAAATTGGACATAGTACTACTGGAGGATCCAGCAATACCTCTCCTGGGCATATATCCAGAAGATGTCCCAACCAGTAAGAAGGACACATGCTCCACTATGCTTATATCAGCCTTTTTTATAATAGTCAGAAGCTGGAAAGAACCCAGATGCCCCTCAATAGAGGAATGGATACAGAGAATATGGTACATTTACACAATGGAGTACTACTCAGCTATTAAAAAGAATGAATTTATGAAATTCCTAGCCAAATGGATGGACCTGGAGGGCATCATCTTGAGTGAGTTAACACAATCACTAAGGAACTCACACAATATGTATCCACTGATAAGTGGATATTAGCCCAAAACTTAGGATACCCAAGATATAAGATACAATTTGCTAAATGCATGAAACTCAAGAAGAATGAAGACCAAAGTGTGGACACTATGCCCCTATGCCCCTTCTTAGAATTGGGAACAAAACACCCATTGAAGGAGTTACAGAGACAAAGTTTGGAGATGTGATGAAAGGATGGACCATCTAGAGACTGCCATATCCAGGGATACATCCCATAATCAGCTTCCAAATGCTGACACCATTGCATACACTAGCAAGATTTTGCTGAAAGGACCCAGATATAGCTCTCTCTTGTGAAACTGTGCTGGGGCCAAACAAACACAGAAGTGGATGCTCATTGTCAGCTATTGGATGGATCACAGGGCTCCCAATGGAGAAGCTAGAGAAAGTACCCAAGGAGCTAAAGGGATCTGCAGCCCTATAGTTGGAACAACAATATGAACTAAACAGTACCCCGGAGCTCTTGTCTCTAGTTGCATATGTTTCGAAAGATGGCCTAGTCGGCCATCACTGGAAAGAGAGGCCCATTGGACTTGCAAACTTTATATGCCCCAATACAGGGGAATGCCAGGGCCAAAAGAATGGGAATGGGTAGGTAGGGAAGTGGGGGTGGGGGTAGGGGGGACTTTTGGGATAGCATTGGAAATGTAATTGAGGAAAATACATAATAAAAAAAAGAAAATAAATATTAAGCTTAAATAGAATAGAATAAAATCTCCAAAGAAAGGTGAAAAAAGAAATAAAAATAAGGTAAATGGTTATGCATCAAAAGTGACATCTCCAAAGGAAGGAGAGAATTAACAAAATTAAAAAGACAATATTCTCCAAAAAAAAAGAAGGAAAACACTATGAAAGAGGACACATGGACCCCATATAGTTTTGATATAGCTGAGGTAGTCATTGAATTATTTACATGTCAGTAATTATCAGTTTTCTTTATCCTCTCTAAGAAAGGTCAAAATAAAGTAGACTTAGATAAGGAAAGGTCTGAAATGATGGAATGCTAATTTACAAGTTATAGAAATAGAAAAAGAAAAAAAGGCTTTTTCTAATAGAAAAAAATGAAATTGGTGGAAGCCATAACTTAGAGCTCTTTAGCTCAAGATGTCTGCCAGTTCTTTCTGCTAAAGGCCCCAGTGCAGTGTGGCAACAACTGAATTCCAAAGAATGCCTGACAGGCTTGGCTGCTGCCACTAGTGACAGCACAAATGGCCCAATACTTAGAAATGTATTGTTTCTTTGTTTGAGTCTTGTTTGAATGCTGTTTGTTTTTCCCTAATAGTCGGAACAACTCAATATTAAAGGTCTCTTCATAGGAAAATTTTTTTCTGTTTTTCCCAAGTCATAGGAATAACATATGATCCTTCATGGGAGAAAAATTTAAGGTGAGCTAAGTGTCTTATTCAAAAATAAAAACAATCAAGACATAAAGTACTAAGTGAATGAGGTTTAAATTTCCAAAGTTATAAGTTATTCATTATATGGATGACATCTTAATGGCTGTTTCAGAAACCTATCTTAGAATTTTTTTTTTGATGAAACAAAGAAAATTTGCCTTATTGAGGATTAAAATACCCTTAAAATTACAAAAAAAGGGAATCAATTAATTATCTAGGGCTTAAGATAGGACTACAAAAATTCATTGCTGAATTAAATCAGTTTATATACTTTAAGGATGTGTTAACCTCAGAATGGAAGTCAGGAAATGTTTTGCATTGTAGGAGAGGGTTTTCTCTTGTTTCAACAGGAAGCAAGACACTGTGAATTATGCAAAGTTATTTAATATTACATCTAACCAGGGGAGACCTCCTGAAAATCCTGAAAGAAGAGACCCAGAAGAACAAGACAGGTGACATAAATGCTGATCTCTTTACATGGGAATGGCTCAGAGACTCGCTGAGACATGAATATCTCTGCAGGAGCCAATGAAATTTGTTAACTACCCAGTCATCATGACGTTATTACTTGCCATCCTTTCATATGGCATGGATGGAAATTTATATCACAGTTTGGTTATATAGTCCAAATAGACTTTTAGAATTATCAGAGGCATTTCAACTACTCAAACATTGAACAAAGAATCATCCTTAGCTGATTTGTGCATCCCGTACATTCCACACGTGTTAATGCAGAAATGTCCCTATAATATTACCTTTAAATGCTTGTATGTCTTCAAAAGGATCAGACATCAAAAAAGACAAGGTAAATATCCCAACTTATTAAAAAGTGTAATGTATAGTCCTAGTCCTATCAAAGTTACTATTTTAAACTATGTAGGATAATTAAGAAAAGCAAGTTAAACTGGGCATGGGGGCACATGCCTTTAATCCCAGCACTTAGGAAGCAGAGGCAGGTGGATTTCTGAGTTTGAGCCCAGCCTGGTCTACAAAGTGAGTTCCAGGACAGTCAGGGCTATACGGAGAAACCTTGTCTTGAAAAACCAAAAGGAAAGAAAGAGAGAAAGAAAGAAAGAAAGAAAGAAAGAAAGAAAGGAAGAAAGAAAGAAAGAAAGAAAGAAGAGAAAAGAAAGAGAGGAAGAAAGAAAGAGAGGAATAGAGGAAGAGAGGAAGAGAGGAAGAGAGAGAAAGAAAAAGAAAAGCAAGTTAGTAATTAGCTATAAATAATCAAACTTGTCATGTTAGGTAATAGTTTAGTTAATTATTGAAATAAGCATTATTTAGGCTCCTGAATATATTTTAAAAATTAGGCAGAAAGTGATTAGCTAGAAAGAAGCAATGTTTGTTCATTTAAATATACTTTAGATAGGTAGTCCTCAAATATTTCAGCAATGTGCATACTATGACATTTATGGTGTGATTAATAACAGAAAACTTTTCTGACAGAGACACATGTCAATTTCTGGCAGCTTCCCCTTTCTGCTCTAAAGAAGATTATGGGCATTGAAGTGCCTGTAACTGAAGTTTGCTTCAATTTTGGCAAAGATGGCCACTGAGAAAAAAAATTGCCCTTACCTCAACTACTGACAGCATGCTGTCAAACTGGACAAGCAGGACTCTGAGAAGTCAACTGACCCACTTTGCAGAGTCAAGGAAGGACCGTCTTTCAAAATTCCGGCTTCACAAATAAATCTGTCAGATCTTTTGGGTTTTACAGCAGAGGATAAATGCCCCAACAATACAGAGGGACCTTAGGTAACTGTCCAGTTAGACAGCCGTCTGACATTTTTCTAGATTTGGGTGCTTCTTTCTCTGCACTTCCTGTCTTCTAATGTAATATTTGTACTTCTGAGGTCTCTGATGGGGTTGAAAACTAGATAATAATATTCTTATAGTTTTCCTTCTTATCAGATTCAGAAAAGAAAACTTTCAAAAGATGTAAGTTTATAAACACATAAGAGCTGATTTAGGAGTTAATTTAATTATGGTCTAAGATTTTTTATCTAAAACCTAAAATCTTAAGTGATAATAGAAAGTGATTTAGGTACAAAACTTTTGACTCACCAAGTAGGATAGACTGTGGAGTGCTATCACCAAGTTTGCCAAATACAAGTGGACTGGATATTGTGAATATAATTTGTACCTGAGGGTTCTCATAATTGTTCTTACTATAAGTAGTTTACTGATGGCAGAGAAAAAGCCATTTATTGGACTAAAAATGGGAGATGTTGAGGCATACTGTGTGAAGGTGTGTCTCCATATAGTCAATTGTTAATTTTGTATTGGCAGAGAGCTAAATGCTGGCAGGATATGGGTATTGTGATTTCTATGGCCCATCAAAGGTCTCCTATTTTGTAAATACTCATTCTTCCTTTCCTGTGTAAAGCCATCTAGAATTGTGTCTAATTGGGTGCAATAAATACCCGACAGCCAACAGATGGACAGGAAGGGGAAGGCAGAACTTCCAGGTAGAGAAGTTACTGGGAGAGGAATCAGAGGTTGGAGATTTGTCAGCAGACCTGGAGGTAAATGGATGGACCAGAGAGGTAGAGATGGCCATGTGCCAGGATGGAGTGCCAGGATTACTTGGGTTAAATTTAGAGCAACAGGGAATCTGTCCAAGCAAAAGACATAACCATAAAAATATTAAAATGTTTCTGTGTCATTATTTAAATCGATAGTGGGTATGAACTATTGCCTTATAATATTAAAGAGCATAGCACTGTCATAAAAACAGATACATAGAGCAATGTTTCAGAATAAAGAACCAAGAAATGACTTCATGGACTATGGTATAGGCATGAAATGTCCACAAGCTACATAGTATTAACAGCTTGGTAAACCTCTGGTGATTCTATTGAGAAGTGATTGGAATCAGAGGATGCTAATGTAATCAGCATACTACACTAATCCACTGGTAAATTTGTAGTTGGATATACTTTTAGAGTGTGAGTCTAGTTTGAGAAAGTGGATCATCGGGTGTTTACTTTTAAAGGATAAATATCAGCTCTGCTCCTCTTGTTCTCATTGTGTCTTAGCCATCTTAGGCTGAGCAGTGTTCAATTGTCATATTCATGCTGTTATGTTTCTGGGTCATCCTATTTATAAAAGCAACAGTGCAAAGGAACTGTATATTGAAACTTCTGAACCATGAGCAAAAATAAATTTTTCTTTATAAACTGTTATATACAATGATTAAAGTATTGACTAATACAAAGGTATTTGTAGCTTAATTTTCAGCACAATAATTAAAAATATACCATGAATAGAGTACAGTATCTTTAATAAGTGGTTTTTAAAGAGCTAAGTATCCAGACACAGAAGAATTAAATTGAGACACACACACACACACACACACACACACACACACACACGTGTGTGTGTGTATACCCCAGCTCCAAATGAATTAAACAGGGCTTATGTGGATGTCTACACAGCTCTGAACTTTCTGCCTAATGGATTTAAAATGCTGGCAGAAGACGGAACCATCCTTTTCTAGTGAGTTAGACTTGGCAAATGAAACATATTATAGTGTGTGCATAAAATCTCTATCAAAAGAAAAATAATAATAGTGGAATCTAGTCCATATTACTCCACTCTTAAATATAAGTATACAATTATGAATTAATATCTGAAGAAAGCTTATAATTAAAATCAAAGGCACAAATAATTTTAAATCAATGTCTTTAAAAACTCTTTAGCATTTATAAAGACACAGAGAAAGAAAAATCACCATAAAGAAAATGTAGTATGCAAATATAATCATTCTGATTATTCTTCAAATTAATCATCCTTAATATTTTCTGGGAAAGGAGAGTTGCTAAATCAATAGACCAAGAATCAATTGCTATTATTTAAAAAACTCAGAGAAGCAAAGGAGCCATCAAAAAAAAAAGAAGTGAAAGCAAAGGTGTGGGAGGATTATAATGGAAACAAATTATGACCTAAAAGCTGTAAGTATGTTAAATAAATATCTTATAAAATGGGGCAATGACACATCTTTCCTTGAAAACACATGGAAAGACATAATCAAACAAAATGTTAATTTTCTTAATATCAGCAGTTCCAGAAAGAACAAGAGAAAAGCTAGTGAAAAAAACATCCTGTGCTAAATGTTCCAAAATATTACATGAGATACATTATCACAGTAAATGGTTGTATTGACCATCTACCTATATGCTTGCTACGGACCACACCATCTGACATTATAGTAAATTTTTAGAGAATTAGGCATGTGCCTTACAATCTTCCAGGCTCCCATTATAATTGAGAGTGGCAGAGGGTATGGAGTGACACTGAAACCAAAGTACCTAAATAGCTGGGACCTTTTGAAATAGTAAAGAGGGGAACTATAAAATAATCCATGTCTTCAAATTTCTGAAAAGAAATATTCCAAGGAAGAATTGACCTATGTCAAACCTTAAGATGTCATAAAATCTACTGTGGTTTTAGATATGTATATGCTCCCAGAAATTATATAATAGATAGTTTGGAAGTAAATCAAAGGCCAGGTGGGATAAATCAGTGGGTAAAATTGTTTGTTATATGAGCTTAATGGTATGAGTTTATTCCCCAGACTCCAAAAAAATAAATAAATAAATAAAATAAAACTGAGAGGAAACAATCTTGAAATGAAAATTTCTGGTTTCTTTGGACACTCGGTTGTGTTATGTGATGTTTTCCTAGAAACTATGTTATGAGAGGATATTTTTCTGATGTAGACACGTGGGAAGATGGTTTGCTGAGAACAGAAATGTGGTGTTTTCCTGGAAGCTGCCTGGAAAAGGGACATTGTTATATCTTGCTAGAGAGGATGCTTGAGAGAACACATGATGTTTGGAGGTTGTATCCCTACTACCAGACAGTGTGGGGTGTGGCATTGTTTCATCTTGCCACTCTTTGCTTGTCTTTGTTTAGCTTTGCTGTCACTGGTCTTTGCTGACAATGCTGTGGCCTTGGTTCACTGATCATTGCTTCTGATGATTTCATAGAGAGAAGTGCACCGGAGTATTTCTCATAATATTCCAGCAGCGTCTGGCCTCCTCCACAGACTCTGGCCGAATGGCAGAGCCTTGCAGTTTTCTTCTAGACAAACTGCCTTTGTTGATTCAGGAATGAAGTTTGCGAGTGGATTGGGCTGCCACAGCTGATCCATGGGAACTGAACTGACAAAGAAGATTGGAATGCCTCAAAGAACTATTTCTAAACAGGTTCAAATCCTCCTTTGCTCTATTAGCCGTTCTTTTCCATTATCTCTGGTGGGTGATTGGCTAACATGTTTAAGAACCCTCACTAAAGTAGGCTGTGAAATATTGAAGCCTACACAACCTAGTAGTACACAGAGTGGTCTTCTGACCTCCACATGTACATTGTAAAACATATTTGCCCACTGAAACACATCACACACCCACAGACACAAACACACACACACATGTACACACACATGTCACAGGCACATAAAACAATAACAAGTACATATTATTTTAAATAAGCAAATCAAACAAAGCTACATATGTTGTAAATAGTTAACTAACTTATAGGCCATGAGATGGTCCACAGAATTCTAAACAAGCCAAATTAAATTGCCAGCTGTTTGTTTGTTTGTTTGTTTGTTTGTTTGTTTGTTGGCACAGCTTGTGCATTACAAGTGATGAAAATAAGAATTTAATGCTAAAATTTTGGGTTATATGATGTTATAGATGTATACATAAATTTTCATTATAAAATGATAATGCCCTGATATATATATGAACATATTTTATTAATTTTAGAATTTTAAATAAAACAAAACTACATCCTTTTCTCACTCTTTGTCCTCCCTCCAATTCCTGCCAAGTCTAACTTATACCCCTCCCAAATTCAAAGGATCCTCTATTTAGCAATTGTTGTTATATATATATATATATATATATATATATATATATATATATATATATACATATATATGTAATTATATGTTAAATACTCTGAGTAACTGAAAGTTATTTTTAAAAGGTGTAGGCCCGGTTAAGGAGGTACTGAGTGTCTCTGGTCATAACAACCTGTAAGGCTAAAACAAAAGGGTTATTTGAGTCTGGAAGTTTATGGGTAGTCTGAGTAACATGGCATGACCTTGGCCCAAAAATAAAGAGGTCTTGCTTTGAAAGAGAGCTATGAATCCATGAGAATAAACAGAAAATTGCGAAGCTTATCTTTGCAGTATTGGGTGCATTTGTGCAAGTGTGATATATGTAAAGCATAGTATGTGAAAGAGTGTTTCACCTTCAATGATGGCCTCAGTGTGCCTCCAATCACTGTGATAGCAGCACAGGATATTGATAGAATGGGTTCATGCATGGTTTGTACAATGCTAACTGGAACTGTCAGTAGTTCTCAATCTTGGAACATGTTGGCTGTCTATCCGAATGATCACCCTGATTTCTTCTCCTTTACCATATCTAGCCTAGTGAGTTTAGATTTATTCTCTGGATTTCAACACAGAAACTACTTCGTATAGAAGTCTTCTGTGTTCTCAGCACTGCCTGGGAGTTTTATGTTGTTCAACCTAGGTCATACTACCTACAACCATTCAGTATT
Source organism: Mus caroli (assembly GCF_978045245.1). Classification (NCBI taxonomy): domain Eukaryota; kingdom Metazoa; phylum Chordata; class Mammalia; order Rodentia; family Muridae; genus Mus; species Mus caroli. The sequence goes on along the minus strand of NW_028227274.1, from coordinate 46,527,654 downwards.
GAGATTACCTTCAACATGCCTGTTCATCTCCTTATTCTAAAACCAACACGGACAAGGTTGTGTCTGATGTCTCCACAATGCTTTCCTCAGTACCAGTGTGATATAATTTGAATTTTGAAAGCCTATTTGTGGATTAAATTTATGGTAACAAAGAGCAACCATGTTCTAAAGAGAGCTTTGAGGCTTGGGTACAGGCTCTGATGATGTTTTTCATATTCAACTCTCCTTTTAATTACCCAGATTTTATTATAATAAAAATGTCTATATAGTTATTTTATAAGACCTGCATTATTTGATGTGCTTTTATTAAAGAAAATTGTGCTTTGAACTGTTATGGAGTAATACAAATCACAGTCCTGCTTTCCAATTATGCTGTCAAAATCCCTCCATATTCAGGTAGTCCAGATACTAGTAGAGTCCTGGGCAGCACTTGTGCTACATGTACACTGCATGTCCAAAGAAAAATTAGATTTTTGAAGCAATTGCGTATATTTCTTGGGTGAGATTTTCAATTATGTTAAATTACCATTTGTTTACTTGGAAAGACTTAAATGTGCAATTGAAATTAAAACACTCAAACTCAATTCTTTAGACTGAAGATAGCAAACTCATTTCTACATTTATCATCATTCCACCTAACAAATTTGCATGGAGAATTGGACATTTCAACAGCACTAATTAAATGAATTATGTCCCTAAAAGAACGTTTTAAACATTGGAAAATATTCAGTGACCACATAGTCCAGAAGCTGACACTGTGACCTGTGGCACAGTACACATATAAATAAATTGTGTGATTATAACTATACTCACATCTTAAAAATGTCTTCTGCCAAACGCAATAAGTAAAATTTAAGTATGTATAGATGACTATAAAATAAAATGAAGTAGAAAAATATACAGGATTTACAAGAGAATGTAAGAACTTCGTGTTTTTATAGAGAATAGGACATTTGAGTTAATATTAAAACTGAGCATATTCTTTTTATTAGATATTTTCTTCATTTACATTTCAGATGATATTCTGAAAGTCCCTTATACCCTCTCCCTGACCTTCTTTCCAACGCACCTATTCCTGCTTCCTGGCCCTAGCATTCCCCTGTACCAGGGCATATAATCTTTACAAAGCAAAGGGCCTCTTAACCCATTGATGGCCAACTAGGCCATCCTCTGCTACATATGCAACTGGAGACACAGGCTATGGGGGTACTGTTTAGTTCATATTGTTGTTCCTTCTATAGAATTGCAAACCCCTTTAGCTCCTTGGGTACTTTCACTAGCTCCTTCATTGGGGGCACTGTGTACCATCCAAGAGATGACTGTGAGCATCCACTTCTGTATTTACGAGGCACTGGCATAGCCTCACAAGAGATAGCTATAACAGGGACCTGTCAGCAAAATCGTCCTGGCATATGCAATAGTGTCTGGATTTGGTGGTTGTTTATGTGATGGATCCCTGGGTGGGTCAGTCTCTGGATGGTCATTCCTTCCATTTCAGCTCCAAACTTTGTCTCTGTAACGCCTTCAATGGGTATTTTCTTCCCCAGTTTAAGAAAGAACGAAGTATCCCCACTTTGGTCTTCTTTCTTTTTGAGTTTCAGTATTTTGCAAATTGTATCTTGGGAATTCTAAGTTTTTGGACTAATATCAACTTATCAGTGAGTGCATATCATGTGTGTTCTTTTGGGGTTGGGTTACCTAACTCAGGATGATATCCTCCAGATGCATCCATTTGCCTACCATTTCATGAATTAATTGTTTTTAATAGCTGAGTAGTACTCCATTGTGAAAATGTACCACATTTTCTGTATCCATTCTTCTGTTGAGGGACATCTGGGTTCTGTCAAGCTTCTGGCTATTATAAATAAGGCTGCTATGAACATAGTGGGGCATGTGTCTTTATTACAAGTTGGAACATCTTCTGGGTATATGCCCAGGAGAGGTAGTGCTGGATCTTCTGGTAGTATTCTCTCCAGTTTTCTGAGGAAATGCCAGACTGATTTCCAGAGTGGTTGTACCAGTTTCAGCCCCATCAGCAATGGAAGAGTGTTTCTCTTTCTCCACATCCTAGCCAGCATCTGCTGTCACCTGAATTTTTTTATCTTAGCCATTCTGACTGGTGTGAGTTGGAATCTCTGGGTTGTTTTGATTTGCATTTTGCTGATGATTAAAAATGTTGAACTTTTTTTTTTCAGGTGCTTCTCAGCCCTTCAGTATTCCTCAGTTGAGAATTCTTTCTTTAGCTCTGTACCACAATTTTTAATAGAGTTATTTAATTTTCTGGAGTCCAGCTTCTTGAGTTCTTTGTATATATTGGATATTAGTCCCCTATCAGATTTAGGGTTGGTAAAGATACTTTCCCAATCTGGTGGTGGCCTTTTTGTCTTATTGACAGTGTCATTTGCCTTACAGAATCTTTGTAATATTATGAGGTCCCATTTGTTGAGTCTCAATCTTACAGCACAAGCCATTGCTGTTCTGTTCAGGAATTTTTCCCCTGTGCCCACATCTTCAAGGCTTTTCCCCAGTTTCTTCTCTACAAGTTTCAGTGTCTCTAGTTTTATGTGGAGTTCTTTGATCCACTTTGACTTGAACTTTGTACAAGGAGATAAAAATGAATCAATTCACATTCTTTTACATGATAACAGCCAGTTGAGCCAGCATCATTTGTTGAAGATGTTGTATTTTTACCACTGGTTGGTTTTAGCACCTTGTCAAAGATCAAGTGACCATAGGTGTGTGGGTTCATTTCTGGGTCTTCAATTCTATTCCATTGATCTACCTGTACTGCAAGTACCAGGCAGTTTTTAATCACAATGTCCCATTAGTTTGGTTATGTGGTGGCATCATTTTCATTAAACTCTAAAATGTCTTTAATTTTTTTCTTTATTTCTTCCTTGATCAAGGTATCATTAAGTAAAGTGTTGTTCAGCTTCCACGTGTATGTTGGCTTTCTATTATTTATATTGTTATTGAAGATCAGCCTTAGTCTGTGGTGATCTGATAGGATGCGTGGGATAATTTCAATATTTTTATATCTGTTGAGGCCTGTTTTGTGACCAATTATATGGTCAGTTTTGGAGAATGTACCATGAAATGCTGAGAAGAAGGTATATCCTTTTGTTTTAGGATAAAATGTTTTGTAGATATCTGTTAAATCCATTTGTTTCATAATTTCTGTTAGTTTCACTGTGTCTCTGTTTAGTTCCTGTTTCACTGTGTCTCTGTTTAGTTCCTCTACCCATTTATGAGAGTGAAGGTGTTGAAGTCTCCCATTATGATTGTGTGAGGTACAATGTGTGGTTTGAGATTTACTATAGTTTCTTTAATAAATGTGGATGCCTTGCATTAGAAGCATAGATATTCAGAATTGAGAGTTATTCTTAAAAGATTTTAACTTTGATGTGTATGAAGTGCCTCTCCTTGTCTTTTTTGATAACTTTGAGTTAGAAGTTGATTTTATTCGATATTAGAATGGCTACTCCAGCTTGTTTCTTCAGACCATTTGCTTGGAAAATTGTTTTCCAGCCTTTTACTCTGAGGTAATGTCTCTTTTTGTGCCTGAGGTGGGTTTCCTGTATGCAGCAATATATTGGGTCCTGTTTACATAGCTAGTCTATTAGTCTATGTCTTTTTACTGGGGAATTGAGTCCATTGATATTAAGAGATATTAAGGAAAAGTAATTGTTTCTTCCTGTTATTTTTGTTGTTAGTGTTGGGATTCTGTTCTTGGGGCTTTCTTTTTTAGGTTTGTTGAAGGATTACTTTCTTGATTTTTTGAGGGCATAATTTCCCTCCTTGTGTTGGAGTTTCCCCTTTATTATCCTTTGAAGGGCTGGATTTGTGGAAAGATAATGTGTGAATTTGGTTTTGTCGTGGAATACTTTGGTTTCTCCATCTATGGTAATTGAGAGTTTTGCTGTGTGTAATAGCCTGGTCTGGCATTTGTGTTCTTTTAGGATCTGTGTAACATCTCTCCAGGATCTTCTGGCTTTCATAGTCTCTGGTGAGAAGTCTGGTATAATTCTAGTAGGTCTGCCTTTATATGTTACTTGACATATTCCCCTAACTGCTTTTAATATTCCATCTTTATTTAGTGCATTTGTTGTTCTGATTATTATGTGTCAGGAGGCATTTCTTTTCTGGTCCAGGCTATTTGGAGTTCTGTAGGCTGCTTGTATGATCATGGGCATCTCTTTCTGTAGGGTAGGGCATTTTTCTTCTATAATTTTGTTGAAGATATTTACTGGCCCTTTAATTTGAAAATCTTCATTCTCATATATACCTATTATCCTTAGATTTGGTCTTCTCACTGCTTCCTGGATTTCCTGGATATTTTGAGTTAGGATATTTTTGTATTTTGCCTTTTCTTTGATTGTTGTTTCTATGTTTTCTATGGAATCTTCTGCACCTGAGATTCTCTCTTCTTTCTCTTGTATTCTTTTGTTGATGCTCACATCTATGATTCCTCATTTCTTTCCTAGGATTTCTATCTCCAGATTTGTCTCCCTTTGGGTCTTCTTTATTGTTTCTATTTTCATTTTTAGATCTTGGATGGTTTTATTCAATTCCATCACCTGTTTGGTTGTGTTTTCCTGTAATTCTTTAAGGGATTTTTTATGTTTCTCTTTAAGGACTTCTACCTGTTTAGCAGTGATTTCCTGTAAGTCTTTAAGGGATTTTTGTGCTTCCTCTGTAAGGACTTCTACCTCTTTAGCAGTGTTCTCCTGTATTTCTTTAAGTGAGTTATTAATGCCCTTCTTAAAATCCTCTACCAGCATCATGAGATATGATTTTAAATCCAAATCTTGCCTTTCGGGTGTGTTGGAGTATCCAGGACTGCCAAAGTCCCTTTTTGGTGCCTGTCTGCATAGAACAGGTCTCTGGTTGCAGGACAAGGAGTCGGCGAATGCATGACAAACAGAAATAACACACTAGATTGTGTAGAATCTGAATGTAATTTTTAGAATTGAGCATCAAACTTTTTATACAGAAGAAAATAGGGAAGTTAGGTGACACATTGGCAATGTACAAATGAGGTTACTGGATGCTTAATGACTGTTACAAAAAACCAGAGGAATGTAAACACAAAGACTGGCAGGAACTGGGCAATAAAACAACTGAAACAAAGTCAGCTCTATCTAAGGTCAGCCATAGTCTTAGAAGCCAGGTCTTTACACTTAGAAGTGAGGTCTTTACACTTCTAGGGCAAGGGCTTTCACACCCAAGTCATGGATCTAATTAGGGAGTTCTGCTCTAGCTAACCATCTCATGAATAATGCAATACTCTAAAACCACCACCTGATCTACTTTGTAAACCATTGTAAATTCCTGTATATGGGAGTGACTTGGCTTTTATTCTAAGTGATAACGTGGGGGGACTTTCTATCAGGAAGTAATGTAGTCTGCCTTACATAACTATAATAAGAACTCTAAACTTACATTGCTAAGCTTGCCCTGAGATTTCTAACTCTATGTAGTAGACAGTAAAGCCTGATTTCTTTCACTATCTCTCTTACAATACTAGAGGCAATTCTGAATGTCACTGAATAGACAACATTCTTATTGAATTCCAAGCCCAGGGTTGGCTCAAGGACTACCTAGGGCATTGGTGAAGGCAAGGAAGCAAAGTTCGACTTTGCTTAGGTATTTGGCAAGTCATTGCTTAGAGGCACCTATAACAAAACAATACTGAAAGGAAGCACACAGATCTATTCGCAAGGACAAAATTGGAGCATAGGAGCTATGGAATGTCACAGTTCCATGAGACTAAGTTTCGGTGAAACTCTTTGCCTCAGGACTACATCCAGGCTTTTGGCCTGTCATGAGTGTCACTACTGGAGTGGATGTATCACAGGACTCTCTGTATTGGGAAAACTGGGTCCCAATGGTACTGAGTGGTCTTGGTTCTGTTAGTAAGATTCTTAAGTTTGCCTTTCACCATCTGTTTAATCTCTGGTGTTAGATGTCCTTGCTGTCTCTGACTGGAACTTATTCCTCCTGTTATTTTGTTAGGCTCTGTCAGCACTCTTGGGAGTCCAACTCTCTTCTGAGTCCCAGTGGTCAGAGCACTCTTTGCAGGCAAGCTCTCCTCTGGCAGGGAAGGTGCACAGAAGTCTGGAGCTCAGCTCTGCCTCCTGGCTGAGGATGAAGGCCAGAAAAGACCCTGTTGCTTCTGAGGCCCTCATGCTCTCCAGAGTTGACTGGTCACTGGAGCATATTCTTTACATATATGTATGCACTTATATTATTATTCTTTGCATATATAGCTGCATCTTTAATAAAATACAAATCTTTATACATATTAAATGGTTTTATGCATGTAGATTCTAATAAAGGAAGAATATATATATCTTGAGTGGTAAACCTAAGTAAGGACAATTATTGGAAAAGGAGTTTGCTTCTCTTTTGCATCTCTCTTCAGCCATGTGAACTTAATTTGTTAAGTGACTATAACAAATATGTTGCAGGCATTTTTAAAAGTTTATTTATTTCATTTTGTAGAGCTAAGGATTGAACACAGGATCTTATACTTATTAGATAAGTTGTGTGCACAGTACTCTTAATAACATTTAAAAGATGCTATCACTTGACCTCGTGCTACTAGGAACTCTGAGAGCATCACACATATAGACCAAAATATCCATCTCCAAGTGATAAATTATGTGGAAAAATTCCCAAAAATCTATGGTTCATAAGCTACTTCAAAAGAGAAAGCATTAAAAAGAACTACCCCATATCTTTCATGTTTAAAAGAATAAATGTAAACAAATTCAATATCTAGATGTTACAGCAACTGGTTATTCAGGAAAAGTCACAAGCTAAGATATAAATTGGTATCCAAAGTGGGGTAACACTCATGGAAATGAATAAAATGTGTGCCATGTATTTGGAGCAAGAAGGAAGATGAAACTACCAAAGCAAAAAGTTTTTCAAAATGAAGGGGGAAATGAATGGAAATCCCCAACGAAGTAAAGGAAACTGTTAGGCAAATAGTTATAACATATTGTATGAACAGCATCTCATGTAAGAGCTAAGAATATCAAATGAAAATACTGCTCTCTATGAAAATTTAAAGGCAGACCTCATCACTTTTTAGACTGGGGAATTCTCTAGATTGTGTGTGTGTGCACACGCGCGCGCGCGCGTGCATGGCATGTTTGCACGAGCATGGTAAATATCACTAAGTAGCACAAGCTAGCCTTGAATCTCAAGTGTTGACCAACCATGTACACACTATCATATTCACCTTCCAAAAACAATGTTAGAAAATTTACTACTGAAAACTTATGGCTACATATGGTAAAATAGAGGAAAAATATCATCAGTCTATATAATAACCTATCTAGTTTGCAAACACATTTCGAGATATATGGAGATTCAAATAGTTTGCCAATAACTTCATCCCCCTAGCTTAAAAAGAATTGTCTGTAACTCCTTCCATTGTTATTTTGTTCCCCCTTCTAAGAAGGATCAAAGTATCCACACTTGGTCTTCCTTCTTCTTGAGTTTATTGTGTTTTGCAAATAGTGCCATGAGTATTCCAAGCATCTGGGCTAATATCCACTTATCAGTGAGTGCATACCATGTGTGTTCCTTTGTGATTGGGTTACCTCACTCAGGATGATATCCTTTAGATGCATCCATTTGCCTAAGAATTTCATGAATTCATTGTTTTTAATAGCTGAGTAGTACTCCATTGTGTAAATGTACCACATTTTCTGTATCCATTCTTCTATTGAGGGACATCTGGGTTCTGTACAGCTCCTGGCTATTATAAATAAGCCCTTTGTCCTGTGAAGGTTCTACGTCCCAGTATAGGGGAATGCCAAGGCCAGGTAGTGAGAGTGGGTGGGAGTGGGATAGGGGGTTTTGAGGGGAAAACAGGAAAGGAGATAACATTTGAAATGTAAATAAAGAAAATATCTAATAAAAAATGAAAAACTAGAAAAATAATTCTGTTTTCCACATAGCACAAAATCAAAACTAAAGGAAAGATATGACTATTAAATCTCCCTTGAGTGGATCTTGGAAAATTCTAGGATCCTAATTGTGGGTTCCATTCCAATTTGTCATATGTCCCAAGATAGAATGAAGCTGCCTGAAAAAGAACTGAGAATATGGCTTTCACTAAATGGACTCAACAGAAATCTGACCATGGAAATCAGTCTTGGACTTAAAGTGACAGACTAAGTATATATGAGGGTTACTGATTTTTTTGAGTTGATTTTGCATCTACCTAACTTGCTGAAAGTGTTTATCAGCTGTAGCCATTTCCAGGTGGAATTTTAAGAGTCACTTACATATACCAATCTATAAATAAAGATACTTTCACTTCTTCTGTTCTGTTGTATTCTTTTGATCACCAGTTGTCTTACTGTTCTGGATAAGACTCCAAGTGTTCTTTTGAATAAGTATGGAGACAGTAGACAACATTGACTTGTTCCTAATTTGATGAGAAGTGAGGATATTAGTTATGTGATTGCTTTAAAATGCCTCATTATATTGAAGTAACCCCTGTCTATCTTTAATCTCTCCAGGGCTCTTTCCATGAAGGGATATTGGATTTTATCAAACTCCTTTTCTGTATCAAAGGAGATGATCATGTGGTTTTGTTCTTTCAGATTATTTATATGGTAGGTTAAATTTAATGATTTACATATGTTGAGCCAAGCCTACATCTCTTTAAAGCTTCTGATACAATGATTGGGTTTTCTAGTTGAGTTTTTGGACAAAGAAGTCTTGTGGGAATCAAAAACAACCCAGATTATTGATGAGTCTATAAGTAGCTGTCTACAAACTGATGGCAAGATCCATTGCTGAAAATAACACCTACAGAATTCAGTGAACACTGAATAGCACAGCTGGTGCCTACACAGAACCTGCAACCTTAGGTTCTAATATTTTGGCACAGGAAGGCATTCTGCACCTTTCTACCAAAGGAGAAATGTAAACACCTACTTAACCACAATTCTTTTGATTTACAATTCTCCCTGCAAGATATGCTATTGCAATGGTTGTAGTCTACAAGCATCTGACTTTACTTAAAGCCTACGCTACAAGATGGAACCCAGACTCAACACTGCTTGGGTGACTAAGAACTAGAGACTATTAGCCCAGTACTTAGTGTAAAATGAAATTCAATCGGTCTTAAAAAAATAAACAGGTGAAAAAATGTACTGATAAAATGACTCCTAATAATAGTCAATTATACCATAAACCAGTGATTCAGCCATCATCAGAGATGCCTCCTCCTGCAGCAGATGAAAACAAATACAGAGACACACAGGCTAGACATTATGAAGGTGCACAGACCTTGTAACATTCATCCTTAAACTGAATTTCTCTATCAAATTATTTCTTTTAGAACTCAGGGTCCATTGTTGAAGAGGAGAGATGGCTCAGCAGTTAAGAGTACTGATTGCTTTTCTAGAGGTCCTGAGTTCAATTCCCAGCAACCACATGGTAGTTCAAAAACCACTGGTAATGGAATATGATGCCCTCTTCTGGTATGTCTGATGAAAGCTACAGTGTACTCCCATACATGAAATAAATAAATATATCTTAGAAGAAGAAGAAGAAGAAGAAGAAGAAGAAGAAGAAGAAGAAGAAGAAGAAGAAGAAGGAGAAGGAGAAGGAGAAGGAGAAGGAGAAGGAGAAGGAGAAGGAGAAGGAGAAGGAGAAGGAGAAGGAGAAGGAGAAGGAGAAGGAGAAGGAGAAGGAGAAGGAGAAGGAGAAGGAGAAGGAGAAGGAGAGGGAGAAGGAGAGGGAGAGGGAGAGGGAGAGGGAGAGGGAGAGGGAGAGGGAGAGGGAGAGGGAGAGGGAGAGGGAGAGGGAGAGGGAGAGGGAGAGGGAGAGGGAGAGGGAGAGGGAGAGGGAGAGGGAGAGGGAGAGGGAGAGGGAGAGGGAGAGGGAGAGGGAGAGGGAGAGGGAGAGGGAGAGGGAGAGGGAGAGGGAGAGGGAGAGGGAGAGGGAGAGGGAGAGGGAGAGGGAGAGGGAGAGGGAGGAGAGAGGAGAAGGAGAAGGAGAAGGAGAAGGAGAAGGAGAAGGAGAAGGAGAAGGAGAAGGAGAAGGAGAAGGAGAAGGAGAAGGAGAAGGAGAAGGAGAAGGAGAAGGAGAAGGAGAAGGAGAAGGAGAAGGAGAAGGAGAAGAAGAAGAGTGTAAAAGCCAGAGTAGATGGAAGACACCAAGAATACAAAGCCCTCTAAGTCAACATGATCAAGGCACAAATGAATGCACAGAGACTGAGGCAGCATGCACAGGATCTGGATGGTTTTGTAGCAGTTGGGGCCCTGAGCTGAAAGAAGAAGTGGATACATGTCTCCATCCCTAACACAGAAACAATCTCCAACTGATATCTACTTGTAAATGAATATTTAGTTTCCTTCAAAGGAGTCTCAGTGGGGAGACACACTATTCTTGAGGGTAGGCTGCAGGCCCAGTAAGATGGTCAATGAATAATGAACTCAAAGGCATCTTTGGAAGTTCCTTATGTTACAATGTCATGTTAGGGATTTTCTTGTTTTGCTGTTTGTTTTATTTTAAACTTATTATATTTATTTTATTTTACTTATATATTTCTTTCTTCTTTCTTTTACAGTATACTTGCTTTGCCTATATATTTGAGCTTCCAGGTCAATGCTTTATGAGATTTCTGAATGTGTGAATGAATGGCCTTTTGCATCTGTATCTGGTTTTGTTGTCTTCTCTTCAGTTTTTCCCCTTCTGTTTGTTTGTTTTACCAAATTCTGATGTATTAGTTTTGTTCTATTTTATTATATTTTATCCATTAGAAGCATGTCTTTTTCCAGTAAGTGACATAAACGGGTTGGATCTGGTAGGAAGGAAAGGAAGGGAGGAACTGGGAGTAGTAGAGGAAACCATAATCAGGATATATTGTGTGAGAAAAACATCTATTTTCAATAGAAGCAAAAAAAAAAAGTGACATGAGAATCAGGATGGGTTGCAGGGAGCTGTTGAATTGTGGACCAGAAAGAAGGGAAGTCTGAAGAGTATGCAGGAAAAATGTAATAATTCTGCAAGCCACTTGCTGCCAAGCTTGACGACCTGTGTTTGATCCCTAGCATCCCATGATGGAAGGAGAGAAGACAGTCTTATAAGTTGCTTCACACACATAACATGACATCCCTGTGCAGACACCTTACACAAACACAAGCACCACAAAATGAATAAGTATTTGTGTGTATGTATGAGCTGTAAACATGGCCCTTTAGTGTGCCAAAAGGGAAAGTAGAAAGATGCTGATGGAATCCCAAGCTATATGGAACCATAGTACTGGGAAGCCATTCCTCTGAGAACCAGAAGTGGGCCCTGCAGATGAGATTCTCAGGTGCTTTCCTGGTTTCTTCTTTCTGAAAGGAAAGGAACTATCAAAATTCAGACTATCTCAACAGGATATGTGGAAAAGAGGAGGCTTGGATTGTTGGTTATCAGATGTGTGCATCAAGATCTCATCCCAGGGGTTCCGTCTGTATTATATCCTGTTGACAACATTGGTTGAGACCCTTGGGGATCATGAGTTGAGGATAAGCACACTTTATTGGTTGGTTGATTAGAATTAATTACAGCCAGTGTCACAGCTGTGGTAAGTTGGAATGCTTCCTATCTGTGTCATAGCACCTCCCAGAAAATTTTAAAGTCTTTTCCTTGAATGATAGTTTGGCCTTGTGGTTTTCTTTGATGTGATCCAAGAGGCATAAGATATGAAAATACACTAGTGCTCCCCTACTCCTTAATGTAAGAAACTCAAGAAATACCATGTGATGAACCCCAAATCTATTCACCTACTCTGCACAGAGGAATTCCAGCTGTTGAAATTACAGAGAAAACTAACCTGAGGTCTTGGGCTTTTGAGGGAGGCCGATTTATACCACTCACACACAAAGGCCCAGGTGGCCCAGCACAGACATCTTAATTAGCTTCTAGAAACATTAAATATGTATTATTTTAAGCAATTGATTTTCAAGTTGGTTTCCTATTCAGCAAAAGATAAGCCAACTAGTAATATATAGTCTTCATAAAGCAATTATGTTTTATCTAAATTTTCACAATGCCTTAATTACCAAATAAATAATATAGCGTTTTAAGATTACTAATTAATTTGTTTGCCTAATTTAACTACAAGTAGAATTTCATGAACAAATTCATTTGCCTAATTTTTCTGTATTGCTTACAACTATTATGAACTCTTTTGAAATTGGTGGCATTTATCTAAGATGTTAACATTACTCTAAATTGATCCTTCTCCCTGCACAGGCCTGGAAGAACCAGTTTGTGTGGTGTGGTGAGTCTTGTTCTGAATTCAGTTTTTAATTTTTTGACTCACTTTGCTAATTTGCAGGACAGGGAAAGCCAGAGATCCTTAACATTTCTGAGTAGCATCACAGACTAGGAACAGCTGCCATGGGTTCCAGACATCACTTGAACAGTTAATGCTGTCATTTGTTTCAAAGATGCCTAATCACTGACACAAGGTTCCCAGACTGTCAACACTGGCACCATTTAGAATTTAGTAGAAATACAGGAAGTTAGGCTGCATCCTAAGATCCTCCGAATCAGAATTGCCATATTAATAAGCTCATTTTTGTACACAGAAGTGTGTGAAGCTCTGAAATATTTCCTGGTCATAAATGAATCTGCACTTATTCTATTGCCTCATAAACTATCCTGGAACCACTATCTGAGGTTTTTAGTTCTCATATCTCCTCTAATGCTGCCACGAAGTACAGGAAATCCTATGTGAACTATTTGATTATTTCCAAAAACTCTGAATTTAGTAGTTTAAACCAAAAGATTTGATTATGTTCTATTTCTTTTCATTTATTAAAATCTAACCCAGACCTTGTCTAAATGAAATGCAGAGTGGAGCAGAAATAAAGAGTGGAGCAGAGACTGAAGGAAAGGCCATCCAGAGACTGTCCCACCTAAGGCTTCATCCCATCTACAGACACCAAACCCAGACACTATTGCTGATGCTAAGAAGCGCTTGATGTCAGGAGCCTGGAATGTCTGTCTCCTGAGAGGCTCTGCTAGAGCCTTACAAATACAGAGGTGAATGCTCACAGCCAACCATCAGACTGAGCATGGGGATCCCAATGGAGGAGTTAGGGGAAGGACTAAAGGAGCTGAAGGGGTTTGCATCCCCATTAGAAGAACAATATCAACCAACCAGACCCCTCCAGAGTTCCCAAGGACTAAACCATCAACCAAAGAGTATACATGGAGGGACCCATGGTTCCAGTCACAAATGTAGCAGAGGATTTTCTTATCTGGCATCAATGGGAGGGGAGGCCCAGCATGGAGCCCAGCTAGGGCAGTGAGACAGGAGTGGATGGGTGGGTTGGGGAGCACCATCATAGAAGCTGTGGGGAGGGGGTCTATGGAGGGGAAACCAGAAAGGGCAATAACATTTGAAATGTAAATAAATAAAATAACCAAAAAATGAATTTTATTGCAACTAAAAAGTATTTTGAGAAACATGGTACAGTATTTAGAGTATGAACCTTAGACTAATGCTGGTTTACATTAATCCTGGTTTATCAATATGCTTGCTGGTACAAGCTTGCAATCCTAGCCAAGGCAGGAGGACCACAATTTCAAGAGTTTCCTGGCTACAGAATGAACTCAAGACAATTTTGGACAACATACTGAGGCCATACCTTAATCTCAAAATTAAAATATGGACTGTAAATATAGACCAGTGAGAAAGCACTCCTTCAGCATGCCTGAAACCCTTGATTCAATCTCTGGTCTCATGGAAAAAAAGTCCAGTGTATCCATCTTATTTGTACAGTTTTGTGGTTTTAATAAAAAAAAAGTACTTAGTTTCCTTGATTCTCGTTGTCTCCCTGAAATTTTGACTTATAAGAACTTATTCATACATTTAGCAGATTCAACTCTCGATCTTTACAAAAGGACTGAGAAGTGATTAGTTAGTATGTTCAGTAACAACACACAGTTGCAATGCTAATGTAAGAGATTTTATGGTATCGTCTAAGTATGTTTTCTTTATGACTACGCTTTGATTGTCAGACTGAAGTAGACAATTAAGAAAATGCATAGAAATTTCTTTGTATCCCATACCCATATTGCCAGGCTGTTGCTTTTATTGCAAGAAGTAATATTTTTGATATAAGGAGTAATATTTGCAGTGATGTCCTGATACTTTCCTAGCCATCCTTTGGGAGGAAGGATCTCTATGTCTCTAGTTGTTTACCTGTTCACGTTGTTCGGAAGTGTACCACATTGTTCAGGAGGAACTGTATAGATTACAGCTTATTATATCCTCTCTCTCTCTCTCTCTCTCTCTCTCTCTCTCTCTCTCTCTCTCTCTCTTTCTCTCTCTCTCCCTTCTCTCAACAATGTGACCTTCTTTTCCAGAGAGTTAGCAGTGAACTCACAGAAGGGTTCATACTGCCAGCTGTAGTTTCAGATAAACAGATTTGTATTAATTCATTGAGTAATGGAGGCCACTTTATCTAATAAGGCATTTTTGCTTAGATCATGGTGGCTGACCTAGGTGAATAAAAGATGTGCTGTATCATCTGCTAAAGGGAGTAAATTTAATTGTGCACATACTTCCATGGTATTATGCTTGTATCATCAAAGAAAAATTAAGATGTTAGGGTCTGACCAGGAACACAACAATTTCAACTGAATTAATGTCCGGCTGAGATCCTCAACTGCCATTCTTCAGAGGCCAGTCTCAAATGTCATTTCACCAATTACCTTACTATTCTAATTCATGCTGTTTTATGCAACGAATGAAGTAGAATTTTCTATTCATTTTATCATTTAAAGAAACTTCAAAATGTAGCATAAGTCACCTTTTAAAATCATCTCTAATAATGGATTTCAGACTGATGTATTAAGGAAGCTAATGCAGAGAAAAAAATTAAAATATAGGATTTTTTGTGTATTTTAATTCATAAACTCCCATAGCTTAAAAACTATACATAGAAAAACAAGGACATATGAATATTGGATTAAGAAGGAAAACAGATTAGAGAAGAAAATATGCTTTGAGTTTTCAATTACTTTTTGATGGGTTCCTAATGACACACCTCTGCAGACAGAGTTATCCTTTTGTATTGATGGGAGGTTGGTTCCAGGACTTCACAGATAATAAATCCAAAGGATGCCTGAATCCTCTGTTCTAAATGTGTGGTGTTTGTATATAATCTTTGCATATTCTTCCTAATACTGTAAATCATCTCCAGATCACTTGTAATACAAAAACAAGATGAATGTCATGAAAATTACAATTTTCTTGTTGTGTTGTGTATAGAATGATGATAAGTAAAAAAAATTTAAAAATCTACTTATGTTTACTACAAACACGACACTTTCAAAAGTCTTTGGCTCATTGTTGTTTTAATTAACAATTGTAAAACCCCAAAGTATGAAGGTCTGAATGAATACCATAATGCTGCATATGAAGTTCATTGATATTTACCATAAGTCTCAATTAGAACCATCTTGCTAATAGTTTATACATGCTAACCATTTTTCAGCTAATGAAGCAACATTAATTTATATATTTTGATGAAGAAGAGCTGAAGTGCTCATGCTAAAGGGTCCTTAATCGAAACATATTAGGACTAACATATGGGAGCAAAAGCTGGTTGTAACAAATTTTATTTACAAAGAGCAAATTATTAGCGGAAACTTGGATTTTACAGGTTAAAAAAGTATGAAGAGCTCTTGCCTTCTTATATCCCGTTGGAGCATGAAAACTTGCTTGAATTTACTACCAGGGAAGGAGAAGAGATAAAATCTGACTTGCTGGAGTCCCAAACTAAGTTATCTTCACATCCTGGCCCATGTAATAAAGAGAGTGATCATATTGTCACTGGCAGCAAACAGATCAGTATCATTTGTATGAAACTAAAGCAAAGAGAGGTTATTTAGGGGGAAAGTAAAGCAACAATGTAACTAAATGACCATTTAAAGTGTAAGTGAACCCTAAGAAAGCAGTTTGAACTTGTAGGCACACTATGCATCATCCAGTTTCATTCAATCAGCTACTTTAATACACAAGAAAGGAAATATTTAGAGTAATTAAATGCCCTAATTCCAAACATTACTTGAGTCCTACATTGTGTTCCTGCACTAATGCTAACCTGAGCATTCTGGCCTTTCCCACTGACACACACGGATTACACACCCGAACCGGTTATAACCCTGAACACCCTTACCTCACCACTGCTTTCATACATGTCAGTCTAAACTTTTGCCGTATGCACTTCTAACTGATCTCAGGGTTTAATATTGTTAATATTTGATTGTTGAACTTTCATCTGTATTTTCAACTTGTCATAAAATATTGCAGTTTTAGGTATGATAAAGTATGTGATATAATTTTTTAATTTTTTTAATTAGGTATTTTCTTCATTTACATTTCAAATGCTATCCCTAAAGTCCCCCAGACTCTCACCCCCCACTCCCCTACCAACCAATCCCAATTCTTGGCCCTGGCGTTCCTCCATACTGAGGCATATAAAGTTTGCAAGACCAAGGGACCTCTCTTCCCAATGATGGCTGACTAAGCCATCTTCTGATACATATGCAGCTAGAGACACGAGCTCCGGGGGTACTGGTTAGTTCATATTGTTGTTCCACCTATAGGTGCACACCCCTTTAACTCCATGGATACTTTCTCTAGCTCCTCCATTGGGGGCCCTGTGTTCCATCCAATAGCTGACTGTGAGCATCCACTTCTGTGTTTGCCAGGCCCCAGCATAGCCTCACAAGAGACAGCTATATCAGGGTCCTTTCAGCAAAATCTTGTTAGTGTATGCAATGGTATCAGGATTTGGAGGCTGATTATGGGATGGATCCCTGGGTATGGCAGTCTCTAGATGGTCCATCCTTTCGTCTCAGCTCCAAACTTTGTCTCTGTAACTCCTATGGGTGTTTTGCATATTTACACAATGGAGTACTACTCAGCTATTAAAAAGAATGAATTAATGAAATTCCTAGGCAAATGGATGGACCTGGAGGGCATCATCCTGAGTGAGGTAACCCAATCACAAAAGAACTCACATGATATGTATTCACTGATAAGTGGATATTAGCCCAGAAACTTAGAATACCCAAGATACAAGATACAATTTGCAAAACACAAGAAACTCAAAAAGAATGAAGACCAAAGTATGTGATATTTTTAAACAGTGAGTTATAAAAATCACATTATTAAGAGGAACAAGATCAATTTATTTGCTGTGTAAAAAAATATTATATTGCCCAGTTGGGAAAAAAAATTTATGTTGTCATGCATTATGAATGCCCTACAAACCTATTAGAGTAAAAGTTTCCAGCATGTATGATATTTACTAGGAAGGCAGAATCAGGGTGAAGACACTGAAAGTCCAAATTCAACAAATGTTTCCAATTGCAAGGCACCCCTGGAAAAAAAAAAGTACCAACAAGGGATCAGCACGTCTCTTTACAGCAATCAGTGCTTTTAATGTCAAACAAACAGCGGATATCTAGCACATAAAATTATTTTAATTCTTTGTATGTTAATTAATTAAGCGAGAACCACACAGAGATTCAACAAGTTAGCTGTGGAATTGTCCTAAATCTAGACATTCTTACACTCTGACTCAGATCTTTTTTTTTTTCCCCACACAGCTTCAAGAGTCCTTACTACTTCAGTCAACTCAAGAAACAAGTGAACCCCGCTGATCTTCATGCTGCCTTTAATGTGGGAATGTAAATGGAGCAAAGAGGCTACTTCATCCTTTCTGAACCTTCTTCCATTAGTCATTCTTCCATTAGGCCTCCCAGCAACTCTGTTTGAAATCAGCCAAGAAGCCATTAAGGAGTTCAAGTCTTTTAACATGCCAGGTAGTTGTAGTAGAACTTTATTAGTGTGCATGGTGTAGAGAGTGGAAATAAACCTCAGTAAATAGCGTGTAGTTAAGAAATAGAACATGGCAGAGATCATGTACCCCACCAGACTCCCTGCAAGAAAAGGGATAAAGGGTGGAGAGAGAGAGAGAGAGAAGAGAGGAAGATAGAGGAAAAAGATGAACAGCTAAGAGACTGTAGAGGTGACTCAAGCTGTCTGTAGCAGCAGTTGGCACTTTGAAATTTCTCTGGCCGTGAATGACACACAAAATGCAGAATCAAACAACTATGTGCTCTGAGTGTTACTGGGTACAATTAGGAAGTATTGTTTTGTTCTGTGAACAAAAAGCCCACTTATTTTAATAAGAACCCTGTTGAATTTTAAGATCATTAGATGAAAATTCCCTGCATGAAAAGCTATTCATGGTTAAAGCTCTCAAAAACACAAACCTATGACCTTCAGCACATTGAATATGTCTCAGTTGTTTGTGTTACTTTCTGTCTGCAAAGTTCACGAGGAATGTGTATTCCTAGAGACTATTCAGAGTACTCTATGCAGGGACAATATCTAGTCATTGCTGTTGTTCCAGCATACTGATTATGTGCCTGTTTTTAATTATGCAAATGTACCCAGAGATTTGTCAGTGGGCAGATGCTTTGTATAAACATGAACATACATAAACACAAACACATCCATCCTGTTGCTCTCCTGTCATATTTCATAGCTAGAAAGTTTTGTTTTCCAGTCTATTTCCATATACAGCATGGCCACAGAAGTTGCACACATTCCATTCTTTGCATGCTCTAAGAACTAATTTAACACACAATGAACCAGAAAGAAAGCGTTTTTAAATGATATTTGACCCTTTTGTCTCTGCTGTACTTATTTATAAGATCCCATTTTTGCAATGTTTTTAAAATATGTGCATATTCTCTCTCTCTCTCTCTCTCTCTCTCTCTCTCTCTCTCTCTCTCTCTCTCTCTCTCTCATCTTAGTGTATGGAATTTGTAAAGAGCCAAGGCCATGTTGACTCTTTTCCATATCCCAAAGGAACTCATTAAGAAGATGTCTGAGTTTCAAGCTATTTTATTAATGGGTGATGAGAGCAGTCTCTTTATTATGCTATATATATATATTTCATTTTAAACATGAAAGGCCCATGGTATAGCTGCGTTTGCAATTACTGCAGTTTCTTGGCTATTCCTTCTGCCTTGTGATCCTTCATCCTAGGATCAGGTGTTCCACAATACGTCCATCTTAACACTTTCCATGTTTCAATATATGAAAATTATTTCCTTCCTCCCCAATTTGGCATATTCTCTGGGAAAGCCTGCTTTGCCTGCCAGTGTCTACGGTAAAGACCTATTTCCAAAGGGAATATTGGCATTCATCCTTATCTCTCACCTCCCTCATGCCTTCTTATAGTGTCTTCTCATCTCTCCCAATGACTAAAAAGTAAAACCTAGAGTATTATGTTTGAGTTTTGATATTATATTTCAATTGTGGTTAGAGTAACTGGTATTCCTAATCATTTATGAACTTTGAAAATTTCTCCATCTAGAATAAGAGAATCCCACAATAATCCCCCATTCAAGGTTTCTTTCAATTATTATTGACTACATAATAAGGACACGTTGATTTTAAATGTAATGACCAAAGCTAGCTTTCGACTCTGTGGCATCCTTTTCATAGTTCCCTCCATACACAGATAGAGCTATATCACATTTGCCTGACCTTTGATATCTGCATGTCCTAGGCATGTGACTGCACAGATTGTTGAATATTATATTAATGATAATATTTGTTAATTGCATTCCTCTTCCCACATTGCAAAGGAAATTTTTGCTTCCACTTGATGTGGAAAGGTCAGAACTAAGGGAACTTCATGGACATTTGTGAACTTAACGTATGTTTAAATATAGCCCCTGATTGTAAGAATGGGAAGAAAACAATCTGATGAGCTGCCTAAGTTCTCTCTCACTAAATAACTAATATTGGAGATTCAATAGTTTATAACTCAAAAATTTAAACTTCAGCAGCAGAATTGTTGATAGAATTCTCAATTGTACATCCTGAAATGTGGGTCTAGAGAAGCTCCAAAAATCTAACCAAATATTGAAAACAATTATAATTAGATTTTTTTTTACCACTTTGTAAATTAAATTTAGCATTCCTTTCGACTTTGGATGCCGAAACATGCACAATAATGTTAAAAGCAGTAGTGATATCACTACCCTTAGAAATCATAGGTCCTATGGTGTCATATTAGGGAGATTATATGAATAAGCAATGAAGATATGTAAAGTCAAAATAGTTTACTGACAGAGTATTCCAAAGATTTCTAGAACTCAATAGTTTCAAATCAAAGTATAGTTGGAGTTAAGATTATTTTAGAAGTTATCCATTCACCATTTTGGAGCTTTTTCCTGAGAACAGGGGCACATAGAATACATATTTCTGTTTTGATACATTTTTAAACCTCCATGGACAATTCTTAATAAAGTTATTTTTCCCATTGTAAAACTTTTAATAATATTTTTCTTTTAGTTGTTTTCTTTCTGCTTTTCTCTGAAGGCACTATCTTGTGCAAGTAAATTGTGTACAAGTGTGTGTGTGTGTGTGTGTGTGTGCGTGTATGTGTCTGTGCACGTGTGTGTGCGTGAGTGTGTATTATAAAGAAAAAGAGGGAAAAGGGATATTATACTCATAAAAATACACAGGAGGAAGAAGCATACTTCTGTCCTAAAAATGAATAAAGAAGTTGATCTGATCACATTTACAGAAATCTCATGCCTCATATCAAGGTCAATACTTCTCTAAAACAGAACAGTTCCTCTTAATCCAGATGTTCACTCACTTTAATAACGTGAAAAATCCAGGACAAATGCCATAAATATTAAGCTAAAGAGAAACCATCCTGTCATTCTTTCTAGTGTCCAATGCCTCTCTTCTTCATTCACCTTCAATTTGTCTCTCTTTTTTAATGTGTTCTTCCCATTTCTTAGATTCTAAGGAAAAACTATCAAGCCTGACTACATTCTATTTCCTTGATAAATACAAATAAAAATGATAAAGATATGCTATGGTTTAAATCATAACATTCTAGATACCAAATTACTGCTGATATAATTTTCTATGAGTTGATATTCATCTGGGAATCATTTATCAGTGAGAACAATCTATATAAAGTGTCTATTATAAATTATGTTTTAACAAACATTTCTTTCATCTTAAAGGGTTGAGATTCAATTTGATTCCAAAGCTTTTATTGAGTGCCTCATATATTAGATTCTGATTAGGTATAGAACAGACTACACATAGTAAGTAATATCTATGAAATATACAGTTACAAAGAGCTTCCAAATCAATAGGGAGGTTCTCACAGACACTTGTTTAAGGGAACATATTTATTGTTGCTATTGCATGGATTAAGATAATAAGTCTCAAAGAGGTAACATATTATTCAAAGTCCTTCATAAAACTCATACATGTAAGACATGACTGTTAACACAAGTCTTTTTATTCCACATCCCTCTTTATTTCTGACAGAATACAAAGATCTCAGCCTAGCACTAAGTAATGTGAACACATTAGAAAATAAAACATGGAATTTATGATGTATTGGACAGCTGATATAAATTTTAACTGAGGTTCAAAGAAATTGCTATAATATACAGAGGACCAACATTTTTCTAATGGCTTAGAAACGTTTAGAGAAAGTATATTATCATTTGGACATGAAGGATTATTTGTGTGTTTCAGTGTTAGGTATAATGGAGGCTCTCAGAGAGAAAGAGTAATTTTCTTGTTCAGTGATGGTTCTCACTGTAAATCTGAATGGTACCGATTAAGAACTGTGCCGATGTTTAATGATGTTCCTACTCTTGTGTTTGCCTCAACTAGTCATTAATACAAAAGAGGCCTAATGATAGTTAGAGAAAGAGCAGAGCTGTATCTCATCCCTCTTGACCTAGCCCTGCAAATAAATTGTTCAGTCTTTCAGAGGACACTCCAAGCATTGTCATGACAGTCTAATCATTTATTTCAAGAGTCCCAAGACCACAATGACAAAATTGATTGCTCTGTATAATGTATTATTGGGTTTTAATTTTCCTTTTATATGCTGTAATGTAGCAATTCCCTAACAATGGCTTCTTTTGAAGAGACAGGATGCTCTAAAGTGAGGTGAAACATTCTGCCTTAGGAAATATCCTTAAAGTTCAGGACATAACCAACACAAAGGTTTCAGGAAGACCCTTGAAATGAACAGATTCACTAGGACCCTTCTCCCTCCACAACCATATATGAGCAGTAAGAACTTCTGAGAGAGACTTTCAGACTAGTCAAACTATGAATGTAACAGAAACAAAAAGAGACTCCTACAAGATTCTGAGACAAGATGACCTTCCTAGATATGGTTTAGACCATGAGAGCAGCATATAAGCAGAGAGCAGCCAAACTATCCGGAAAAACCCTCATCTCCTGGGGAGTGGGCTTTGTGTTTCTAGCTTTCGTGAGGTGTTTCCTATGCTGAGGTTGCTTTTGGTGATGCAACTTTGATTTATTTCGGCTCCTGTAAATAGCCCTTCAACCAATATAACCTGTAGGCAACCCTGATAACACTCATTGACTCATCGAGTTAGACTACGGTGTTATATGTACTTACATTTGTTGGCAGATCCTTATCTGGGCTGGGGATATAATGGTTCATGTCTCTCCAAGAATAATGCAAAAATTCACTTGCCTGACTATAGAATGATGGGAAGAGGGACATATAAGGAAGCTGTCTAAGAAAGTAAGATTTGGGCCAAAGACATTATAGTTCTTTGCATAAAATAGTAATAGCTGACCATATATCCAGAGTCCTTAAGTTTTTTTATAAGAAAATTTTGCTATGTACTTTTAATTCCTCTTCCATTGTCTTTTTAAAATTATTATTTTTCAGTCCTTTTTTACAGTCCAGCCATTATCCACTTCCCGGTCCACCCTACAACATTTCTTATTCCAATCCTCCTCCCCCATCTCCAAAAGGATGTTCCCCTTCCCCACCTCTCCAGACTTCCCTACTTCCTGGGGCCTAAGTCTCTTGAGGGTTAGGTGCATCATCTCTCATTGAGTCCAGACCAGGCAGTCCTAAGCTGTATATGTGTCAGGGCCTCATATCAGCTGGTGTATGCTGCCTCGTTGGTGACTGTGTGTCAGACATCTAAAGGGTCCAGGTTAGTTGAGTCTGCTAGTTTTCCTATGGGGTCGCCCTCCTCCTCAGCTTCTTCCAGCATCTCCCTAATTCAACCACAGGGGTTCCCAGCTTCTGTCCATTGGTTGGGTGTAAGTATCTACATCTGTCTCTTTCAGATGCTGGTTGGGCCTGTTGAAGAGCAGCCATGCTAGGCTCCTGTCTTGCCATCTTGAATCACAGTTAATACCCCTTGGATTGTGTTTTCCTGTACCTTATTGAGAAAGTGTTTGGAATCCTTTTAGCTTTGTACAGTAAAACAATTGAGTAGATATCTACTTCACTGATAACTTTTCATATTATATCTTGTACAATGTCAATTACATTGGTAAAGTTATTTCGGATATTTATAAGTGAATCTAAGGAAGGCACTGCAATGGCACACATATTTTTGCTAATATTATTCTCAATAACTAAAGAGTACTTTCAGCTAGATAATTGTTAGTTAATAGAAAAGAAAAGGAATTAAAAAAAACAGTAAAAATCAGGTTTAATATATTCCTTTAGTTTCTCTAAAGATTAGCATTGTGTTTGTAACCCAGACAGTATCTAGGTAGGCTGCCAGTCTAAGATTATAATGAGAAAAAGAGGAAAACCCAGGAATAAAGAAAATCATTGGTTATGAGGATGCCAAACGAGATGGAGACCAAACAATTATTGTGATATGAGCTATTGTCCCATATAAATGGGGATTGCAAGATTATTGATCAACACTTATTTAATGGAAGAAATGAATTCAGCATAAACTTTAGGAAATGAGAAGGAAAAGAGGAAGACAGCGGAATTTTGCAACAAATTTATATGAAGTACTAAAGGTACAGGAGGCAGCCAAGTTAGTTCCAGAGAGAAGGTATAAATAAGGGCATTTGGGGTAAATGCTGCAGACAGGAGAAGGCATGTGTGCAAAAGACATATATACGTCCAGAAAGTCATTAATAATTCTGAAGAGGATATGGGGAATGTTAAGTGCAGAATGATTCAAAGCTCCTCTGTCCATCATGGAACAGGAGTGGATAGCAAAGCTAGAGAGCCAGTATCACTTCCTTTCTCTGTCATCTTCCAGTGATCTGCTTTATGTGGCCCTTTCTGTGTGCTTTTCCCCTGCATTATCTCAGTGAGTTAATAATTTCGTATGATACGGTGCTACTTCCTGAAAATGGCCTGGTATAAAGGAGCAATTAATTTTGTGAAGGACTCTACAGACCCCTCATTTTGAATTTAAGAACCATCACCTCAGGTTTTAGAAAGCTAATAGTTAATCATGAAAGATTGTTTCTGAGCAATGGTATCAAAGCACAGATGATCTTTGTGTTGGTAAGCATGTTTACCAGGTCTCCATTTTGCCTCTTCTAACACTTATTTGTTATTTTTTTCAATGGTAGATAGAAAATCAGAGTAGTCATTAAATAGACTCTTACTGTGTACCAGATCTTAGTGAACAATATGCATCTTCTTGCGCCATTTAAATGCTGACAAAATGTGCACCCCTGGTAGACCTCTTCACAAACCTCCATGCTCAGAAATCTTGATCCATCATATAAGTTCCCTTTTCATCTTAGTTGTAGATGATTTTCCAAAATGATGATAATGTCCCCCTTTTGCCCTTTGATCTCCTTTATAGGGCTAGAATTCTGTATTAATACTTCCATGAACACCTATTTAAACAAAGCAGTGGTGAGGCATAAACATTATCCTTTGGTTTCTGACTTCCCATGTAGGAAATACACATTATTTCTTATAAAGTCTTAAAAGCTGTAATCAAGTGCAAACCTTCATGTTTGCAGCTCCACAGTGAACACTTTTTACTATTTAAAAATCAAGAAAGATTGACTGCCTAATTTTGCAGCTGAAATTATTCAGAGCTAAGCTCATACAAATCCTCATCTGCAGCAAAACATGACTTTGTAAGTTTCAAGTAGATATTCAAATTTCAGCATGAGTGGGATTTTGGCACAACTGGTTACCGCCTTTAGAATTTGAAAGTTTTTCCATAGAATCTATGATTTCCTATACATATGAAGCTCCTGTTTCTCTCTGTAAATTTAGAACAATGTTGGAACTGTGCCCAGATCTGTAAGGACCCATATCTAAGATGGTGCAGTTCTGAAAGAAGTATACATTTCTCTATATAATAGCTCTGCCTTGAGCTAAAAATCAATACATGATTATTCTATCTTTAGATTATTTATTATTATTCTAAAAGGAACAGTAAAAATATCTTGCTGCTGTATGAACAATGGTTTTTATAGTAATGTTTATATCTTAAAATCATTCATCCCTTTAATAGATATTTATTGAGCACTAAACATGTGCCGAGCAAGAACTCTTCTACATATTAAAGACTAAGTGAACAAATTCTTCAAGATCCTGTATAACCATTTGTTTTTTATTTATAGAGACAACCGAGGCCCATTAAACTCATTTCACCTTTCCATCAAAGTCAATTTCTCAATTACTATTTTTTCTAGTTCTGATCATCCTTCCCTTTATACAAATGTCTCCCATTGCAGATGCCTGGAACTTAATGTCAAAGGGCAGGTGTGTTTTCTGTGTTGGCTGCCTGCCATTCATCACATGGGCACATCCATATTTCATCTTGGACATCCATATTATATGATACGATCATGCCTTGCTGTAACCTCTGGCTCAGCTCCAGGATTGCTGTTTTCTATCTCCTGTGTGAAATCTATGTGGCTTATTATGTCCCAGATGTATTCATTTGGACTCTTTCCCTCAGGAAACCTGGGGTCCTGGGGTGGAATTATCTGAGGCAATGCTCAGTGCTCCTATAATGAGTCCTGATCCTAGCTTCTTGATGCTGTAACTTACCCCTCATGGAGAGCAGAGTTTGCCAGATCATTATTTTTCTGCTGAAGCTGCCCACTGAAATTCTATTTGGGAGGCTTCGGAGTCTGGTTTTCTGTGTGACTTCCAAACACATTTGAATTTCATGGTTGGGAAATTTAGTCATGAATCCTGGGATATTTTTTTCTTAATATTGCCCATTGATCTTCAAGTATCAACAATATCCTCAATGGACAGATTATCACGGGAGTTTTTATTAATTATACTATTTTGGGAAAGAGTGAGTTGAGAGGAAGAGCAACAGAACAAAACCTGATCATAAATAACTGCAGAGAAAGTAGAACTTGCCGATAGATGCTTTTTAGGATACCCATTGCTCATAGAATGGTGATTTTATATGGATCAAAATAAATAATAATTTTATAGTATAGAGAACCAGTAGATATATCAAATAACCCAGTAAATACTAACCTGCACATGACATCATTCTGAGACCCCAAGTGATTGATCTTTTTAGTTCTTCCATTTTATTTTTGAGCTGAGAAAGTAAATAATTTCTATAAAATCTCCAGGACCAGGGTGAAGATTGGAGTGTGAAATTTGCTGCTTGGTAATGCCAGATTTCATTTCATTCCAGTTCTTAACATACCAAAAGAACATGGAAGCTCTTTAATTTATGCAATGTGTTGAGAAAATTAACAAATTTAATACCCAGCAATATTGCATGGCATCTGTAATTTGATTCTCAAAACTAATGTCTTATGCTTAAAAAATGTGAGGTGCTGTGTCACATCCAAGGCACAATCTGAGCTAAACGTTGTCTGGATCTAATACGATGAAAATTCATTTTCATGAGATAAGAAAAAGAAATACCAGCCAATCATAGTCCTGCCCCAAAGATAAATTAACATGTTATGACAAGTTTCTTGTTAATTTAACTATGCTTTTAATAAGCCATTCATCAGGGAGGAAGCAGCAGGATCTTGTCAATTGTTAGTTTTTAAAACTGAAAGCCCTATTTATTCTCCAGCCATAAAATGAAATCTATAAATGTGTACATTTGAATGGACCATTTTATGCAGAAACTATGTAAAATGAGCCTGATAAACAATTCAAAAATCAACCATCTTAGAAATACAGCATTCCACAATGAACCAAAACACATCACTAGGAAACACAGCTCTTCCATCCAGGCAACTAGATTGCTCCATAAAGCAAATGGATAGAGGCATTCCTCTCTATAGAGCAGAACAGAAAATACTTCATCAGAGAGAAGTACTGATTCAGCAAAGATGGCAATGGGAAGACCATACTTGTCAAGGTCAATAAAGGAGAGGTCCATTCATAAGGCACATGGTATGGAATATGGCTTTATAGTAAGATCTTAAAACCATAAGACCAAAGGATTTACATTTGCACTGTTTATAATAATCATAGAGAATTCTGGGGATTAATCATAGAGGATTGAGTCATACCTAGCGGTAGCGTTTACATGAAGTCTTCATAGAATCTCACTTCTGCAAGAAGCCTCTGGAATGACTCCATCGAACTCTTACTACCAAAATGACTTTTCTGCCCATGCTCACATGCTTCTCATACAGGTCCTTCAGTCCAAAGTTCTCAATATCAAAGTTGCTTTATGTATTTTGATTTAATAATAATATTGTGTATGTGTCTATGTGTGTAAGTACTTGTGTGGATACATGTGTACACACATGTCTGTAGGGGCCAGAGGTTGAGGTTGGGTGTCTTTATAATTCACTGTCTTAGGCTTTGAGACAGGGTCTTGCTCTAAGCACAGAGCTTACTAATCAGTTGGACCATCTGGCCAGAAAGTACTGGGAATGCTCCTATCTTTATTTTTCCCTTTGCTCTGTACTAGGATTACTGCTGAATGCCAGCACTCTTGATTTTTATAGGGGTACTGGGAATTCCAATTCATGTCATCATGCTATTGGAGAGTATTTTACCAACAGAGCTATCTCCCCAGCCCCTCATTCTTTCTCTTGAATTTTGAAAATTGCTTAGTCCAAAATTGGCTCTTCCATTTCATCCTTTCTACTCCTAACATATTCCTTCCTAGTTTATGTCTTAATCTGGGTAATTTGTGTTTATTTGTAGTTAAGTTCTGGTGCAAATGCAATTTTCCTAAAGAATGTAATTTCTCCAGGTTTTTCCCATGTCTGAGGTCATCTCATACATAAGATAGACATGTTTACAGTGCTCCATAAAGACTTCTAGACACTATTTGTTGAGCATACACTTGGGGTGAGAAACAAAGAACAGGGAGAGATCAATAACACTATTGACTTCCTGATGTGACTTATGAAATCTAATATGTGATAAAGATACTAAAGTAGCATGACTAATAGAAGTCTCTCTCTCTCTCTCTCTCTCTCTCTCTCTCTCTCTCTCTCTCTCTCTCTCTCTCTCTTTCTCTCTCCTCACTATTTAACCATCGTGGTATTTTCTGTGATTTTATTCTCTTTTTATTGAAATTAGATTTTCTTATATAATATATTCTGACTAAAATTTCTTCTGGTCCTCCCACTCTTATCAGATCCCGTCTGAACTCCCCTTCCACTCAAATTTATATTCTTTTTCTTTCTCATTAGTAAACAGTCTCCTAATTTTTTTTAAAGGTAAGTCAAAGAAACCATTGTATTTTCTTGTAATGCCTAGGTATTTCAAAATTCTGAGTACTATATACATAATGACTTTGGGTGCCTATAAGAACAGCTCTTGGAAGTTACTGCATGAAAGTTCTTCTATATGGGCAATAAAATGCATATAATTTCATTTTGGTAAAATAGTATCAACTTCTTCTGCATTCTTCTCCTCCTCCTTTTCCTCCTCTTCCTCCTCCTCCTCTTCCTCCTCCTCTTTTCTTCTTCATTCTCCTTTTCTTCTTTCTTCTTTTCTTCTTCCTCCTCCTCTTCTTCTTCTTCCTGTCTTGCTTTGAATGTT
This sequence comes from Mus caroli, assembly GCF_978045245.1. NCBI lineage: Eukaryota > Metazoa > Chordata > Mammalia > Rodentia > Muridae > Mus > Mus caroli. The sequence continues at coordinate 46,498,771 of NW_028227274.1, read as the reverse complement.
CCACATTATGATGTGATTAGTGTTTTTTCTTTTAAACTCTCTGATTGGAATTTTTGTTAGGTATTTCTCAAAGTGGAGATATCATTAATGTCATGATGTTATTTTCTCAATTTCAATAAATATCTCTTTGATAGCCACTCAGTTTCCATTATTCTAGCCTAATCTCCTTTGGGAAAAGTTTAAATATGGGGATGATGAAATTGGAGAGCCTATAGGAGTCATTTTGATAAGTGGTTTTGTTCCTATACATATAGTCATAGTCTCAAAATAAAAGTTTGGTCCCCAATGCAAATGACCAGCTTGGAAGAAATTTGAATCTTTTCTAACTCATAGAATACCAAGCAGTATAGGAAATAAAAAGTCCCTTAATTTAGTCATTTAAAAATGCAAAGTAAATCACAGCACAGTGATCCCATATTCCCGCCAGAAACTATAAGATGAAAAATGCAGAAAATGTCAAGAGTTGGAAACTTTGTAGATGAGATGGAATTTTTATATCAGTACTGATTATAAATTGGAAAACTTTACAATGTCTACCAAGGAAAATATATGTCACCTGATCCTGTAAGCTCAGTCCTGGGAGTGTGCTTGGTGGAAAGGCATGCTTTATCATATTATGATTATTTGTATTAGTCTCAGAAGACAAGCAAACTGAATATTTGGTATTACAGTTCATTGTTAAAAGGAACAGTTATTGCTTTAGGCAACAATTTGCTTTGATTAAAGAACATGAGAGATATATGAAAAGCTAACCAATAGATGCAACAGATGCATACTGTGTTTTATAAAATAGAGAACCCAGATTTAAGATTTAAGATAAAATTCTTGGATGATAGTTTCTGGTGGGAATACAAGTGTACGTTGGGGTAGCTGTTAGCTCTAGCTCTTGATCTGGGAATGAGTTATCTGTGGGTTCATTTTCTGTATAATTTTAAGAAGTCATCAGTAAATATTGCCTGTATGCTTTTGCTAGCATGTTACAAACGGGTTACTAAAATATGTTTGAAAATTTAATATAAGTTTGCCTGGATACAATAAATAATATGACTGAGCTGTATGATAATGATTTCCACTGGGTGTAAATATAAGATGCTGTCAACATGAATTCTAAGATTATTACCACTTTGCATAATGAAATTAAGACTATATGCAATTTTACTTACAAAAGAAATTCATGAATAGTATCAATTATCTTTAACTTTTATACACTGTTCAAAATAATGATAGTGATAATAAATCAATTGTTCTTTGCTTTCTTGACATTTCATTTTATTCTTGAAATTCTTTTGATTCCTATTTGGAGAGATGAGCATTGAAGTGTAAAGTATTTCAAGGTTAATATCTCTAGAAGTTATGAGAAACAAGGCAGACTAGCTAAATCACTTCCCTGGTGTAAACATTCTCAGGAGTCAACTGAAGATTTCAAAGGGACATTCACCTGAAATTCAACATGTGTCTTTGTTCACATTGATATTGTCCTCAAAGTGGCACATTTTTATTCTTCAATGTACACATACAGTGAGAGATGCAAAATACATTTGAGCTCATTATGACATCATCATCTGATCTAATAAGTTTCAAAAGGCCAAAACCACTTTCACTAAAAAGATAAAAAAAAAAGACTGATCTTAAGAGGGTTGTAAAATAATTATAAAAATGGAGGAAGACTATAACCTATCTAAATGATATTTATAAGATTAAATTTCCTCATTATTTTGATCAATGGATAGCTGATTGATTGCAAATGATACCCTCCCATTATTAATGAAACCTAGCAATTCCATTAGAGTAATATGCAGCAGTTGTACTTTAATTCCCTTGATGAGCATATCATTCATACTTTTCAGAGCTCAGGAATGCAGAACAAAAGCAAAACTCCTTAGAAGGTTAAATGGAAGGACTGAATTAGTAAAGGGACTGTTTATGTTGTTCTCCTGGATAAAAAGGTTTGTGATTTTAAGTCTTTTATACTATCATATTATACTGTCAATTGTTTTTTGTGTCTTGTTTTTGTTGTTGTTAATCATTTGTCAATTTTTACTCTATTTCAAGACCTAAGTTTTAGCAATTTTATTGAATATCACAAATTCATCAATTTCCTGTTACCTGATATTTAAACTATTCCAACAAATTGAAAAGCAAATGTCCATGAGGCTAAACTCTGTGTTTCATCCAATTTAAAAAGAAGAAAAACCCCTCCAAATGCACAGACGTCTTAGTAATTTAGATTTAATAGCCTGACTCTGAGATTCAATAACACCCTGTCCTTGACAAAGCCCTCTTCTACTAATGGATACCGTTCCCCCTCCCCACATCGAATACAAAGGTGTGCTGAGATGCTGAAGCAATAAATCAAGGTCACATCAAATAATTTATGTTCTTACGGTTAGCTGTGTGTGGGTGCAAATAAGCACTCCATTGTGATAATTATAGAAAATATGTGGAACATTTTTGTCTAAATGTAATTTTCCAATATAGAATTTGAGTAATGCAAATTTATACAGCTGTGAAAATCAAATATAAATAATTACTTTCCTATAGTTGGCAATTTCAAATGATTCTTACATGTGTCAATGATCTCATTTGCGCTCATAATATGTAATTGTGATTTCAATGGAAATTACAAATTAAATTTATTAAAAATGAGTTTTAAATGCATCTTGGTTTACATATCCACCCTCTCAAATAGTTTTCTAAATACTCATGCTTTATGTAGTAAGCTCTTGGGAGGAAATTCTATGAGAGAGATTAAATCTAATACTCAAGGAATTTAAAGAGTAATAGTTTGTTAGGATATCTATTGTTACTTTTGATGTTAAAGAACATTTAACTGTTTGTTGCCATAGAAAGGAAAGGCTTGGCCTTGTTTTTTGTTTTGTTTTGTTTTTTTGTTTTTTTGTTTTTTTTTTTTTTGTTTTTTTTTTTTTTTTTTTTTTTTTTTTTTTTTTTTGTAGGAGATTGAGCCCAGGGCCTTAAATGTTCTAGACAATTGCCCTACAATAAATTTCATTCAAGCCAAAATAGAAATGTTAAAAAAATATAAATCAGGAATTTGAAGCAAGTAAAAAAATCTTAAATGAAAGGAGAGAACAGAGAAATGTCCTTGGAGGAATAGATATAATTCAGAGTTTCCAAGACAAATGAACGTATGTATGAAGCACATATAAGAATCCAATGTGATAAAGCCCTAGGACACTAGGGAACACATGTCTGGTGTAATGACAATCTCAGCCCTCATGGATTCGAGTCACCTGGAAATAAAAACACTTCACAGTAAAGTTGCCTTATTATTTTAGAGAAAATATAACTTTCTGTGGGATCTCCATCCTCTTGTATTTTTTATAACTTGGCATAATATTTATATATCTAATTTATGTGGACACTTATACATGTAATTAAACTGATCAAATTCTTTATGGCTCATTTATGTGTATATAAATACAGTATTTTTAATAAAGCAGAGATCATGCCCCTTTTGATTTTCATACTACTTACAATTTAAAGGTTCCAGATTATATCTTCCCTTTGATAAAGTAATTAGGAATATATGATAATGGAGAAGTAAGATTTTTTAAAAAAGAGTGTGCTATGAGATGGAGCAAAGTGAAGTCATTTAGTACTGTGATGTCCCCAAATTGATGCTACATGGGTGTAGATGTATCTGTCTATACAGTAAATTCCAGCTTCGGTGTCAGTGTCAAGTCACACAGTTATCAAAAGCCCTAAAAACCAAAGAGTGACTTAGATGGGAAGAGTAACTTCTGACAGCTAGCCAGTAAGATAGACTGCACCAAAAGCTACAGACAGAACTCTCTAATTCCTTTTGTATTAGATGAAAACAATGTGTTATGTCCAGCTAAAGGAGCAGCTACAGCAGTAGAGAGCAGGATGTAAATGACATCATAGGACTTGAAAATAGACCAGATATAAGAGAAGGCTTAAGAGAATATTTATTTCAAAATTCATTTTAAGATTTCATGTCATTTTTGACTTTGCCGTTAAAAGGACTGATACCAATATCAGGATAAAGATTTTGCACTGATGGTAGTACACTGTGGGGAACATGAGGAAGTACACGACTCTCCTAAAGAATAGTGTGTGTTCTCTAATTAATATAATCAGAAGTCTGGTGAATATGTTGGAATTAATCTTACAAGTATTTGATGCAGTATAAACAAATATGGTCAGGTGTGTGAATATACTGACTCATGAGATGTAGAAATGCTTTGGCTGAATGACTAGAGACTTAAACAGCATATGAATGGATACTTATTAAAAATATATTTGGGTAATATTTTTGTGGATATATCTTTCCAAATGGTGAGATATATAGATGCCTTTATCTTGTGTGTTTGATTACCTCATCAGAGAAAGAATCCAGTAGAGCAGTAATAGCCAACCTCTTTTTATATTATACTGCCATTCTCCAATGTGTCTATGAACAAAGTGGTCATGGTAGCAGAGATGCACATTAAATATAGGCTTAACAAAATGAGCTTCCAACCATCAAAGTTGAGTTAAACTCTACCAATGATGGAGACAAATACTAAGATATTTAATATGGAGTGACCATGTGACCAGGTGACAGATTGACTACTTTGAATACTTCTATCATAGAAAGATCATATCCTTGCTGTAATAAATACTTATTCTGCTATGGTTTTGCCCTCATTATTTATGATATTTATGTCAAAACCAGACACTTACAAAATAATTGGCATTGCATTCAACACAGCATTTTTTTCCTAAAGAAGGAAGTAGCTTAACACCCATATAAATATATGGCATTGGTTTCAGCCTCCTGGTATTCACTGGTATTGCCATATTGCCAGCATCCTGAAGCAGCTAGCTTATAAGGGAGAAATGGTCTTGTAAAGATATAATTACAGAGCCTCCTGAATAGAAGTTTCCTGAAAGGCTAAGGCAAATTTCTATAGAAGGATATTTGAATTCGGAGTTAGGATCCAATATATGGGACTATGTCTTGCATACCCAACATTTCCAGGTTCAGGAATCAAGGGTTGGAATGGGAATGGCATCAGTCACCATAACCTGTAGTGATTCATTAACAAATAAATTTTCTTCTCTGTTCACACAAGCTTAGGTGCTTGGAAGTCTTCATTCTAGAGAAAACAGACTCTGCCTGGGGTCATAACAAATGGAAGCTAAAGCTAAGAGTTTCCCTGGCCATTTTTGGCTCTTGATGCATTTGTGTCAACAGGCTGAAACATTCATTACACTGGAATAATTGTTTCATGTTACCCGGGAGAAACTTAACTGTTTCTTCTCTAAGGAAACAAGGAAGAGTATGTCTGGAAGGCAGACGATTTTTGGAAGTCACTTGGAGTTACCATGTCCTGTAATTAAGGTCAGTAAAAACTACAAAACCTGTAGACAGACAGACTGACCATTCTATGATAAAGGTATTCAATCAAGACCCTGCTGAGATCTTGAAGGAGGAGAAAATACAGAATGAAGAACAAAGAGAAGTAATTATAAATACCATCTAAGGCATGGGACTAGTTACAGAAACCATGATTGTCATCACCATGAGTGTTCTTATTTTAGAAGCACAACAATATCATCCAACCAGAGTCACCCAGAGCTCCCAGGGACTGCAGCACCAACCAAAGAGTACATATGGTGTTACATATGGCTCCAGTTGCATATGTAGCAGAGGATGGCCTTGTCAGTCATCAATGGGAGGAGAGGCCCTTGGTCCTGTGAAGACTCGATGCCCCAGTGTAAGGGAATGACAGGGCGGTGAGATGTGAGTGTGTGGGTGAAGGAAGATCATCATTGAAGCACGAGGAGGGGGCATGGGAGAGGGGGTTTTCATAGGGGAAACAGGGAAAGAGGATAACATTTGAAATTTAAATAAATAAAATATCTAATAAAAGAAAAAAGCTGAAACAACACAAAAGAAAGAGTATAAGAGCCTTAGGGAATGAAACACAGTCTCCTAAATACAGCGGGATGAAGACAAATATGAATTCCTAGAGGCTGAAGCAGCAGACCCCAGATGGGGTCCTAGAGCTGAAATGAACATGTGTCCCCTACGCAAATCGAGAAGCAATCTCCAACTGATAAAACAATTCAAATCAAAACTTGTTTGTTTGTTTTTTTTTTCAAGGGAGTCAGTCTCATTGGGGAAACAAACTACCCTGAAGGATAGTGTGAATGCCAAGCAGTAGATGGAAAACAGAAAAGGTCTTCGAAGGCATCTTTGGAGATTTCTTTTTTTTTTTTTTTAAATTAGGTATTTATTTCATTTACATTTCCAATGCTATCCCAAAGGTCCCCTACCTGCTCCACCGCCCATGATGTCATGTCATAGGTTTTATTGTTGCTGTTGCAGTTAATAAATATGGGGTTTTTTATTATTTATAAAAGATTGTGTGTGCAATATATACAGATACATGTGTTTTAGTCCCCCTATTTATTTATTATGCAAGATTGCATTGGTTGAGCTAATATAGTAGTTAATTATTGTTGAATCTATACAATCATGTTTAAGTTGCTATAAACACTTCTTGCGACACATTGTATTCTGTGGGAAGATGTGCACATGTTCAATTATAATATATATAACATATATGACCATTTATGTCATAATAAGTGAGATCATGAACTTCCTTATTGTCTGTACTTAGAAATTAAATGTGACATAAGCAGGCATGATTTGGTGTCCAGCTGACAAGGGGTGAAGATTTTGCTGTTAAATTATTAGTGTATGCTTGTTTTTAAATTTGGAGAATCTTAAGTATGTGAGTTTTTGTTTTCATAATTCCTATACTTCCCTCTCTCCTTCCACTTCCTCCCATGTATTCTATCTCCCTCTTAAATAAAGATGGTTCCTATTTGTTAAATAGCATTTCCCTCTTCCCTAAGTCCATTCACTGTTGCTCATATGTATTATGTGTAGTGGCTGAGAACCTTTAATGAGGAGCATCTCTAAAGAAATCTAATTCTGTTCCCCCAGGAGTCATTTATTACCTGTAGCTTTCATGTTAGGATGGGGCCTTGTGAGCTCTCTTGGGCAGGGATGTTCTTTGCAGTTGTGTCTTTTAGCTGGGTCAGCTGTAGAATTCTGAAGAACGCTTCTGGTTTTACTTCATTTCATTGTTTTTAATATTTCTATTTGTTTCCTGGGTTAAATAACCCCAGTCCTTAGACCTTACTGTATCTGACCAAAATTTTGAGATTTCTTTTTTTTATAAGTAGAGAAAGCTGTTAATGCTTCTTGGTGTCAATGCACAGAGATCTGGACAAGCATGCGGGGGAAGAGGCTTTTCTTGGGTAAGCAAGATGGTTAGCAAAATTATATATATATATATATATATATATATATATATATATATATATATATCCTTACCAAAAAAACCATGATTTTATTCTACCCTGACGTTTCAAACATCTTGTGTGGTTTTAAGCTTACAAGAGTACCTTTTTCATTAAATAAAATAATACATGTAAACAATTGAGCATGGTATTATCAGAAATATAGCCAGAAAGAAACATTATCAATCCTGCTTGCTTATTTGTTTTATGTTAAACTCGCCGATCATTTAATAATTCATCACTTCTGAAATAACACAACTTAAAGGCTGTCTGTGTGTAAAGAGGCAGAATGCATGAAAACCAGACACAGCGAGAAAACAATCAACAGGAGCAAAGACTGTACCTCTTTCAGAATATTATTTTCAGGACCAATGGCTACCTTGTTGAGTTCCATTACCGTGAAGTGGCTCAGAAAAGAGCAGAGGGAACACAAGCGTCCCTGACTATGCATTAGCTCCATCATCCTGCCTTGACTAACTTAAGCTGCCTGTACACCCTCAGGCCAGAGACCTTGTCTTCTGTGTTTTGGGTAATCAAAAGTACACAGTCAATTTTTAATAATTAATAATAATTAATATTGAATCTCATTCTCTGGGCAGCACTCCCAGTATTGATGATGTCAGTAAGGATCATGTCTTTCAGAGCAGCATGGACCAGACTCTCAAATAATTTCAGCTCACAACACTTTATGCTTGATTATTATACAACCTCAAATATATACATGTGTGGATCAAATATTTATTAATAATTAATCTTAAATTTATTTAAACCAGTCTTTGATATATATTATAATGTTGCAAAATATTAAATACAAAAGTAAATTTATACACTAGTGAAATAAGAGAACTTGTTTTTTGTTACATAAAAACTTAAACCTTGCCTGAGTATTTCATACTATAGGATATAGAGAGTGCTCAATAGACTTGGATTTGATTAATATTTTTATAATCATTTAGGCATAAATACTCAGCATGAAATGACAGAATTATTTTTAAGGCCATTATAGAAAGTCATGGAAATTGTGCCCTGATTCCTAAATAAAATTAGTTTAGCATTTTCATCATCTTTCATCTGTCTGATTTCTCTGCATGTGTGATATATTCAGATTTCCTTTTGTTTAGGGATTTCTCACTTCATCAATTGTAAACAGTAAGGACTGTAAGATTGTAAATCATATTAGTATGCTGTTTTCATGTTGGTCATATATACAGTAAGTAATGAGACCCTGAGGAAAGAAAAATACTCAAACCTCTCCTCTTTAATCAGTTGCCTCTATAAAAGATTTTATGAACACAGACAACTTCATAATGTCATATCAGAGAGCTCAGCCTCTCCACTAATGTGATTATTGCTTCATCAGCAATATATTTTGTTATAAAATATGTTACAATTTAACTTAAAAATGAATTTTAGCTTTGACAACCCTAAGCATTGAAAGGTGTCTTTCTTCATGGTTTGGTCTTATAAGTCTAAATTGAATAATTTTCTGGGATACATAAACATCAAAGATAATGATGACAATGACAGTTGGTCTGCCTGAGACATGACAGTCTTCTGTGACTCACATTCTTAGTACTCTCTTGTTTTAGGATTTGTTCCAAATAAGAATTACTGCATGATTAGCCTGTAAGCAAAACTCCTGTGATCAGTTCATATCTCTTGAGAAATAGCAACTTCATCCATAGAGGATAGGAAGCAAAAGACTAAGATGTCCATATTAGAAAATGTCATTTATTTATATCTGTATCTATATTTATCTTCACCTGTCTATAATGTAATGCCACCGGTTTTATTTTTTCCATTATTGAACTGCTAAATAAAACTTGATCTGAAACTGCCTGTATACCTAGTTATGTGTGATCTCAGTTTTAAATAAACCAACCTCAGTCAGCCTAGGAACACATGCTCTTAGAAATGAGACCAACTCAAAATCAATTGCTTTGTCTGCAGCACTGGGCTGCTGATTGATCATTCTGCATAAGCAAAATGCTTCATCAAACCATACCCAAAGGGAACAACTGATTGATTAGCTCTAACCACTCAAGATGCCCCAGCATGCCACTCTCTCCCTTTGCTGCTCATAAAGAACCCCTCCTTATGCTGCTGCATGGAGATCTATCAGTTCAGAATCCTGAATATGATTCATCTCAAGTTTTTCCTTTTAACACATCCAGTTTAGCTGATGGGGACTAGTATTCTTTGTAGACAATCAAAGGATTTAAAATTAGCTCTACTACATGTAATCTGAGATGTATGGTAATTTTAAAGCTAAATCTCTAAAATACCTTATAATTTGATTTTAATTATCAATGGATCAACGGTCTGACATTTATTTTGAGATCAATATTCTGCACTTCAAAGCCAAGAACTGATAATATGAGAAATGGACATGAGAAATTCTACTGGGCTCAGTTTATATGTGATAGGTTGTTGAAAATATTCACTCTATTCAATTAACTATTAAAATTTAGCATAAAACAAATATGGAATGTACAAATTATTTAGTTTGTTAGATTATTATTTAGTAAGAATTTAGATATTTGTTGCTTTCTTGTTGGTTATATTGTATATTTTTATGCTTTATTTTATCTACACTGTTTTACATATTTATGTATGTATATATACATATATACACACATACATACATACATACATACATACATACATACATACATACATACATATATATTTTTCCCCCTGAGGAGTAACTATGTGAGCTATTTTTATTTCTAAAATGATAGCAACCAAACCAAAAGCAGCAACTGCCTTTTAAATTGCTTCTGGGCAAAAAAAAAAAAAAAAAAAAAAAAATCACAGGAAGATAACTGCCAGATTCTGGGTGTAGAATAGGAAATCTGTGCTGCAGATATTTTTAAATGTTTAGTAGCTCCATTCAAATGATCACTTTAGGTTTGTGATGAGTACATAAAATTTGTAAACGTGCACCTTATGAGAAAACTTCTTTCTTGACTCTCATACATACAGCCAGTACACACCTTGCGGAGCCTGCAGCACCTGTGGAGCTTGGCTCTGTGTGATTTTTATACAAAATATTGCTGTGCTTAATCTCATTCACTTTTACAGTTAACACTATCATGATAACCTAGAAAGACAAAGTTTATAGGCATCTTGGCCCAAACTAGATACTATTATCAGGCCCAAACTGTCTACTATTTGATTATGCTCACTGCCTGCACCAAGAGTTTGGAGTTAAATGGACAGGAAACACGTGCATAGATAGCTGTTTGGCTTGGCACCTAGGCTCCACTCAGCCTTCTTGACAGGAACATTCTAAAAGAACACTGATGTGGTAGAGAGGAATACTGCCTTCTTCTGGCATTTTCTTGTGGACTGATTTATTTATTAGCAATGATAAATCCTGCTTTTTTATTATATATTTTCTTCATGCTATCTATCACCTTTCCTGGTTTCCTCTCTGAAAGTCTCCTATACCCTCCTCCGATCCTGCTCCCCAACCCACCCACTTCTGCTTCCTGGTCCTGGCATTCCCCTGTACTGGGGCACATCATCTTCACAAGACCAAGGGCCTCTCCTCCCATTCATTGATGGCCGACTAGACCATCCTCTGCTTCATATGCATCTAGAGACATGAGCTCTGGGGGTACTGGTTAGTTCATATTGTTGTTCCTCCTATAGGGTTGCAGACCCCTTCAGCTCCTTGAGTACTTTCTCTAACCCCTTCATTGGGTGACCTGTGTTCCATGCAAATGTGCATTAATCTCGGGGGGGGGGGGGGTCAGATATGCAAGTCAGGCTGGACTCTAGGCTCAGCAATTACAAGGCTACTTTTTAAGGCAAATACCAGTTAATCAACTCTGCATCCACCCCTGCCCCAGTGAGAAATGATTTCTTTTCTAACATTTCAATGTATATCTCTTTTGATTCTCTGTGCATTTGGTTACAGTTGATGAAACTAGATGATAAATCTAGGTTTTGAATAATCTTCAAATTCACTGAAGGAATCATTTGGAAAACATATTGTACAGTTTTAAAAGGTGACATTAAGATTTCCTTAGTGGCATAGCTCCAATTATAATTGGAGCTATAGAAGACTTGACCCTCTTATACTATTTGCCCTTGATAAAACACAAAGAACTTGCATGATATTTGAGACAATATAGAAAATTAATTTGATTTTTAAGACCTATCAACGTAATGCCAACCCTAAGGATTTGGTATTATTTATCTCCTTGGTTTTATAACATCCTGAAATACTTTTCACATAAGAAGATACTTGCATTAAGCAATACTATTATTTCATAATTAACTACAGAATTTAAAAATAAATACATACTAACTGATTTTCATTTTAATCCTTATATTAATAGAAATACTTTGTAATATCTGTTGAAATTGCCCTTTGTAGTTATTCTATGATTGAAAAGAACTCAATTCAAGTTATTAGTTCAAACATATATGCAATCATTCCCGTCTAATTGGCACAGATATGCTGAACTTAAAAATCAAGTTTAGAAAATTAATACTCCTTGCAAGGGACCTTATTAGAAATCACGCCAATCATGTCAAGACCTGATTGCCTCCTTACAATTGGAAGAGCCTCACTAATAAATTAGCAAAGTCATACCAGCTCTGCCAATGGTAAAATTATCTGAATATATGTGATTCCATGTTTAAGCTGGGCAAACACAAAGCTAAAGTGTTACCTGATATCACGTTGTATATATATTGACCAGATGTACAAGTTACAGAGCACTTTGAAGTTTATAGCCAATAAACATTTTAAATATTGAAATGCATTAGACTGAAAATAAATCCCCAAGTGTGGGAATTTGAAAGAAGTGATTAGAGAATAAAATATTTTTTGTTAGTGTTCTCTGTTGTAGCCTGGGTAAGAGAGACCATGGCAGGCTAGGGAGTGAGCAGAGGTAGAGATGTTGCTTACCATAGGTAATGTGCAGCTCACATCTGAATCCTGACCATTAAAAAGCAATGAAAAATCTATGGGTTGCTGTGCTCAAAGAAAACATTAAATTATGTTTGGTAAGTTTTCAATGAAAAGACATAATGTTTGGTAATTGGGTGGCTTGAAATGTGACACAAAATTGGTCTTGCTTAGCCTGGCAGACCCCAATTTTGGTGAAGCAAAGAGAACCAAAAATGGCGGTTTGTTAATAGGAGGGTGGGCATGTCTGTGCAGAATTGTTTAAGCTGCTTGATAGCAGTTGGATCTGCCTCTTGGTATCAGACTTTGAAATTGTTGCTTAAAATACTGTGGTCTGCAAGCAGTTTCATAGTGCTGTTCTCTAAGACTCTGTGGTAGAATGGGCACAGCAGCTAGCAGCTTCTTTGTTTTAAAGATGATAAACATACTCTCAGGGGAGACTCTGGGAACAAAGAAGTCGCATGCATCTGTTTCAGATGCCAGGGAAATCTTTCAGGCAGGGAATTTTCATCGCTCTGTAGAGGACTAAGGTATTTATTTGTCACTGACAATTTCCGTTTTGTAAGGAAGACCAATGAGAGCCTTAAATAATAGGTGTGGACAGAGAACCCATGGGTAAGCAGTTTCATACCCATCTCCATAAGATCTGTTATTTTGGCATGGAGACTTTTTTTACTAGCGAGGAGTGAGAAAAATGAATAGATCGTCTGGGGAGAGTGGCATCTTTCATCTTAAAACACAGAAAGTTCTTAAGCTGAGGAAGAAGTTTGGATGGGGGAGATTACGTGGAGACCAGGGCAAGAAGACAATAGAAATCATTTTTAATCGAAGATATAAAACTTCAAATTGATACTAATTATTAGGTCAGATACTTTTCATCTACCTCCCATGGAATATTCACATGCTATTTTTAAAAATTGAATAGTTTTATCACTTGCACATACGTAAAAGCCAAGACTCCAAAACTTATCATTGGTCATGGGCTACAACCACAGGGGTCAATAGGTAGGGTGCAAATATCTGCATCTGATTCTTTCAGCTGCTTGTTGGGTCTTCCAGAGTGCAGTATGCTAGGTCCCTTTTTGTGAGTTCTCCATAGCCTCAGTAATACTGTCAAGCTTTGGGACCTTCCCTCAAGTTACATCCCACTTGGTATCGGTCACTGGACCTTCTTTTCCTCAGTCTCTTCTCCATTTCCATCCCTGAAGTTCTTTCAGACAGGAACAATTATAGGTCAGAGTTTTGACTGTGGGATGGCAACCCCCTCCCACATTTGATGCCCTGTCATCCTGCTGGAGGTGAGCGCAATAAGCTCCCTCTCCCTACTGTCAGGCATTTCATCTAAGGTCCCTTTTTAAAAGAGTCTCTCACCTTTCCAGTCTGGTGCATTCTGGAGGGTTCCCCCAACCTTCTACTTCCTGAGGTTGCCTGTTTACATTCTTTCTGCTGGCCCCCAAAGCTTGAGTTCTTTTCCCTTACCCAATACCAGATCAGGTTCCCTTCTCTCCCCAAACACCTCCCTGTCCACCTTTGCTCCCAGGTCCTTTCCTCCTTCCCTCCCCACTTGTGATGACTTTCTTCTCCCTTCCAAGTGGGACTGAGGTGTCTTCACTTGGCCACTTCAGTTTGTTGAGCTTTTTGAGTTTTGTGTACTGTATATTGGGTATTCTATAGGTTGGTTTTTGTTTGTTTGTTTGTTTGTTTGTTTGTTTGGGTTTTTTATGTTTTCTTGGCTAACATCCACTTGTTAGTGAGTAGTATTGCATTGTGTAAACGAACCACATTTTTTGTATCAATTCTTCTGTCATGGGACATCTGGGTTGTTTCCAGCTTCTGGTTATCACAAATAAGACCACTATGAACATAGTGTTACATGTGCCCCTGTGCCATGTTGGGGCATCTTCAGGGTATATTCCTAAGAGTGGTATTGCTGTGTCATCAGGTAGATATATTTCCAATTTTTTGAGGAACCTGCAGATTGGCTGTACCAGTTTGCAATACCACCAGCAATGGAGAAATGTTCCTCTTTCTCCACATCCTCGCCAACATGTGTTGTCACCTGGGGTTTTGATCTTAGCCATTCTGACTGGTGTAGGGTAGAATCTCAGGGCTGTTTTGATTTGCATTTCTCTGACCACTAAGGACTTTGAAAAATGTATGTTTTTCAAATTTTGTGAGTATACATAACTTTAGATTTACTCAATATAAACATAATTACTATGTGCTTGGGGAACAAGTTGAAGTCAGTAAATGAATCTGTGGATGAAGAAGAGAAAAATCTTCTATTTTTTTTTTTACAAGTTTAGCTTAGCCCTTTTATTCAATAATAGCAATAATGGAATGAAGCAAAACATATTTGATACATCCCATGATTAACTTCCTCCCCTCTCTGTTTCTCTGTCTCTCATTCTTTTTTTTTCCTCTCTCTGTCTTTCTCTCTGTGTGCATCTCTGTGTGTGTCTCCTACATATAAAAGCATTCTTTTTATTTTCCAAATAATGTGTCATGAGAGGAAGTATAAGTAGTAACTTGTCTTAATTATTGCTCTGTTGCTGCAACAAAACATCATGGCCATGGCAACTCTAGAAGAAAGCATTTAATTGAGGCTTCCTTACAGTTTCAGGGGATTAGACCATTATTTTTGCGATAGGAAGCTTATTGGCATGCAGGCAGACATGGTGCTGGAGAAGTATCTAAGAGCTCTATATCCAGATGCAGAGGCATTGGTAAGAGAGAGTCACTGGACTTGGTTTGAGTCTTTAAAACCCTCTAAACTTGTCCCAGTGACTCACTTTTCCCAAAAAGATTCCAACTCTTAATCCTTTTCAAATAGTTCACTATCATATAACTAAGCATTTAAATCTATGAGCCTATGGAGGCATTCTTATTCAAATTACCATATTCTACTCCTGACTTCAATAGGTTTGTAACCATGTCATAATGCAAAAATGCATTCAATTCATCTTTAAAAGTTCTGATAGTCTAAGATATTCTCAAGAGTTTAAAAGTCCAAAGTTCAAAGTCTCTTCTAAGACTCATTGTAATCTCTTAAGTGTAAATGTTGGTTAAAATAAAAAATAAAAAACCAGATCACATACTTATACAGTGACACAAGATATATAGTATCACCCCAAAAGGGATGATAGGAAGCTTGTGAGGAAATATTGCACCATAGCAAAACAAAAACCCAGTAGGAAAAACTCCAAAATCTGCATCTTAATGTCTAATGTCAAATCACTTTTCAGATATCCACTTTCTTTTAGTGTTGTTAACTACAATATACGTCTCTCTTTTCGGCTGGTTCCACACTCTATTAGTAACCATTCTTGGCAGTTATCTATGATTGTGGTATCTTCAACATTTGGGGTCTCCAACAAAGTTGTGCTTCACTCAGTGGCCTCTTTCGCTTTGCAAGGAAATCTCACAACCCACTTCTTGTATTCTTGACTCTAAACCAATAACCACGTGACTATAGCTGCCCAGTTCTTCTACTTGCAGTGTCTTGAATTTAGCCCCTTGTTCAAATACATTTTTATCAGCTTTGTGTTTTTGGTGTTTTCTTTCACTGTTTAAACTTTTATCACCATTCACAAATTGGAAGCTTTGTTGTATGAGTTCTTGTCCTTAGATCGATACTCCATTTCTTCCACTTAGGATCAGAATTTTATTTAAAGTTTTTTATCTCCTTGAGCACTGGATTTAGTCTATTATACTTCCTGGTGCTCATTTTTCCTCAAACTACACATTTTATACTTTTTCTTGTCCAGGTTTCTCCCCTTTTATTAGAGATTTGCATAAGAGTGGCTGCAAATAACTACATGGCAGAATCAGTACCTGGCTGTCTTGAAATCTCCTCTGTCAACACTATTAATTCAAAACTCGTCAGCTCAGCCTCATAT
Source organism: Mus caroli (assembly GCF_978045245.1). Lineage (NCBI taxonomy): Eukaryota > Metazoa > Chordata > Mammalia > Rodentia > Muridae > Mus > Mus caroli. Next base: position 46,482,607 of record NW_028227274.1, on the reverse strand, counting down.
ATATATTTTTTTGGACAAGGATAGGAAGAAGCCTCATTTTTGGCAAAACATCACAAGAATAATCTCTAGTCCAATTACTAATATTCTCTTCTGTTCTTAAACTTTTTGAAGTGGGCCACCATAGTTCAAATCACTCTAAGTGCTATCTTTCACACTCCTATTAATTGTCAGCTAAGCACCCACTTAATACATTTAACTGCCTTCTTAATCCAAATTTGTAAATTCTACTGACAAGAAGTGTAGTCATGCCTGTCACAACAATTATTTCCCCACTCCTGGTGTCAATATCTGTCTTAGTCAATGAATGTTCTATTGCTGTGAAGAGAAAACATGACCATGGTAACTGCTATGAAAGGAAGCTATTAATTAGAGCTTGTTTATAGTTTCAAAGTTTTAGTCAATTATTATCATGGTGGGAATCATGCTAGCATGGAAGAAGACATGGTGGTGGAGAAGTAACTAAGGATTCTCCATCCAGATCCAAGGGTAGCAGAAGAGTGAGCCACTGGACTGGGTCTGACTTGGGCACTGGAAACCTCTAAATGCACACCCAGATGCAAACTTCTTACAACAAGGCCATGCCTCCTAATCCCTCTCAAGTAGTGCCACTCCCTGGAAAACAAGTGTTTACATCTCTATGCCTATGGGGGGGTCAGTCTTATTCAAACCACAACATTACATAAAGTGCAAGCAGTTCACTGTGGATCTCTTGAGCATATAAAACTCTTCCTGTGCCTCTCTGTGGTAAGGGAATGGTTAATTGATGCTCAAAATGAAATTACTGAAGTGAAACTGACTTAGGGTTTCTATTTTAATAAAATACCATGATGAACGGGAACTTTGGAGGAAAGGATTCATTTCTACCTACAACTCTCAGTTCACTTAGGAAATTCAGGATAAGAATTTGAGACCAGAAATGAAGCAGAGGCCATGAAGAATGCTGCTTACTGGCTTGCTCCCTGTGGCTTCAACCTTCTTTCTTGTGAAACTCAAAATCACCCACTGAGGGGTAGCACTATTCTTCATGGATGGGCCCAATCATATCAATCATTAATCAATAAGACATTCCACAGGTATTTCTCACACTCTAGTCTGTGGGGTGTTTTCTGAGTTGAGCTTTCCTCTTTATAATGACTATAGCCTTTGTCAGTATGACAGAAATGAGACAACAGATGAAGCATGAGAGTAACATACAAATATATTGCTTTTTACAGGTACTCACTTGGGCAGCTGAGTGCTAGAACCCAGAACCAAATCTATTCCTACATTTTGGGACCCCCTATATCAGCTATGTGCTAAAACCCATATCCAGTCTATTCCTTTACTGAGAAACCCTTACATCCACCTTATACAGGAACATGAATGTGATTTCTTTAAACAAAGACACATATGTGAGATGCTGCTACAATTTAGCTACAGTTTTTGATCTTTGTTACTCTTTACACACACACACACACACACACACACACAGAGAGAGAGAGAGAGAGAGAGAGAGAGAGAGAGAGAGAGAGAGAGAGAGAGAGAATGAGTGAGAGAGAAGAGAGATGATCATGATGATGATGGTCTGACTTGCATTTCTAGATTTTTATCTCTGTACAGCTGTCCTGCAGTAAACTTAGTATAATTACATGTATTTTATGGTACCCACTTTAATACATTTTAGAGTATTATTTACTTAAGAATTTATCATTGAAAAATACAAGTTTTTCCAAATTCTCAATATCTCCCTTCTTTGTTTGTTTTCACCTAGTTATAACCATCTCTGGAGACAACTCCTCGCTCCTTTACTCTTCTTCTGTTACTTCCTCTCACATCCAAGTGGAGTGCAGAAAATAGTGTTCCAATCTTAGAATAAGTGACAGTACTTCTGGGGTAATGAAATTCAATCAATTAAGTATTCAAAAGTGTCTTGCTAACTGTCAAATAGTTACCTAGCAATCACTGAATACTATAAAAATAAAATCCAACTGGTAGAATTCTAAACTGAGGCATTCTCTAAGCCTCTGGGCAGTCTAATCCCATCACTACACATTTGTGGATGTACTGCCATCTTTGCCAGTTCTGCATGTATGGTATTTGGAAGGTTACTGCGAAGAATACATGAGGGTACCTTGTAATCTTTAGTACAAGAACTGGGCTGTTTCAGAAGCCTGTCCTCTCCTTATATGCACTCCTTATAGCCCCACTAGTGAACTATCTGGTGGCTGTATCCATGTTTATCACTTCTTCTGTAGTCTGAAGAATTTTATTGTGAATTTGTTTAAGAATTAGTAATAAAATGAATGAAAATATATCATTGGTGAGAATCAAAATATCTTCTAGTGAATAATGTACCTGAATACTTGTGCCATCTGGCACAAAAAAAAAAAAAAAAGACTTCTCCTTTGTACTCAGCTTCAGTTAAGAAGGATATCCTTCATCCTAAATTTGTAAAATATCTTCCCTCCCTCCCTCCCTCCCTCCCTCCCTCCCTCCCTCCCTCCCTCCCTCCCTCCCTCCCTCCCTCCCTCCCTCCCTCCCTCCCTCCCTCTCTTCCTTCCTCCCTTCCTCCCTTCCTCCCTTCCTCCCTTCCTCCCTCCCTCCCTCCCTCCCTCCCTCCCTCCCTTCCTTCCTTCCTTCCTTCCTTCCTTCCTTCCTTCCTTCCTTCCTTCCTTCCTTCCTTCCTTCCTTCCTCAAAAGGGCATCATGGTATACAATGAGAAAACTGTATATTATAAGCACTTAGCATGATTTGTTGCTATTTACTATCTAGTCATTGAAGAGTCACTTTATGAGTGCTGAGTCTTTCCTCTCCAGGCAGGATAATGGGCTTATTGGCCCATCTTTTCCTCACCTCTCTACAGGAACCTCTGTATGTAAGCATTCTTCTCTGAAGCCTACTCTTGGTAGCAGCATAAATACAATCACTGCAGTTAGGACATCATACCATATTATAACTCAGTCTGTTGTTAAGTATATGATCATGGGCTAATGTATGGATTATTTCTGTCAATATTATCAGCTCTTTCCAATAAAGTGAAGAAAAATTAAGCAATATTTTCTTAAATATGTGTCTTTAGCACAACACCTTGACATAAGACTATTCTTCTTAGTCATAACTGAACTTTTCTCTGCCAGGTGATTCTGGTCAGCACCCAAACATCCTAAGACAATGTCCTTATGATAGCTAAGCACGTTGTCCCACTCAGCAACACCCAGAATCTATTTTAACTAACATTTGAAAAGTTAATATATTTTGAAATAGCTCAGGTCCATCCCCAGTCTCTGGTTCACTTTTTGTTACTTTAGGATATGAGTCTTCTCTACTTGGTGAAGGGAGGGTTACATTTTTACTTCTGTCTGTGACATGCTTGTGTCCATAAGTCTCTGATAAACTCTCCTTTGTGTATTCTGGATCTGTCTGCCTCTTCTTTTGTTCTTTTGACACCTTCTTTGACTATGCTAAGTTCTCATACACTGTTGCTGGTGTTGTACAAAACACTAGCTCACTGGGAAATAGACACATGGTGATTTTTAGGTTCCTGTGAGCTTTGCGGCCCAGTAGCAACATCACCACCAGGTTGACCTCTCTCTTATTCTTACACTCAGATCCAGTTCCTCCTGAGAAGTATTTCACATCCCTCTTGCCACTTTTGTCTCTGAATCTCCTACAGACTCTTAAATTCCTCTTCTTCTTCTCCAAGCTTTTCTTTTTTAACTTAATTCTTTGGATAGCTTCCTAAAACACAAGCCTTATTTGTGCACTTCATTGCTTTTAGTCTTTTAATTGGCTAGCTCATGCCCAATTAAATTGTAAAGTCTTTTATTTCTTAATGTGCACTGTGGATCTCTAAGATGAGAGCACTCTTCTTTGTCTTGCCAGCATATTTGTCTACTAATGATGTTTTATTATACCAAGTCTTCTTATTAATGATGTCAGAGGAACACAGAGGTGGTACTGCCCAATGTTTTTGCTCAACCTTTTAGAACATATACGCAGAATCTGATAGAAGCTCCTATCCTAAATGTCAGTGTCCAGTTCAGATTTAAGTTACTCCTATTCACAAAGTTCCTCTTTGGCAGATTCTATTACTGACTTCAAAAATACTCTTGCCATTTTTCCACACACACTTCCATCCAATTTGCTCAACAAAGCAACAAAATGATTTCTTAGGAAACAACTTAGATGTATTTTGGGATGTTTGGGACTTATATCATCTAAACAATTTAAGTATGTTGGAAGTGTCAAAGAAAATAACTGAACTCTGTCTGTGGCTCTCTTATAGCTTGATCACACTGCTAAGGAAATACTCCATCTCTACTCTTGAAAATAAACACCATATGCATAGGCATAGCCATGTTTTATTTATTGTAACTCCTTTTCTAGTACATGTAGAGATGATATATGTTGCATTTATGAATATTTGCTACAGCATATGCTAAATGTGTCATGGAAACTCTCAAGCCCTTAAGGACTATGATGCCTTTAAACTTATACCACAATATTGTGCTTAACAAGGGCATGCCTTTAAAGTCTGTGCTGGAGTGGATGTGACAATGTTTCCAAGAGATATTTAAGGTCCTTAAATACCCTGAAGGCCAATTCTTATATGAAAATATGGTCACAGAGAGGGATATCTAGTGTTTCTTCTCAAATACACTTAGTCATTATTCATGGATGATCCCTGAACCCTTGCCATGCCCTGTCCTAGGAAGATTTCAGTGAAAGAAAAAAATATTTTGCATCACATTCATTCACATCTCTGGGAACAGCACCTAGGCACTGCCATTCCAATTGTTTTATGAATGTGCCAGAAAAATGGCAGGGTGCCAGTGGCAGCATCCAAATGGCTGTTTGAAACAACACCCCAGATATAAAAAGAAAGCAAAATCCCTCACAGATTGCAGTGTGTACAATTTTGGCCGTTTTGCACATCCTCTGCAGCTGTGCATTCATGATGCTATATTTGAGCAAATAAAAAAAAATCTTTGTAAGAATTTGTCAAAAGGAGATGGAATGTTGGCGACCATGTTAAGAGCTCTGGTTGTAATGGTTGCCAAGCGTCTCTTCTTCCAGATTGAGCTATGCTTGTCTGGGAACCAGATAAAAGCAGGGTGGCACTGAAAGTTAAATTTTTCATAGATGGTAGCATTCCTTCAAAACTTAGTAAAGCACCATTGTTCTCTTTAGGAAAGAGATTGCTGTATTTGTCTGATTTAGCTGAAAAAGGATTCAGAGGAAACTCACAACATCAATTAGGGAAGAAAAGACACTGAAAACAATGAAGTTAAGTTTGGGCTCATCCTATGTTATCAGAATCTTCATGCTGATGGATAAGAAAAATGTTTTAACACATGGGAAGAAATTCAGCCAGATGAAATATGAGGCTTATCATTAGAGACCCTACTGATTTTCTATTGTCAGCAGAAATACTTCACACCAATCATGACTAATAAGGGCATAAAATAAGATATCCAACTCATTCATTGTTGAACAAAGAAATGTAAAATGTGACTCTTAGAAGAGCAAAAAGAATCTTTGGTAGTTTTGGAAATATCTAAGTTTCAAAGGGGCAAAATCAGAGCACAACTGAATAACCAACTACTTAGAATCAAGGAAGATGTTTCAAATAGGAAAACGGAAATCTCCTGAGCTAATGCTAAATTTTCCTTCAGGAAGCTACTATGAGGTTCAGAGATCCTTGAACCCTGCCACTGAATAATGTCATCACCTCTTCCCAGAAACTTTTGAAGTATAGGTTTCTCTAAATCATATTTGCCTATTACATATTTCAAATACTTGCATATTCTTTAAAAGAGAGATATTTATGAAATGTATTATCCTCCTCATAATCATTTAATATCTCAGTGAATTTTAAAATTACATCCAAACCAGTTTCCTCAAAGTCACCTCCAATTCAGAGTCATTATTGTCTGTAAATTGATCACACTGCCCTTCATCTAACTTGGGGTTTTAAGAATTGATCATTTTCCCTGACATTTTTCATTTGGAGTTTAATATATACTTAGTATAAGTGAAGATAATCTGTCCCACAGCTACACTTCTTATTCAAAGTTGTCTCTTGTATATTTCTTTTAGAACTAAGCTTTTATAGTATTACATATACAGAAAGGTTGAGAATAGAGTACCTATAAATATCATAAACACATACTCATTATAATTAGTATTATAAAGATATATGGTCAGAGTTAATAAGGCAATTGTTAAAATTACCACAAATAAAGTTTATGTTTTAATTAGATGTTTACATTTTCCCAAAGTCCTATTTCTTTATAGGTATTTTGTTCAAGGCATTATCTTACATTTGGTCATATTGTCTTTATATAGGGTCCTCTAGCCAATAGAGGTCTCTCAAACCAGCTTTTGTGACCTTAAACTTTGTAGAAATACAGGTCATGTATTCTGTCATATATTCCTTAGTTGGGCCTTTTCTGTTTGTGTGTTTTCTTTATATTTAGATTGGGTTTCTGCACATTTGAACAAATATCACAGAAACAAGTGTCCATTTGCACTCTATCTGTTCAAGAATACATACTACCATGGAGGCTTTGTTAACTTTGATCACCAAGCTGAAGCCACATATGTTATGTTCCCACATGTTTAAGCTACTGTTTGATCTATTTCACTCTATCTCTCTTCTTAGTCCATACTCTTGAGAAAAATAATGTGCTGTGTATAGTACATACTTTACTTATAAGACTTGTGCTCTATCTCCTAGGAGATATAGCATAATATAGTAACTATGTAATTTATTTGGAATTCTTTTTCATGGGAGAGCGGCCTATTTTTTCTCATTTATTTCTGAAACTCCTTAGCTTGATACTGAAATAGTAAATTCATTTACTACAATTTTTTAACAATCCAAAAGATTATGGTATAAAATGAGTTTTAATTGAAAATAAAGTTATTTAAGAGGTAGAGCATTCTGCCATTAAATAAATGCTTTGACAACAAAAGTGAGCTATGCTTTTAATATATTAAATTATCACACCAAACCTATGAGAAGAATATTAATTTAAGTTACGATGAAACTAACAAAATAAGAATATTTAAATATTATACTATGATGGTTAACATTATACCATGAAGTTAATCGTGCAAACTTCTGATAAGTACTTGTTATGATAAATAATTAGGATGGATAATGGTAGCAGGTGAGTGTCTCACTATTGAAGTGAGGGAAAAGAGACAAACAATAAAAGGTTTTGGTGTTTGTGTTGGTGATAAGGGTGTAATTATGGTTACCTTAATACACACACACACACACACACACACACACACACACACACGCACAATACATACTCACACAGAGGCACATGTTCTGTACACCGGTTAGTATATATGTGTATGGAAAAGACCTGTTATAATGACACCTCAGTAACAATCTACACATTCCTCGCCCATATACATTGTTTTGTATATAATATATCTAGAATTTCCAGCAACAATGGAGAATTATGAATTTGGGGCATGATTGTACCAGATAATTCTGAAATACCTTTCATAGCTGAAGTAGAGAAATGTCCAAGCAAAACTAAAGTGTTAAGTTATAGCAAACAGACATAGGACATGGGCATAAAAATGTCAAGGTTCAAATTATGGTTCCAGTTTTTACATATTATCCTGAATAAATTTCTCAGTCTATCTGTACTTCATTTTTTTCATCAAAATATTGGATAATGGTATGGCATAAAAATATTAACTGTAGTTATGGCCACATGTGAAGTATTACAAACCTTTGAAATGTCATTAAAAGTTTATATGCTTTAACATACTCAGCAAAATCAGCAGTTTTCACTGTCTAGATGAGAAGTTATTTTTTATAATTGTAGAAAAGACATTTTCAAAGTGCATGTAATTGACAATAGAGAAAAAAATCAATTTGCTAAAATTCATTTATATGCAGAAATTTTCATTTCCATATATTTGCAGTCTCAACTAATATATATCAAGACAAGTGATAGAGCAGTTGTTATGTGTCTCTTTGATTCTCACAAATGATTAAACTTCATATTTAATTTTAATGTGGCTATTTATTCTAAATGTAGCATTATAGCTTTGACTGTGGTTATCTGGTGTCACAGCTGACCAATTCTATTATTCCTGTGAAAATTTCTGTTAGAATATTTGCTTGATGTTGGGTTGGAAAGAAGTAACTGAAAATTGACTGGAATTTAAAGCTACAAACAGTTGTACTGGACTTGGATGAACTCAAAGTTTGCTAGCCATCCTGGGAATGTAAAATAGTCAATCATGTTACTATGAAAGACACCAAGAAATGGCTGGTAATAGAAGAATCCAGGGAATGCCAGACACTGACCCCATGAAGCTGCGGAACATCCCTGAACGTCCCAAAGTGCCCCCTCATACACTTCAAGGCAGAAGACATTTTTAAAAACCTAAATAGAGTATTGAACAAATAAGCTTGAAACTATTTTCACTTTGCCCATCCTAAGTCACATGGCCAATACCAAAGCCTGATTTATAGAAATTCTTTCTAGTAGAACAGAAGCACTCATAGCTATAGATAGTTGATTTAAAAACTTATTTTTATTTTGGCACTATCATGATTTTGTTTCATGAATTTATACTGAATGTATAATGAATATGATGTTTCCTTTTGGGTTATCCCATAACATCTCCACTCTGAACACATGTTTTTAATCAAGATCGTAAGCTAATACCAGTTGCTTCCTACACTTTAGTGTAGTATCATTTATCTTTTCTTATATAATATGGTGCTTAAATATTTTTGATTGTCTCTTTTATTTTGGAGACAGGGTCTTTTTACATAGCCCTGGGTGTCCGGGAACTTATTATAGACCAGTCAGATTTCAAAGTCACACAGATCATCCTGCCTCTGCCTTCTCATTCCTGGGATGAAAGCCATGTACCATCATACTGGGCCCATTGGTTGACTCCATAAACTCAAATGAGGTAGATTGCACTTGGCTATATAGTTAGTTCTTTGGCACTGGAGAATTTAAACACTAATTTCAGAAGACTATCATATGTGTAGACATGGATCTAGTTCAGACTAAAAACAGGTATGTGAGTTAGCTTCATTGTTTTTATACATCCAAAAAAAAAAAAAAAAAAAAACCCTAATGGAGGAGAGGCTTGTTTTGTTAGAACTTTCAGAGGGTTCTGGCTTGTCATGGCAGAGAAGCACCCAAGAACACCTCTGCTCCCATTATGGTGGGTCAGGTATCTGAGAGAAAAAAGTGCCAACATTGAACTAAATATTTCCCATCTCCCTCATTTTTTTTAAATCCCAGAAATGCCCTAGCCACATGTTCAGGCTAGATGTCCAGGGAACCATCAGACAGTGTTTTCTGGAAAGACCCTCCATGACCTAGAGTGTGCTTTCCCTGGGAGAGTATAAATGCAATGAGGTGGACAAAGAAAATGAATCATCATGTTATTATCTCATGAAAGAAAAACGTGTCATACAGGGAAGATGTAGCGTGGACATATATTCTGTGACAATTAGAGGATCACTTGCTTTGGCTGCTCCCAATTGTTTACTAATATCAGGGGTTCCATGGGTCTTACTACATAAACTATGAATTAAAATGTATTAACTTAATGTTGACCTATAGCTAGAGATTCCAAAGTTTAAATTAGACTGTTTGTGTACTTGTCTTTGCTCAGTATTTAAGTTACATCCCTCTCTGTGGAGAGAGAAAAAGTAAACAACAAAATAAAGATGTACCATCTTGTCCAGGACTCTATAGATACTTCTTTATCAACTCAAAATGTAAGTCAAGGTGAAGGAACTGGGAGAGATGGAATGCAGGATTTGCATATTTATAGCTTCCTTTGTGACTAAAGGGTAGGGCAGGCATATGAATCCATAGGGCACTCTCCTATGGCTCCATCCTGTTAGCACAGCACCTACTGAGTATATTTCAGTGGGTTAGGTTTCCATTACATGGAGTTTTATGAAGAAAAGTCACTCTGGTTGCTGTAAGGTCGATCAAATGAGAACCCTTGTTTCTATAATGCATTGCTAGAACATAGCAAAGCATGCATTAAAAACTGGCCCCACATTTTACAAAGCATAGGAATATTCAAACACTCACTTGAACCCATAATTTTACTTATTGGGTTTACTGTATCATTCCATTCATGGCTGCAGCTTGAAGTTCTTGGGCCATTTTGTAACACATACTTGGACCTTCTTGATCCATTTCTGCACTCTTCTCATAAAAACAAGCTTTTACAAAATCAGATCCCATTTTAATGTGTGAATGCACATCCACATATATACACACATACACACATACAGGTACAGAGTCATACACATAGATATAGATTGAGACATATATGCACACATATGCACTCAACACACAAATACAGAGAGGATAAAAAGTCAGTCTCTTTTTACTACCCATAACAAAGTGATATTCTGCTTAGCCTACAACTATGGATTTAAAACATATTTGAGGAGGCTCTCATGTTTATATACCAAGTCTGCCAGCAGTCATGAAAATAAACTTGGAAACAGATTCCCTTGCTCAGTTGAGTTTTCAATGTGGTTTCATCCTTGGCAACAGCTTGGCTGTGGATGCCAGGCTCTGCATGGCCTTGGAAAGAATGGTGTGACAGAGTTCCGGCCCCTGGAGCACAGCTAGCAGGGCATGGGTCTTCTCCAGTATTTATGGTTGCTGTAGGCATAAGGCTTGTTTGTACAATAATTTACATATTTTGCCTTATGTTCCTCATTCAGGAAATGTTCTCCCTGCCAAGGTTAATGACTCCATGATAATCAGAAACAGCATAATTCCAGAAAGCAAGTATGTGTAAGTATTCCTCAGCAAAATGCTAAGTTTGTGACCTTCAGGTCATCCTTTAAGGCTGTGGGAAAGAACTCTGAATACATGAGTTCAAGAATGTATAAATCAATGTAATAATTGTTCTTTACAGGATTTCTCAACCATGCAAATATAAGGATGCAATACGAATTGTATGGGACATTTCACAGACCTGAAAGAACAGAGGCAGCTACACTAATGAGTCAGCTTTGTTGGAAAGATATTAAGGAAGGATATAAAGGGATTTAGGGAGTGGTGATTTCAGTGAATATCCTCACCAGCTAAGCTTAATTTTTGTGTTTATAGTTGAACAAGGAATAGTTTGCACTTTTAATCTGGAATGAACTACAGTCCAGAAAAGGAGAGCATACCTGTGACCCAGGTCTTAAGTCTGGAAGACACCGGCTATTGATCCAGATTTTGAGGAGTAGTGACCATGAAAATCTTAGACTCAGACATGGTGATACATACCTTTAATCCCAGGAGACAAAGGCAAGCAAATTTCTGAGTGTCAAGGTCAGCTTTAGACACATCAAGTTTTAAAAGCTTCATACCAAGTGAAGAAATGCTTAGGTCCAGGCATGATGGAATATACCTTTAAATCAAGCATTCAGAAGACTGAACAATGCAGATCTCTGAGTTCAATGGGTTTCTACAGAGAAAATTCCAAGACAAACAATCTTAGGCAGTGAAGGAGTTGGAAAACAGAAAACTGATGATAGAGTAATAGAATAATGGGTAAACAGTTTTAGTCATGTTGCTCTGTCTTAAAGTCACGGAGGTAAGGTTATAATATGCTTCATGGGATAAATCAAGAGAGAATCTTGGGTAAATGATTAAATCGATGGGCAAATCCTAAGGAAGTAGCTCATGCAATATTAAAGATTGACTTTGTTCTACAAAGAGAGCTATCTTGAGCAGAACACAGAGTGGTCAGCTTGCACCCATAATTGATTCCATGCCATTCATCCTTTGCTCCACTCCCAAACACACCTTCCTCAGGACCCTCTCACAAGCTAAGGTTGATCTTCCTAGGCATGTGACTTTATGACAGTACTTCAATCCTAAGCTCCCAGCAAAGCCAACACTAGACTCCAAATCAAAGGAATTATATGATAATAAAGTTTCCTGTTTGAATTGAATGTTTTGAAGTTCATTATGAATTCATAAAAGAGTGCAACAGCAGTGAGAATTCTAATTGTTTAATACATAATCAGGTAACCCCACACTTACGTACTGACTCTGAAGTCTTTCTTCCTCAAAGATTTTAAAATTTTAATTATTTATTTATTATTTATCTATTTATTTATGAAAACCTACTTCTTGCTGCAGAACAGTAATATCAGCCCAGGCCTAGGACCTCATACCTTACCTAATCCCCCTTGAGACACTAGAGACAAATATTAAAGTATGAGATTTCAAACCATTTATTTTCATGGACATTTGACCTCCTCACCAAGCAAAAATGTTCAATGCTAATGAGTATGTCAATAAAAATAAGTTCTAGAAATCCATCGTTATCTTATCTAAAATTTTCTTTCATATAATACGTATGTTTGTTGGTTTTGATATAACTATTATATACCTTCTCATCTAATTTTGTGTTCTCATGAATCTTTAAATTCAACTTTACATTTAAAATATTGTGCTACATTAATTTCTGTCTTAACAGGCTTTGCCAGCTGTGCTGGCTTAAACCTATACTCTCAGCACATGTGAGACAGAGGAGAAAGATTTACTGTGAGTTTGAAGCCAGCACAGAACTCTTTAATGATTTCTAGGTCAGCCAAAACTACATCACAAAATCCTGTCTCAAAATGAAAAAACAAATTTAAAACACAAATTACACTCTTTGTGATCATTTTACTGAGAAAAAAGCATTTCTTGATGTTATTTACAATTTTCATACTAAAGACTTGGAATAATACGTGATATATAAAATGTTATATATGTGATATATATGCATCAATCTCTTTACAAAAATATTACACATAAATATTCTCATGTGATTTCCATTTTTGTGTTTGTTATTCCTGTTTGACCTGTAATGTGAAAACCAAGGCAAAAAAGAGGCAAAAAAAAAAAAAACTAATGTGTTTTAAAAAAAAGAAGGAAGGAAAGAAGAAAGAAAGAAAGAAAGAAAGAAAGAAAGAAAGAAAGAAAGAAAGAAAGAAAGAAAGAAAGAAAGAAAAAAGTGTTTTGTAGGCTTGAGAAATGGGTTAAGTGTTTATAGTGCTCCCTACACAATCATGAAGATCAGGATGTGGATTATAGCACTCACATTGAAAACCAAGTCTGTCCTACATGTGTCTTAATATCTACCACTAAGCAGGTCCAGAGGCAGGGGAATGTTTAGTACTTAATAGCTGTCAACCCAGCCCAAAATCCTGTGTCCCACTTTTAGTAACAGCTCTTGCCTGAAAGAATAAGATAGAGAGTGACATATGTACTGTTCATGTGCACACAGGTGCATACAGAGACATATATGTGTTTATTGCACATGGGCATATAACACATACACGTGCCATGCACCCACACTTGCACACTCACACACGTGCACAGACACACACACAGACACAGACACACACACACACACACACACACGTGTCTTTGGAGAGGTTCAGAAACTCATGTTCTCCTTATTTTCATTTTCTTGATTTCTTCACAGTAAACTAAAGTGTCTCAGAAAGTCTTCAAATATTCCATTTCTCCAGAGATACTTTAGAGACCAACTAGAAAGAGAACAAGAGAATTTTTTTTTCCAGACCATTGTTTTACAGTCATGACAGCAGGCTAGATACATTCTCATAGGAGAGATGCTCTTCCTAGTTTGTCACTTCATAATTTCTAGTTCATGCCAATTCTTCTCAAACTGGCTTGTCCTGAACTATACCAAAAGTTCTGGTTTATCTACCTTTTAAGAAATTGGTGAGCCAGGCATGGTGGCACACACCTTTAATCCTAGCACTCAGGAAGCAGAGGCAGGCAGATTTCTGAGTTCAAGGCCATCCTGGTCTGCAAAGTGAGTTCCAGGACAGCCAGGGCTACACAGAGAAACCCTGTCTCAGAAAACAAAACAAACAAACAAAACAAAACAAAAATAGAAAAGAAAAGGAAGAAACAAAGAAACAAAGAAACAAGAAAGAAATTGGTGAACTGTTAAATCTAGCATCTATTAAGAACTATGAAATTATAGGTGAGGATTATGTACACGTGTGTTGAATAAACTTTTTTTTTCTCTTCTAATATTTCTGTTTAAGACTGTTAATCCCCCATTGATTCTTTTGTCAGGTTTAACTAATAATAATTTAATTTATAATAATGTTAATCTTTTTATATATCATTAATAGGACTTGAAATTTATTTAGTCATTTTTCTTCTACCAGCTTGATAATTTAGGGGATATTTACAGCCCTACAAAGTTTCCTACATTTTTTATAAAGACTCCTACCTCCACCTTCATTCCCAAAATCTGGATGTTGCAATCAGACAACACAGCATTCACTGCCTTTTATTCACTCAGTGTAATGCTGTAGAGATTTGAATGTTTTGCTGTAGATGACATTATCTGTTCTCTTTGTTGCTTAACACTTTTTCATGATATGAATGTCGCATAAGTGTCTGTCCATTTGCTAGCTACCAGAAATTTGGGAAGCTGTAGTTTTGGAATGCAGATACTAAAGCTGGTATGAGCTTGGAAGTGTTTTCTCTGCGTAGTCATATATCTTGACTTCTTTTAGACATATCTAGAGATAAGAATGTAGTTTTTCCAGAAATTCTTTATGTAAATTTTAAGAAAGCATAACTTTATTTTTCTAAAGTTGGGCCTGACATATTGTGTGCTCATTTTGTAAGCACTAAATTTTATTGTCTCTTTGGTGTGAACCACTCTAACATGGGTTTAGTTATATTTTTGCTGTGCATTTTCTTTATTTTCTTAAACATTTTCATGTGTTTTTAACAGCAAATACTTTTGTGCCATAACTATTCTGTTTATCTGTTGTCATTTAATGTTATATTTTCATACAGAATTTTTTAATTGAAGCAATTTCTAAGTAAAATACCTTCTCTATATGAGTTTTTTTATGTTCAAAATACAAATAATTTTGGGATAGCATTTGAAATGTAAATGAAGAAAATATCTAATAAAAAAGATTTATAATTAATGGAAAGTTGTGGGTAGAAAACTCTCTGTGGTGGTAGCATTAATAAACTTAAAAGCATTTAAAAAATACAAATACTATTACTCACAGTGATTTTATTGTTTACGAATAAACTATATTCTGTTTTCTTTAAGAAAATTTGGTGTACAATTAACTTTCAAAACTTGCTTCTGCAAACCAAATTGTCCAAACCATTACCATAGGACTGTGCTTATTGTAAAATCTCTTGGGCTAGAGTGGCTGAATGGCAGAGCATTTTGTACATAAGCCTCCAGGTTTACTCCCTGGAGAGAAGTAATAGAGAAAAGCAAATATGCAATTTATTTGCTAACTTTACTAAATATGTCCATTAATTCTATGTGTTCTTTATACATCAATAAGGATAGTATATTTTTTATTCATAAGCTTTTTTGTATTAATTTTATAGTGTTTACGATCTTAACTACAATGTTAAATATGTGTGGTTTGAATGACTAGCCTTGACTTAAATATATGTCTATCATATAATGTTCCTTATACTTTCATATACTTTTTATTTTCTAAACCCCACATATGATAGAAAAGGTTCAATGTCTGTCTTCCAGAGTCTGATTATTTTGTATACACACAATGCTTTATAGTTTTTGTTTGTTTGTTTGTTTGATCCTTTTAATATTTCTTCTTTAGAGCACTAGAGATAAAACCTAATCCTTTGCACACAAGTGCTGGGCTACTGAGTGACACCTCAGCTTGTTCCTTGTTCTTTTGATATCATTAATCTAGTTGAAGTTCTCTTCTTTCATAGTCTGCTGAGAATTTTGATGAAAGTATTTGAATTTTCTGATACTTCACTACTAAGATAATTTTTTTCTTCCTAGTGAGTTGATATTATCAGTATAATTGGTCAATTTTCACATGTTGAAATTTCTCTGTGCCTTTTGGAAAAGCCAAACTAGATTACAATGTGTTTGGTATTCAAAGACCTATTTGAGGGACTAGATATGTTGATATTTGGTTAAAGACTATTTTGTCTGTGTGAGTATGTGATGTTAGCCTTGTTTTTTCTTTGTCTGATTTGTTATCAGTACAATTCTTATCTTAGGGTATTTATTATGAAGTCTTTCCCATGTTTCTGTATTCTGGGAAGATTTTGTGGGATTGAATTGCTTCAAATTCAACATGAAAACAGCCTGTCCTGGAGTTCTTTCTGGTGGGAAAGTTATTAAGTGCAAATTCAATTACTATTTAAGACACAGCAATGATCAAGTTACTGTTTCTTTTTCTCGATTAAGCTTATATTTGTAAAATTTTTCTAAGCTGTTTAATTTTGCTACATATCATTCTCCAGAATATTCCAGAACTAGTCCACTAACTTCTGTAGTCTGTCTTCTCATTTCTCTGCCTTGTTACATTGTTCTTGTTTGTTTGTTGCTCTTTGTTCTGGTTAATCTACTTTAACCTTGAAAACTTTTTATTGGTATTAGAAAATTAGATTTATTTACTAATTTATCTCTTATTTCATATCTTGTTCTTATACTTTATCACAGCTTTCCAGTTTTTTGCTCATCTTTTTTCACCATCCACTAAACAGGCTGATATTGGAAGACAGCCTTAGCCCAAAGACACAGAACCTGGCTACTATAGGAAGATTTCATCTAAAAAATAACCCATAAACTTAGATTATTAAACTAATACAATGTTCTATGCCTTAAAAAGTTGATCTGCTCTAGTTCACGTATTCTAAAATATTCTATATTCATTTATTCAAAATATTTACTAATTTAAGAATTTCAAAGAAGTTTTCTATTTATTTCATTCAAACTATTTGCTAATTGCTCTTGATTCTTCTGAAGCAACTAATAATTTTCTAGGACATTATTTATTATGCAACTATTTTGAGATTTTTTTTCAGATACTCTGATTTCTGACTTAATTCTATTCTACTAGAGAACATAATTCCTGTGATTTGAGCTCTTTAAGTCTGTTGAATTGCGATTTATGGCATGAAATAAGAACATATATTTGAAGATTGTTGTGTGGGCTGTTGAGGTTGATTGAATTGTCCCATAATGTAAAATAATCCTCACCCACCCATCTCAAAAATATTAATTCAGAATTCATCCTGTCAAAAGGAAATGCAGGGAAATAGAGTGGAGACTGAAGGAAAGGCCATCCAAAGTCTGCCCCACCTAGGGATCCATCCCATCTAGACACCAAACCCAGACACTACTGCTGATGACATAAAGTGTTTGCAGACACAAGCCCAGTATAGCTGTCCTAAGAGTCTCTGCCAGAGACTGACCAATATAGATGAGGATGCACACAGCCAGCCATTGGACTGAGCACGAGAACCCCAATGAAGGAGTTGGGGAAGGACTGAAGGAGCCGAAGGGGTTTGCAACACCATAAGAGGAACAACAATATCAACCAAACAGACTCCCCTGAGCTCCCAGGGACAAAACCACCAACGAAAGAGTACATGAAGGGACTCGTGGCTCCAGCTGGACCTATCAGAGAGAATGGCCTTATATAGCAACAATGGGAGGAGATCAGCCTAGTTCTGTGGAGGCTTGTTTCCCCATCATAGGGGAATGCTAAGGCACTGAGGCAGGACTGGGTGGGTGGGTGGGTGAATACCCTCAGAAGCATGATGAAGGGGAGGTGATGGGGGTTTAGGAAGGGGATATTGGAAAGGGGATAACATTTGAAATGTAAATAAATAAAACAACTAATAAAAATATTCCTTGTGTAAATAGCATAATTATTTGTATATGCCACTTTTTATGCACTTATATACAATTCCAAACTGGACATCTAATTTGTTTATAATCACAGTTGTATTTCTATATATTTTTCTGATCCATTTCTTTGTTTTTTTTTAATATTGAACCTATCATGAAATATTATATAAGCTCAGAATTTCCATCTCCCTACGTAATATTCATCTTTTTTTCCTACAGTTATATTGATTTATCTAAAGTCTATGTATCTTGATATTGATATGCCCTCTCTAACTTTCATGGGATTTTTGTTAGATTTTCATATTACTCTTCTCATTCACTTAACCGACACATCTTATATTTAAATAAGTGTCTTAGAAAGCATATCAATATATTTTTAAAATTTCTTTGTCTAATTATATTCATGATAGTATTTATTTAACTGAATTTGTTGATATTTATGTCTTACTATATTTTTCATTGGGACTATCTGAGTTATCACATTTTATTTATTTATTTTATCTTATTTTCTCTCCTTTTTAAGTAGTATATGTTTTGATTGCTCTCAAAACACAACATAACGCTGCTCATATTGACTGCTCAATACCTCAGTGCAGGCAGAACTGTTGAGCTTCTTTTCTTTCTTAGGATAAAATCAAAAGATATTCCAACAGAAAGTATGCTTGCCCATTGTACTTCTTCTTTTGACAGTTTCTATTTCATCTCAGACATATCCATCTTCCTTTTCAAATAAGTCTAAAATAACTCAGAACCTAATAATTTATTTTATGAATAAAAGAAAAACCTTATTGTTTTTTAATGTCTTACATTTTTTTTATTGGAAACGAGGCAAAACAATTTTTCTGTCAGACCTGTGGACTTGTGACTGGTGAACGGAAAGTTTGCTTGTCCCTTCTCTGTCTTGGAAGTGGTTCATAGAGGCAGAATGCCAAAATATTTGATAAGCAGATCTTCTCTTCTCATGTATTTTCCATCCAATGTGGAAAAAAAACATCATATTTCAAGTAATTATTTTTCAAATTTTCAAATGCTACATGAACTGGAGTACCTTCCTTGAGCATATGTTTAAAATTCTGTGGACCTCTTGACATTTTCACAGCAGGAATGAATAAAATAGAGGAAAAAATTCTTCCAGGAGAGATTTCTTCTAAAATTCAGTGATCGTTCATAACAGCCTAGAAATTCCTGGTCCAAGTTCAGCTGGAAGGAATCACTGCACAGTACTTTCAGTGATCCTTAACCCAAATCAAAATGCAAATTTGTCATTTTACAATAAAAATCATGATTACAAACAACTCACCTCCCCACTTATATGGAAGGATCTCAGTACATATTGACTATCTTATCTAATTATGTCATAACTACTTTTGTTGTTACTGTTACTCATAATAAAGTGAAAACAAATATCAGTTTTTGATGAGATGAAACAGAGGACTGTTGGCCAATCAAATGTCTCATTTCCTCTTCTATTAGACTTACTTTTGGGCATGGTACCATACAGCTATAGGTTCAACTACTCAGGACGCTTGTATCATCATGGCATTTGATCTCATCTTGGGTAATATATGGAGGGCATAGTTTCAAAACTTAAAGTTATTCTTACGATGTATCCATGAAGTAAGAAAGGGTTTCCCTGACCCTGTGTGAACCCTTGCATCATGCTCATTCATATGAATAAGAATCATATGAGAGGAGGGTTTGTTTATTTGTTTTGAGGTAGGAAGAGCAAGAGCTGTTAAGTCAGTGGTGAATCTCTACCTTCCTAATGCTTTGACCCTTTAATACAGTTCTTCAAGTTGGGGTGACCCCTCTGCAACCATAAATTTATTTCATACTACTTTATAACTACATTTTTTCTATTCTTATAAATCATAATGTAAATGTATAATGACCTGATAGTCATTATATGGGATCCCCAAAGTGTTTACTACCTACAGGCTGAGAACTTCTGTGTTAGGTGGACAATATTTTACATGTTTTCTTTCTTTTTTTCATATACGGGCCAAGACACCCTTTTGTGGGCCTAGAGATGGGCAAAGAGTTAAGAACACTTGCTGTTCTTATAGAATGATTCTGGTCAGTCATACAAGGCAGCTGACAGATTTTTGTAACTACAGTTTCAGGGACTATCTTGTTTCTGCTGGCTACTATGGGCACAGAATGTATGTGGTGAACATAGAGGCAAACACACACACATACATAAACAAATTATTTTTTTCTTTAAAGGCATATTCTTAATACATTTAGACTGGTAAAGTTACAAGACAGAACAATCATTGCCCCTCATTGTGGCATCGATAGTTCCAAATTTGTACAATCTTATGAGCATGAAACTCAATTCTGTTATGTGGGTCCTATATATCGATAAACAACACTCTGTTACCACGCTTATCTGACCTTGACTCATATGGTGCCAGCAGTGCTACCCAAAGAGCAGCTAAGGAGCATCTGCAAACAGTTACATGAAAATTAAGTGTAGAACTGGAAAGAACTTAGCAGATTCATAATAGTGGGTCAGTGTAGCTTTTCATCACTGCCAAACATAATATTTCTCCTAAGCCTTTATATTTTTCTTGTCTTTCAGTTTCATTTTTCTAAATTTTATTCGGAACTTATAAAACACATTCTATAATAGATAGGTAATTTTATAGAAGTCATTTATTTCATTTATTTTTGCACTGGGGAAAGTAGTCCTAAAATGCAGGTAGTTAAAAGGGCACTGATCTAAAAAAGATTCCTGTTGTATCTTCCAGAAACAGTGTTCTTTTTCTGCTGTACTCTGCAGCATCTGCTTCTAGCTAAGTTAACTGCTCTGGCATCCTCACTGAGTGTTGGCAGGTTCACTGTGCTCAAAACACCGGATAGATTCTTTAAGACAATTTAGCTTCACATATATGGTCTTGTACAAGGAATTTTTGCATATATATATATACATATATATATATATATATATATATGTATGTATGTATGTATGTGATGTGTGCATGAATGTGTGCTCGTATGTGTGTAAATACATGTCATACAGAAAAAGCCCCAAGCTCCTGGCATTTTGGCTAGACTCCACCCTCACAGTTACCTGACTATAGCCAGGCATGCTCCTCCCCAAGGTTAACTGGTAACAGCAAGGTAGCCCAACCTACTATAAAAGCAACTACTTGGCCCCTCCTCTCTCTTTAAGCTCTCACCCCTCTTATTCTCATCTCTAGCACTCCTTCTCTCCTTCCCTTCCCCCTTCTCTCCACGTGGCCATTACCAGTCTCCCTTGTTCTACCTTGTCTCTCTCTGCCTGCCTTTCTACAATAAAGCTCTAAAACCACAGACTGTCTCTGTTCATTGAGACCCATCATGCTTGAACAACTGGATAGGCTTACCCCTAAAAAGCCGAGTCTAACCTCCATTGGAAGGTCTTCCTGTGCTCCAGCCATGG
The DNA here is from genome assembly GCF_978045245.1 of Mus caroli. NCBI lineage: Eukaryota > Metazoa > Chordata > Mammalia > Rodentia > Muridae > Mus > Mus caroli. The sequence continues at coordinate 46,461,479 of NW_028227274.1, read as the reverse complement.
ATCGAACCAAGGACTCTTGCCCATGTGGAAACCACCCAGTGCCCCCTCTCCCCCAGCCCTCTCCTCCCTTCAGCTCTGGGAATGATGGAGCTGCCCCTTGGACCCCCATTTTATTCTCTGGTCTTACGCGGTGTCCAGCGGCATCTGGGAGGCCCGAGACTGAGAAACTTATCTCTGGCCTCAGTCAGGTCCAGAGACCTCAGGCTTCCCCTTGTCCACCCCTCAGCAGGCTGGGTTCCATGGCTTCCAACAGCCAGACACCTACCCGGGGCAGCGTTAAAAGCTTGCCAGAGCACCGAACTCTGGTGGGATGTGGGTTTTCTCCCACTCCTTTTATTCCCCCATGCCTGCTGTTCTACATGGAGGTGCATGTGTACTTGAGTTCCTGTCTGTTCGTGTGCAGCTCTAAGCTGACGCTGTCTGCTACAGTCATTCTGCACTTTACTTATTCATCTAGCAAGGACCTTTTGCATATTCTTGACCTCACAGATTCCAAGTTAGTCTGGGTAGACAGATTAACTAAAGTTGGAGGTGGTCTTTCTGTTCATCTTCTTAATTCTGGGCTTATAGGGAACTAACATAACTGGCGTTTACATGGTTCTGAGGATCCCAACTCTAGCCTCACTCTTCTATGACAAAGGTCATAACCAGCAAGTCATCTCTCTAACCCAGCAGGAAACATTTATATTTTAAGTAAAACTATTATTTCTAAAATCTGCTTAGATTTTTATTCTCAGCTTCAATATGTGCTATTATTATTATGTCTCCTATTAATTCACTGATATTTGTGGATCAAATCTTTAAAAGTATCATTTATTGTGACCTCTTCCTGACTTGCATTCATCTATCTGTTTTCCGTGTTACATGGGTATTTCCTCTGACATTCTCTGAATGTTTGCTTGGGGAAGCAATTGGAATGGCTGTTGGGCTGGCATGGCATTGAGCATACATACCATGATGGTCTTAGAGGCATGCCTCACCTATGTATTTTTCATCTTTGCTTTAGACTACTTTTAGTACTGAGAGTAAAACAGTTTTAATGATATATTTGGTCTTTCCAGTATGGTTGATATTGTCAATATTGCTAATTTTATAGTGACCATCAGTGGTAGTTTGAATGAGAATGGCTCCCGTAGGCCCACATATTTTAATGCTCGGTGTCAGTTGTAATTTGCTAGAACATAAACTAAAATGAGAACTAAAGATTATAAATGTAAAACATTAAAATTTGGTTGTCCAGTAGTATGTACTTTGTGGAAAGAACTGGGGCAACAATGTGAAAGTACTATTTCAGATCTAACCCATCTCCAACTGTTCCCTGAATCATGATGCAATCTGCAGAGCCAAAACCCATGCAGAAACATAAATAAATGTAGTAAATTTGGCCAAAATATGCTTTAAAACATCTCAGCTCTATCTTAATAATAGCTTCAGTATTTATTCTAAAGACCACTTCTCCTAAGATTAATTGCCATAAACAGTAGGTGTCCATGTAAAGAAACAAAAGAAGATAAAGGAAATAATTTATAAGAAATGTATCTGAGAAGCCAAAGAGTGTGTAAAATAGTGTGTAAAAGTGCTCTCTGTGTAAGCCTAGTTGCATGACTGTAATTCCTGGGACCCAGCAAGAGTTGGGATTCAAGAGCAGACAAGTGTAATCCCAACAATCCAGTATTGAGATGGGAGTCAGAGACTAGAGGATCGGCTTCATCCTTGAAAGCAAATAAGCAATGCAGTAGAGACCCTGCCTCAATACCAAGGTGGATGTAATGAACCAGCTCCTGAAAAATTATGATCTGTTTTGCACACTTGCATATCTCTACATACATGCAAAGAAACACACACGCACACACACACACACATTCACATATGCCGACACATACACATATCAAATTTAAAAAGAAACTTATCCAATATTTTAAATGAAAAAGCCTTACTCCACATTGTTGTATTAGTTGGCTTTATGGTAACCATCTCCTAATCTGAAACTTCTCTTAGGTAGCTGCAGGAACGATAGATTCAATTCTTTATTTGGTGAGTATTAGCAAAATGGCATCACCAAGTTGCTCTGGGTGCTTCCCTCTTAACAGAGGATCAGTGGAAATATAGAACTGCAACTCGAAAAAAAGAAAAGATTATCAGCATAGTAGATGTTCCTTGAAAAGGGACAATATACTATATTCTTTTTCAGCTGTACTTAAGAGGAAAATATTTTATTTTGGATTATAAATTTAAAATTTCACAAGTTCATGGAAAATCTTATTTATAGCATGGAACACTTAAAAATTTCAAGCTCAAGCTGTTTTCATACCCTCACCAATGTCTTATTTACACATATTGTTAGGCTATTCTCTCATCATAACATTGTTCCATGGCTGAACAATATTCCTTTCATCTTCTTTTTTCATTCTAATCCACTTGCTTTTCGAGAGATTTGGGAAATAATCAAGAGAAAAAAAAAACAAAAAACAAATGTTGCCACTAGAGATGGCACAGGCTACTGACAACAGACATTCTGGATTTAACACTCCTAGTTCAGATTTATTAGAATCATAGCAGATGTAGCATTGTTATACCTCAGTAAACACCACATATTTTAGAAGGCTGTGAAGTGTGTTTTTATGAGCACGATAAGGCCAAATGTTTACAGGTGTTAAGACAGCAGCATTGCAGAAATTGGAAGCAGTATTATTGGCAAATCATGAAATCTCCATAAATGTCTGTTTCCATTTTCTAGCAGTAGAAGAAGAAGCCACGAGAGAACATCTGACCTGCAGTGTGTTTGGAGGAGAAAAGTGACCTGACTCTTCTGAGCTTCTGCGGCTGCAAGATAACAGTGGAAGTGAACATGTAGGAGGCCAATGGACCTCAACAGAAGAAACATTGTTCACAACTTTAACTGGCATAGTCTGCTGCCCTCCACAGCTAACTGTGGTCCTTTCCAACCTCTCTACACATTATATTTCTCTGTCATTACCATGTTATTCCTAGAAGCCATACACCTAAGTTTTCTTTTCTCTAAAGACAACAATACTCGAGTGCCTCTAAATCAACCCATTCCTATGAGGAGGTTAGTTCTTTCAGACAGCTCAACTTCTGAGCACTCGATCTCAGTGGTGACCAGGTTCTACTCTGGGGAAGACCCACTGCCCAGTTATCTTCAGCAGAACTCCTGCTGTGTTTACAATATCTTACTTCTAGCTGTGGTCCTGTGGATCCTCAGATCCTCAGTGTTAAGTATAAACACCAAGGTGGTCATTTTTGCAATACAAAGTAATAGTAAAATTTGCTGAGCTGTAATTTTACACGTTAAAGGAAATCACAAGGAGGCAGCTTTTTATAAAAAGTATCATGTTAAATGGTACAAGATAAAATAAAGATACGTAGCTTTCTCGTGCAAAGGGGTTAAAATTTAGTTCTGTAGAAATAGCGCATTGCATGGCACTTTTAATAGGATAGACTTTTTTTTTTGCTTTACATAAAAGAAAGTTAATTTGAAATCAAGATTCTGACTGGAGGAAAAATTTTAAAAGTTTCCTAGATATAATCTAAGCCTGGTGGCTTTGTTATGAGAAGAGTCATCATTTAATTTACTGGACACTTTCTGTATGCCAAGTGCACGATTAAATGCATTTTATCCTCAGTGTGAGAAAGACATCACTATGTACTGGAACATTAAAATGCTGATTAATTCTACAGCTGCTGAGAGGCTGACCTGGGAGGGAACCCATGATTCTAGTGTCACAATTTATGCCATAACAGTTCTGAGTACTGCTGGCTGTCATACTGTGAGGACCACCTCTATTACAAAGTAAGGATCACTGAGTTTACCAACTACAGAAGAGAAAGAAAGGCCCCAGAGTCTCTGACTAAGGCAATATAGTTGTGTTTTGGAAAGGGACTTGGGCTTTTGAAGATTACATACACAGTCTTAAAGAAGAAATGCAGAGGGCTGGATAAAAATGGCAAAGTTGTATGTTCTGGTTTTATGGGGAATTATTATTTGCCTCCCCAGAACATATTTCTCCATCTTATATTTGTAATAAGATCTTAAATTTTCTAGCCATGATTTCAGGTTATGAAAAAAATTCCCTCAATTAGATCAAAGAAACTTGATTCAAAGGACTTATTTTAGAGCACTAGAAAAAGCAATTTCTATGTCCTCTTGAACATAAGGGAAGACACACTTACACTTTGCTATGGCTGATTTTTGAGGGTAAGACAAACCTAAAATAAATATCAGTAGTGTGTGATGAGGTGGAGTCTCAAGCTCAGCAGCATAGTACTCGCCTTATCTGGGCTTTACCTTGGGTGTAAAATCAAATACAACCTGTGTTGCAGTAAATCTCCAACCCAAATAAGCCCCGGCAATGAAAGCAGGACTTAGTTAATATGAATACATGCTGTGCACCTAGATTGGGCAGATCTACCACTACACTTCCATCTTCCACAACTATGAGACCCCTTAGAACTTGCGGTTTCTCCAGGCCACGTGCTTCTGCTCTGCTTTTCTTCTCTTTCTACTTCTTTGTGTCCTGTCCCTCTTCGATTTTCTCCTTCTTCTCTCTCCCAACCTTCTGCTCCATCTTCCCTTTTTTTTCTGCCCAATCATCAGCTCTCCTTTATTTTACAAATTAAGGTGGGAAGACGGTTTATGGGAAATCACCTGAGTGCTGACTTAGTCCTTGTTCGCAGCCCCTCACAAGAAAATGGAATTAACATCAAATATAATTAGCCCCAGGGCTATCCACAACAAACATATCTGTGAATTGCCTTTCCAGAGCACCCAACTTTAGTTCCCAGATCATGGCCTGATATTCCAGCTGCAGTGTATCCAACACCCTCCTCTCACTTAAGTAGGTAATCACATACAAAATGCACACTTAAAATAAACCTTTTAAAAATAATAAAGTATGACAAATATAACGTTTATGTCAATTGCATCTTTGATTAAACTTTACCTAAAATGTTCATCTGTTTGTGTCAGATTATCCCTGTAATAGTTTCAAATTTCAATTAGTTATCTTGGAAGCTACACTTGCAATAAACATTTGATAAAGCAGCATACAGCTGTATGCTTTCAGAAATGGAAGTGGGAGAGCTGGTTTTCAGGATAGATGCATAACAAATACATGAGGGAAAGCATATAAAGAGAAAAGCTCTTTTTAAAAGCAGATTTGCTGACAGGACCCTGATATAGCTATCTCTTGTGAGGCTATGCCAGTGCCTGCAGAAGATGGATACTCACAGTCATCTATTGGATGGAACACAGGGTCCCCAGTGGAGGAGCTAGAGAAAGTACCCAAAAAGCTAAGGGGTCTGCAACCCTATAGGAGGAACAACAATATGAACTAGCCAGTAAACCCCAGAGTTTGTGTCTCTAGTTGCATATGTAGCAGAGGATGGCCTAGTAGTAGGCCATCAATGGGAGGAGAGGCCCTTGGTCTTGCAAAATTATATGCCCCAGTACAGGGGAATGCCAGGGCCAGGAAGTGGGTGGGTTGGGGAGCAGGGCAGGGGAGGGTATAGGGGACTTTCTGGATAGCATTTGAAACGCAAATGAAGACAATATCTAATAAAAAAAAGAAAGAAAGAATTCAGGATAAAAAGAAAAGAGAAAAGAAAAGCAGATGTGACTACTACATTCTTGGCTTGTATCAGTTATTTCTTGATCATTCTTATATAACATTTTTAGCTGTTAATATACAAAAGAAACATGCTGAAATCTTTCTTTACTGGCAAAGCTCTAAGAATTTTAGACAGATTGTTTAAGGACCAGCAGCTAAAACAGGTGAAAAGAGAGTCTCAAAAATCTAAACTAGGTTGGCCAAAGAGCATGTCTATGGTAGATTATTGTGCTTACTTTAATTGAGATGGGAAGATTTGCTCATGGTGGGTGGCACTATCTTCTAGGCAGAAGATCTGAGTTGAGTAAAAGAAGTAAACCGAGAACAACCACGTATGCATTTCTTCAATGTTCTCTTCTCTTAACTGGGGCTGGGGCTATAATGTGACTATTCACTTCACAATACATGTTGACCTGATTTCTTTATAATGATGGACTGTAACCTGAAATTGTGAGTCTAAGAAACTGTTTCTCTCACTAGGTTTTTTTTTGTTTTTGTTTTTGTTTTTGTTTTTTTTGTTTTGTTTTGTTTTGTTTATATATATATATATATATATATATATATATATATATATATATATATGGCTAAAACCCTGACTTCACCAAGCAAAAGGGAATGAAACTAAGACATACATTTTGCTATGTAATAAAAATATTTGCTATGGAGCATGTGCACACAGACAGGTTTATAAGTGTAATAATTTTGCAGGAAATTCAGCCATGGAATCATCTACTTTTGAATAACATAAATATCTATTCCCATCACCAAGTTTGTTTGAATGGAATTGACTTTCTCTTGCTGGGTTGGATGGCTTTGTTACTAAAACACAACTCCCTGTAAGTTAAGCACTGATTGATGCTCAACATCATCTTCTAGGATAGTCAATTGTCTCTAAGAATGCATCTGCCACCCATATCTGTGATTTTGTGGATTATTCATTCTTGAGTGGAAACAAACCTTTCCCATTGAGAAACTATATCTGTGTACTGAGATCATGGAAATATATGCCATTTAAGTGTTTCAATGATGAGTTTTCCAAATTTCTAGCAAGTAAAAATAATTAACATCTAATATATAGTTATGTTAATACAACATGGTTTATAAACTCTAGTTGATATATATCATCTCAGGTTTGCTGATATTTTGGTAAGAAATCACATCATTATTTATAGGCATCTTATATATAAATGTTCTTGGTATCCAGAAGGAACTGTAAATAAAAGACATGATGTAGAGAATTCTAATCACAGAGAAACCAAATGAAAATACCAGACAAATGGGTGTGCAAACTTGATCCAAATTTGCATTATCAAAGCTGAATTTTCAAAAGAATCCTTCTGCCTATGTTTTTACGTTTTTTACAGTCCAGTTGTTGTCCCCCTCCAAATTCGCCCTCCCACAGTACCTGATCCCATTACTCCCCTCTGTCTGCAATATTATGTATACCCAGTCCCCAACCCCGCCATGTATCCCCATTCACTGGGGCCTCAAGTCTCTCCACGGTTAGGTCTGTCTTCTCCCACTAAGGTCAGGTCAGGCAGCTCTCTGCTGTATATAAGTAAGGGGTCTGAGACAAGCTCATGTATGCTTCCTGGCTGGCAGCTCAGTGTCTGAGAGATCTCAGAGGTCTGGTTTGTTGAGATGGCTGGTCTTCATATGAGGTCCCCCTCTTCCTCATATTCTTCTAGCCTTTCCCTAATTCATTCACTGGGGTCCCTGACTTCAGTCCAATGGTTGGGTGTAAGTATCTGCATCTGTGTTAGCCAGCTGCTGGTTAGACCTCTCAGAGGGCAGCTATGCTAGGCTCCTGCCAGCACACTATAGCATCAATAATGTCAAGCCTTGGAGTCGCCCCTTGAGATGGATCCCAAGTTGGACTAGTCACTGGACTACCTTGCCCTCAGTCTCTTCTCCATTTTTGAGCCTGAAGTTGTTTTAGACAGGACCAATTTTAAGTCAGAGTTTTTGATTATTGGATGATAAACTTGATGCTGTCTTTGTATTAGAGGTGGAATCTGCAAGTTCCCTCTCCCCACTGTTGGGAATTTCATTTAAGGTAACTCCCTTGGAGTTCTGAGGGTCTCTCACCTCTGGAACTTTCTAGAGGGTCCCCCACCTCACAACCCCTGAAGTTACATATTTCCATTCATCCTGCTGGCCCTCAGAGCTTCTCTCCTGTCTCCCCTACCCCATATCTGACCATATTCTCCTTTTTCCTTCCCTCTCCCACCCAGTTTGCCCCTCTATTTCCACTGATTGCTTTCTTGCCTTTCTCAAGTGAGATTACAGCATCCTCACTTGGGTCCTTCTACTTGTTAACCTTCTTGAGTTCGGTGAATTATATCCTAGATATTTTGTACTTTTTGGCTAATATCCACTTATTAGTAAGTGCATACTATGCATCTCCTGGTTCTGAATTACCTTACTCAGGATGATATTTTCTATTTCCATCCATTTACCTGAAAAACCTATGATGTTCTTATTCTTAATAGCTGAATAGTATTCCATTGTGTAAATGAACCACATTTTCTGTATCCATTCTCTAGGCATTCGTGCTTAAATGTTCTTAACTACTGCATTAAATAAGCTATGGACCCTAGTCATCAGCTTTGGATCTTTGCCTGCATCCACAACATCATATTTTAGCCAAGAATCTTTGTCATTTTAATTTCTAGCTACCAACTTTGGGATCATTACTCACAATAATTTCAGGCAACAGATCAAAACTAAAGTCAGCTTTCTTAGGTGTTACAAAATGTGTAAGTCATAAGAGCATCTTTGAAGGCCCAGAATACTAGGCCTCCTTAGTGACAATATGGGAAGTCATAGCCTCAACAGTCTCACAGTGCAGTATGTGCATGGAGGGTCCACAAACTGACATTTAGTGTGTGGCATCTCTCTTCAAGAAAGTTCTTTTAGGCAGAATAGCCACATCCCAGAAGCTCTGCTGTGATAGAACAAAACAAACACTTTAAAATATAGATTGCTGGTGTCATCTGTCATGGCTTGTTTTACCTATTCCCAGTTATTTTTTATGTGCCAAAGATTACCCTATTGATCGTGAAAATAGAAGCTATTTCATGAAATTTTCTTGGCCCTGATCACTATCAAATAATTTCAGAAAATTACTTCTCTTTGGTGTTTGACAGACTTTCTGGAGTTTGTATGTCCATTTAGACTCATTCTGTGTGTCAGTGGATTTGTGTGAGGCAATATATGTGTTTTAATTACATTTGAATTGCTTTTCTTTGTATATAAGCTCTACATTCTTAACCTGGAAGGAGAGGCAATCAGCAGTTCTTATAAGAGAGCCCTCAGGTCAGAATCTGCTGTATAGTTAGTTTACTTGAATAGTGTAGAGTCTGTGGCTAACACTTAAAATATGGAGTGTGCTGAGAAGAAAGTAAACATATTTCTTGATTGCTGCAGAGAGCTGGAGAGTCCAGTGTACACATGATTTGGTGACGTAAGAGGCACAAGATGATATTTCTTCTGTGAGATTATGAGGCTGGCATGATAGTAATGCAATCTCATGACTCAGCAGAATCCAGAGGAAGCAATGAGCATATTAGAGATCTTCTAGAGAAAATAATATCTCTATCAAATGATAAGTTAAAAGACCACTGTAGAGCCATAGCAATACAGGTTGAAAGGCATGCAAGTCCCGACAGATTAACAGAGGAGTCCTCTTGTTAGGAGACACTAGCCTATACAAATAATAGAAAGGATGTCTTCCACGGTCAGTAGAATCCTTCCAGCTCACCCTAAAGACATAAAGCTTGCAGAACCCCATGCAGATTATTGATGGAAAAAAAGAGGAGATTTCTTCCCATTTCTGAGAGAATAAGTTTATGACTGAACTAATTCTCTGTGATGTCTAGGGAGGAAATATGCATATCTTTCTTAAGCACATGATGGCTATTTATGCAACTACAAAGAAAAATAAGGGAAATCAGGTGTTTTCATAAATAAAGATATTATCTGAAATGTCATTTACATAGTCTTTCCAATTACAATAAAAGTCCTATCTTTTCCCTCATTTGACTATCTTTAGAAAAGGACTGGCCTGGATTAGTTGAATACTTGGTCCAGTGGGTGGGCTAGTTTATGGGGGATGGGAGGCATGATAAAGAACCTATAAAATGTCCTGGATATTCCAGTTAAGATTAGATACACCAACCTTCCACCAAGGTATTGCTCTCTCTAGCAGAATAAGTTTACTTTTTCAACCACCTTCTGGTGATTTAATTATAATTCCTTGCTGGGATTTGTGACTTATCTACCTACATTCTTTAGCCATTTCCACTGGCCATATGTCTGCCAGGCAAAGTAATGGTCTCAGTATATAGTAGTCCTTTCTCAAGTCTCTGAGGTTACCTGTCCATCTATCTATGCAAGTCCCATTTTTAAAATGTAAAGGTGCCTGGTCTATAATTTAGATCACTTTGGACATTTGCCTCTGCTCTGCTCTGCCTCTCCTGTCTGGCCTTGATATACCCATCCTATCTATTTGACTTGTCTACTAAAATCTGAATGCCCTCCATTTGGAAACTGCATTTTCCTTAGCCCTTTACAAGATGGCATCACTCTGACCTCTCATTTTCAAGTATCAAAAGTTCAACAGACTCTTACAGTCTAACTAAAGAGGTTCTAAACTGGCCACTTACCTAAACTTTCCTTACCGCTGTTTACTAAAATTTCCTTACTGCTGCTTAATTCCCTACTCCTATTACAACAGCTTCTCTTACTCTACTTCTACTCACGGTAAGAGCTAAAATTACTCCTATTACAACAGCTTCTCTTCTACTACTTCTACTCATGGCAAGGGCAAAAAACTACTCTCTTCACTACTTGCCCCAGACTCACCTCCTTCTAGTTCCACCTACCTCATCCAATCAGAATTCACACACATTTTAGGTACAAGCTCAGTCGTTCACAGATAGGCTGACAGGTCCCAATCATGAGGAACAGTCCAGCCTGGCAGGCAGCCCATGCATTGCACCTCACTGAGCATGCTCAGGCAAGGCAGTAAACAAGTGGTTTTCACGGGACCTGCAGCTGCACCCACTTCCCGCACCCAACATCTACCCAACCTTTGAACTTCTGTATCACATGAACAGGCACTTCCTTCCAATTCAAGACTGCAGAAACTACATGACACATGGCAACAACAGGCTATCTGAGAGAAGTCTAGAATAGACAGTGTAGCAGAAGCCAGAGGCCTCAAATCAGAACAAGGACTCATTGCAATGAACAATTTCTTTTTCTTTTTTAAATTTATTTTAAATTCTATTTTTTACACTCTGTATATTCCGTTCCCCACACCCCCATCCACCCCCTGACTGTTCCATATCCCTCACTTCCTCCACATCACAACCTGTCTCCACATGGATGCTCCACTCCCCACTCCACCTGACCTCTAAACTCCCTGGGGTCTCTAGTCTCTTGAGGGTTAAGTGCATTATCTCTAAATGAACACAGATCTGGAAGTCTTCTAATGTATGTGTGTTGGGGGTGTCATATCCACTGGTGTGTGCTGTCTGTTTGATGGTCCAGTGTCTGAAAAGTCTTGGGGTTCCAGATTAATTAAGAGTGCTGGTCCTCCTACAGGGTCACCCTTTTCCTCAGCTTTTTTCAGCCTTCCCTAATTCAACAATATGGGTCAGCTGCTTCTGTCCATTGGTTGGGTGTAAATATGTGCATCTGACTCTTTCAGTTGCTTGCTGAGTCTATCAGAGGGCAGTCATGCTAGTCATGCCCTTTTTGTGAGCACCCCATAGCCTCAGTAATAGTTTCATGCCTTGGGACCTCCCCTGGAGCTAGACTCCACTTTGGGCCTCTTGCTGTACTTTCTTTTCCTCAGGCTCCTCTCCATTTTCATGCCTGTTATTCTTTCAGACAGGAACAATTATGGGTCAGAGGTGTGACTGTAGCATGGCAACCCCATCCCTACATGGCTGGTGGGATTGCAAACTGGTACAACCACTCTGTAAATCAATCTAGAGGTTCCTCAGAAATTTGAAAATAGATCTACCTGACGACACAGCAATACCACCCTTAGGAATATACCCAAAAGATGCCCCACCATGCTACAGGGGCACATATTTCACTATGTTCATAGCAGGCTTATTTGTGATAGCCAGAAGCTGGAAACAATCTAGCTGTCCCACGACAGAAGAATGGATACAGAAAATGTGGTTCATTTACACAATGGAATATTACTCAGCTATTAAGAATGAGGACATCCTGAGTTTTGCAGGCAAATGGATGGAACTAGAAAATATCCTGAGTGGGGGTAACTTAGACCCAAAGGGACATGGTATGTACTCACTAATAAGTGGATATTAGCCCCCCAAAAATACAGAATACCCAAGATACCATCTACAGAACTCAAAAAGCTCAACAAGCTGATGTGCCCAAGTGAGGACACATCAGTTCCATTTGGGAGAGAGAAGAAAGTAATCACAAGAGGGAGGGAAGGAAGGGAGGGACCCGGAAAGGAAAGTGGATGGGATGAGGAAGATTGGGGCGAGGGGAACCTGATCTGGTATTGGGTGAGAGAAAAGGACTGAAGACCTGAGGGCCAGCAGAAAGAATGGAAACAGGCAACCTCAGGAAATAGGGGGTTGGGGGGATTCCTCCACCAGAGACTTGGGAGATAAGAGACTCCCAGTACTCAAAGGGAGGGACCTTAAATGAAATGCCTGACAGTAAGGAGAGGGAACTAATAGAGCCCACTTCAAGCATGAAGCAATGAACGTTTTCAGGTAAAAATGTGGGCAAAATGGTACACTGTGTGACACACCATGACACACTGCAGCTTTCACAGAGAGATTTGTAATTTTTTTTTCATTTTATTTTTTTGTTTGTTTTGTTTTGGGGAAGAGAGTACAAGGGTGAAGGAAGAATATGGAGGGTCAGGGAGACAAGTAGGGTTGAAGTCCATGATGTGAAATTCAGGAAAAGTCACTAAAGAGTTAAAAAAGGAAGGAAAAGAAAAAGTATCTTATAAGCTTCTTACACGGTATGTTTTTATTATCATTTTTTAAATACTTTTTAAAATTTTTCTTTGCGGGTTCTTCTTTGATCCACAAGTCATTTTAAAACATAGCCCTTTGTTTTCAAATACAAAGGCTCTTCAGAGACACTTGATTATTTGTGATTTCTAATCTGATTCCCCTGCTTTCAGAATTTGTTCTGTAATATTTCAATCATTTGTGTTTTGAAATTTATGTATAATAAACATTGTGTGTGAGGTTGATCCACCCTTGAGTTGTATATAAACAAACACAAATGCAACTAAATATGTCAGATGGCATTTAACGTTCTTCCCAAATCTATATTCATTACAGCTCTTCTTTTGTATGTTTTTCTTTCAATACTTATCAAACACATTCACATGTCTTTGAAACATTATTTGCAGTTTATGTTTGTCTCTCTATAATTATTTCATCTCCTGTCTCATTTATTTTGAGATTTTTTGGAAGCTGAATCTGAAATGTGTCCCCAACAGGCTGGTATTGAAGTCTCCTTCCCTGGTTTGTGTCCCTAACTTGGAAAATAATGGAAGCTTAGGAGGGAGAATCTGAATGATGGAAGTTAATCAGTGAGGTGTGTTCTGGAAAGGTGTGCCCACTGCTAGCCCCTTGGTAGTTCCTCTCTTCCTGTATGTTCAGAGTTGAGCAGCCTCTGATATGTGGAACCCATTCAAATTATTTTTTTCTGCCTCAGGTCCTGTACAAGGAATCCACCTAACTTTGTATCTAAATCTCAGAAACCACAACCCAAAATATAACCTGCCTCTTTTTAAAATATTTCAGGTATCTGTCACAATCTCAAAATATCAGAATAACAGAACTTCTCTTTACATTTATTTCTAATAATCATTCATGTCTTGAAATCTGTTATTTTTCTGTTAAAAATATAATGCATACAATTTACTGAGCTATTGATTTATCTTATCATTTGAATGATCCATGTCATAGTGTTCAAGGTCTGTTATTTTATCATTACTAAATATTAACATCTTGGTTTTTTTTTTTTTATCCAGTGCCTCTTATATTTAAATACAACTAACTAGTTGTCATTTTTATTACTGTATATAAAGATACAGTGTTATGGTTTCTTAGTTCTTTCTCTTCTACTTTTTTAGAATAATTCAATCTTTTAATAAAATTATCATTTTAATCTTTCCTGTGTTAATAGCTATCTAATTTCATGGGACTATTTTAGGAATGAAGATACATATTTTTGACTAATCTCTGTACAGAATGCACTGTAGGACATACTGTCACTTAATAAACACATGTCAATGTGTTTCCCTCTGAACCTTCTCTTTTGCATGCGGTGCTGTTGGTATCCTATGAATCAATACTGAGTCGGTAGTGTGGACTATGAACCTGATACTACAGACTTGACAATCTGTCCTTTTCAGAGTTTGGAATTTTGAAAGAACTTAAGGAAACTTTGTAGCTACATACATTTTTGCATTTACCTACAAGTTTCCCATTTGTAGTGTTTTTTTTTTTCTTGTTTTAATACATTTTTAGATATTTTCTTCATTTACATTTCAAATGTTATCTCCAAAGTCCCCTATACCCTCCCCCTGCCCTGATCCCCAAACCACCCACTTCTGATTCCTGACGCTGGCATTCCCCTGTATTGGGCCATATGATCTTCACAAGACCAAGGGCCTCTCCTCCCATTGTTGGCCAACTAAGCCATCCTCTGCTACATATACAACTAGAGACACAGTTCTATGGGGTACTGGTTAGATAATATTGTTGATCCTCCTATAGGATTGCCCACCCCTTTAGCTCCTTGGTTACTTTCTCTAGCTCCTTCTTTAGGGGCCCTGTGTTCCATCCAATAGATGACTGTGAGCGTATACTTCTGTATTTGCCAGCTGCTGGCATAGCCTCACAAGAGAGAGCTAAATCAGGGTCCTGTCAGCAAAATCTTGCTGGCATATGCAATAGTGTCTGGGTTTGGTGGTTGTATATGGGATGGATCCCCAGGTGGGGTATTCTCTGGATGGTCCTTTCTACTGTCTCAGCTCCAAACTTTGTCTCTGTAACTCCTTACATGGGTATTTTATTCCCCACTCTAAGAAGGAACAAAGTATCCACATTTTGGTCTTCCTTCTTCTTGAGTTTCATGTGTTTTGTAAGTTGTATCTTGGGTATTCTAAGTTTCTGAGCTGCTATCCACTTATCAGTGAGTGCATATCATGTGTGTTCTTTTGGGATTGGGTTACCTCACTCAGGATGATATCCTCCAGATGCATCCATTTGCCTAAGAATTTCATAAATTTGTTGTTTTTAATTGCTGAGTAGTACTCCATTGTGTTAATGTACCACATTTTCTGTATCCCTTCCTCTGTTGAGGAACACCTGGGTTCTTTCCAGCTTTTGGCTATTATAAATAAGGCTGCTATGAACATAGTGGAGCATGTGTGTTTGCAATTTCTATAAAGGAGAATTTAATCTTAGGCAAACTAGCATGTCTTATAGTATAAACCTGCTACAGAAAAGTTATTTTCCTTTCCATGTTTTTGAGAATTTCATATTTTGCTCTCTTTTTTTGTGTGTGTCTAACTCTCCTGATGTGTCCTTTTTTTTTAATTAGGTATTTTCTTCATTTACATTTCCAATGCTATCCCAAAAGTCCCCCATACCCTCCCCACAACTCTCCTACCCACCCACTCCCACTTCTTGGCCCTGGTGTTCCCCTGTACTGAAACATCTAAAGTTTGCAAGACCAATGGGCCTCTCTTTCCAATGATGGCCGACTAGGCCATCTTTTGATACATATACAGCTTGAGACATGAGCTCTGGGGGGGTACTGGGTAGTTCATATTGTTGTTCCACCTATAGGGTTGCAGACCCCTTTAGCTCCTTGGGTACTTTCTCTAGCTCCTCCATTGGGGGCCCTGTGATCCATCCAATAGCTGACTGTGAGCATCCACTTCTGTGTTTGCTAGGCCCTGGAGTAGCCTCACAAGAGACAGCTATATCTGGGTCCTTTCAGCAAAATCTTGCTAGTGTATGCAATGGTGTCAGCGTTTGGAGGCTGATTATGGGATGTATCCCCAGGTATGGCAGTCTCTAGATGGTCCATCCTTTCATCTCAGCTCCAAACTTTGTCTCTGTAACTCCTTCCATGGGTGTTTTGTTCCCAATTCTAAGAAGGGACAAAGTGTCCACACTTTGTTCTTCGTTCTTCTTGAGTTTCATATGTTTTGCAAATTGTATCTTGTGGTATGTTTTCTGAAAAGAGAATTTTATACTGGCTTTAATATGTTAAATATAAAACTGTTCTGTCTTTCTCCTGCTAATGTTTCTGATAAGAGTATAATTCCCTTATGTAAAACTTGAGTTTCTCTAATTTATTTACAGATATCCTTAGATATAGTAAGCCTTATAATAGGCCAGCTATCACTTTCTTTTAACTGATTGCCCTATAGTTTAGAATGCGTTTCTTGGATGTATGTTATCATATTAAATTGGTTTAGGCCACAGAGCTTTCTCAATGATAATTTTCTAATTCTGGCAAAGTAATAATACTTGATATATTTACTTATTTACACACTTGTTGTCAGACTTGACCCTGCCTTTCTCTGTTTGGAAGCCAGAGTATGCAGGTTGAGTCTCCTTAACATTATTCCACAATTCACTTTTTTCTGTGTGTACTTCTAAAATTGAATGATTTTATATATTTGCATTCAAAGACCTTGACTTCCTTAGCAATTCCAATCTGACTCTAAGATTATCCTCTGAGATTTTATTTTATCCTTTAAGCTTTTTACTCGATTACTTTTAAATTGTAATTTGTATTATTCTAGGTCCCCTTAAATTTTATTATAATCACATTTTCCAGTATGTCTTTGGTATATTTATGAAAATTATTTCAAAGTCCTTGTCTTTTTATTCATATATTTGTAGTATCTCTGTTTAGTGTCAATTGACCCTGTTTTTCTTGCTTACGAAGTGAAAAAATTGTAACAGTTTTGTATCATTTCAAATTTCTTTGTAGTGGCTTTATTTCATATTATGGAAGTCACATTTCAGACTGTCTGAAATTTTCCATCGTTTCCTTAATGATATCTGAGTTTCCTATTAGCAGATTATTGACAGGGCTCATTTGAAACTCCTAATTCTTCTGTCCCTGTGGTGAATAGCTAGCAAAATTTCTATGTGGTCCTTCTAAGTTTCTTCAAGATTTCATTTTTTTCTTTTGCTTTGTGGCATTCTTCCATATGCTCATAGCTCATTGTCAACTAAGCACCCATTCAAATTTATATGATGCTTTTGGAACTACCTTGCAAGAGGTAGAAAGGTTCCATCCTCTCTAAGGCTTGTCTCTCACTTGAGTGCTGCTCTCATAGCTCTGTGCCTACCACCTGATTCCTCATATCAATGACACTAAATATCACACTTGAATCTCTGGAGCTTCCATAAAAATATCATGTTTGACAAGGAGATATCTTAGTCAGGGCTTTAGAGTAAAGTTCATTCTATAAACATTGCCCTAGACTATATGGAGTAGCATATATATGGCTTCATTATTTCCCTCTTTTCTCAAATTAGAAATTACTTGCACAGATGAAACCTTCACCCGACCATTCCATTTCAAGTAGCATATTCCTCATAAATAAGTTTATTTTATATTATTTATTTATAATTTCTTGAAAATATATTATTTATTCATTAGCATCTCAATTATTTATCACTAAATGATATGCTCTATGAAATGTGGGCACTAGCTCTTTTATTTCTTCATGCCACTAGTGTTTACGTTAGCATCTGGTAAAGAGCTGACTTGGAGAATGTCAAACTAGATGTATAAAGCACCAGAAAAAAATTTAGAAATATTAAGATGAGTTTCTTCATCAGAGACCATCCACAAGTGTATGGGTCATAGCTCCCATGTACTGTATTCAGTTTTAAGAGTACTTAGTCATAGTACAAGCATGTTGGGCCCGTACATACAGCCCCACATCATTCTGACTTATGTAAACATCCATCTTCATGCCTGTGACAACAGTGTCTGCCTTTTGGTAGACAGAGTTTCAGACTTCTAAGAACTCTCCTTCCTCAGAGTAACTGGCTTGTCAGCACTATCCCTGCCTAGCTGCCTTTTATGTGAGTGATAGGTCTAGTAAGTATTTCATTGAAATATTCTAGCCTAGAAGATTTCTGATAAACTAATGAAGATTCATGGAGAACATAGAATGTAGAGGCTATCTGTACCAAATGGACTTGACTTTTAAAAGCCAATTTTGAAAATCAATGATAGGCAGCACAAAGTAACACTACATTCAAAATCTTGGTATAGTGTGTTTTGTTTGTTTGTGTGTTTGGATTTATTTCAAACTGTAAAATAACATCTTGAACAAACCTTCATTTTCTCTCACCTATTAGAGAATTTTTGTGGCTCTGCCCAAAGGACCATTTGGTGCAAACTGTCCATCTGCCTTTGTTTTCCCAGATTTTAACACCATTCACCTTGGATCTCTTCTGATGGCAATGATGCCAAGGTGAAGATTATTTATAAGCCTGGAGCTTATGTATACAGTTCTGTAGTGGATCTCTATTCCTATGTCTACTAGGAGGGATTCTTTTCCTGAATTAAATATAAAAACTGAAATTTCTTACTGCAAATAAACTATAGGATCATAGATAATTATTTGCCCCAGGAGATAGTCTGAGAAAATTATAAATGGCACCTCCCCACTGGAAACTAACCCAGAATGCATGCCAAGGAAGTTGACAGACTTGAAAAGCAAGAACTATTGAGAGGCATAATCAACATCTGTGTTAACTGTTTAGTTTGTAAGCAGAGAAGATGATGGGAATGTAAGCAGTATGTTCACAATCTATCAGCATTGGCAGTAACTGAACACTTGCAATGACTTACTCTGTAAGAAAATCCATTGCTCCATTGTGCATATAAAAGACACATATATATGGAAGAACAAATCAATAAAAAAATAGTCCTTATTTATGTAAGTAAT
The DNA here is from genome assembly GCF_978045245.1 of Mus caroli. Lineage (NCBI taxonomy): Eukaryota > Metazoa > Chordata > Mammalia > Rodentia > Muridae > Mus > Mus caroli. The sequence continues at coordinate 46,442,837 of NW_028227274.1, read as the reverse complement.
CAGGTATGAGTATATAATACTAAAAAAAGATAGATCTTTACGGAATTTTTTTCTGTTTTTGTTGTTTTGCTTTGTTTTGCATTTCATAGCAATGTATCGAGTATGCCGTATGTATTATATACAAAATTTGGGTCACTTTTTATTAAGAAAATGTTGAAACCAACAACTTTGTAACTAGGTTGCCCAGTTTGGTTTAGTGACTCTAGAACATGTTAGCTGCTTATCTATCCATATGGTCTTTCCATAATAAAGCATTTCAATATTCAGAAATGGCGATAATACAATTACTGTTCTCCTTAGGATTTATATGATAATGTTATGAGAATTAGTATATTTAACATGTTTAAAGTGTTGAAAATAGAAAAAGACAAAAACAAAAACCACCTAGAGCTTTCACATTTACTATTGATTATTAACTATTACAACCTCTGTTGGAACATGACAGCTGGGACATCCAATAAGAGAATTAGATTCTGCATCATTGTTTATCCAGGAATACAATGAATCAGAGGCACGAAGTCTTTCAATCACTTACATGTGTTTGCCTATCGAAGAGTCAGCAAAACCAAAACCCTAGATAAAATTAGTCTGATATGGAAAGTGCCTATATTCACTCATCTGCTATAATAGCAAGCATGCAGAGGGTAAAGCAGATTAATCCTGTAACATTTAGACAGTTTTTGTTTTTAGACTCCCTTGTGGGAGGGTAGAGTATAGCAGAACCTCAAAGAATTTGGTCCTCCGCTATGAAATGTAAAAGTGAAGGCACCAACATGACAGCTAGAAACCCTTTCAATTCCCAAGTTCATGTAATTTTGTTATTATAAACTTTGCCTCTAGATAAAGTGGTTTATTTCCAGACCAGTTCCTATTATATAACTGTCATTATGTTTTCTAAGGATAGTGTAGACAGTGGGGATAACCTTTCTAGCCAAGCTAGAAAATTACAAATGATGGGCCTTCAAAATAAAAGATAAACCCATTCTAGTCATATGTATATGCAGAAAAACTCCAGTATGGCTCTAGCTTTGTAATATCATATTTTAAAACAGTGTGAATAATTCCACCTATTCAGCAAAACCTACTATTCTTGCTGGAAATGTATTATATATTTCATCTACTTACAATAATTTCATCTTTTTCAAGCTATAATATAATTATACCATTACTCCATTCCTCATTTCAAACACTTCCATAAACAATTCTTTGTTCTTTTTCAAATCTTGGCCCCCTTTTCATTAACTGTTATTATACATACACACACACACACACACACACACACACACACACACACACACACAAACATACACACACACATAAGATACTTATGTACACATGTATAAATAATATAATCCTAAGGCCATAAGAACAAACTAATCAGTCTGCATAAAGTTACACATATCTATGTTTTCAGGACTGTCCATTTGATATTGGGTAACCAATTATAATTATCTCAATAAACATTCAATTTGTGTAAGAGAGAGTTAAGGAAACTTTCTCCTTATGATAAAATGCAACTTGTTAGACTATTTAAGTTAATCTTTCATGTATTATACTTCATATGAAAATATTCTTTTTCATAGTGAAAAATCATTTGAAAATTAAATGTATTTGCAAAATCAGCTATTTGTGTGGAATTACTCTTTTGGGGAGGGTAGCAAGAATTCATTGGTAGAGAACCAGGTTGCGTAAATTTGCATTGACTCTTTTTCTCTTAGTGCTACGTATCTTATACAACTATTAATATAGCGCAGTGTTTGTCCTGTGTATATAAGTTCCATGATTTTTAGAAGACTTTAGAACACCATTAGTAAATAATAAAAAGAGAAACTCAGTTTCATCATAGAGCCCAGGAGTAAGCAATTTAAGATTCTGGGTGTTTGGACAAAAATTAAAATCTCCTCTTTCTTTCCTACTCACAAACTCTTGTCTACCTTATCAATAGTTAGTGTGGTTTAGTGAAAGATACAGGTAAAACAGAGAACAGATAGCAGTGAAAATTCTCAACATTAAACAATAATTGAAGACTACTATTGTCCCATTTATTTTTAGTTAAAATTTTTCTTTTTTTAAGAATTTTATACATGTAAATATTCTCATCTACCCTCATCCTTCCACTCTGTTTTTGTCATCATCTCTCTCAAATATATATATATATATATATATATATATATATATATATATATATCCCACTAAGTCCACCTAGAGATATTCTACACTGATAATCCTGGCACATGGGTTGACATGATACTTTGTAGTTCTTGCAGAGATATCCCCTCTATAGCTGACTTTATAACTATAGGTGTTGTGTTTTATAAAACAACAGCACTGTAATGTGGCAGGAGGGAGCACCTCAGAGGGCTCAGCCAATGTGTCCCTCTGAACAGCCTGTGGCACACCTAATAAAGGTTTATAGGCCAGAAGGGAAGAGGACCTGCAGAAGGGGGTAGAGGCAGAAAAAGGAGGGGAACACAGCGAGATAGAGAGAGACATTGAGGAACGTAGCTGGCCAGGAATATGAGAGAGAGAGAGAGAGAGAGAGAGAGAGAGAGAGAGAGAGAGAGAGAGAGAGAGAGAGCAGATAGAGAGGGAGAAACTGAACAATGCATTGTATATGCCTGACTCCTGCCTCATACATGGTAGTAGCTGTTGCTAGGTAACTGTTGGACAGAGCCTACAGGGATTCCTAACAGTAATAGGCATGCTGTGTCCAGAAAGCAATATTTCATAGCACTCTCCCAACACCATCATCTCCATCCCCATCCTCCTCATCTGTCTCCATCTGGCAGCCTTTACTTTCTTTCCCTTTCCCCTATTGCAATGTTCATTGAGACTTGGTGAAGTGGAAATTTCCAGTTGTGTCATGTGATACAGACTGTTGTGATGATGATTTACTGGTGCCAACCCAAGAGAGGACACCTGATATTTGGTATAAGTAGGACGCAAATGACAGTGACCAGGTACTTGCATAGCTACACATGCAATGTTTCATTGGTCACCACTTCATTGAGATAATTTTTTTTGGCTGGTTCTAGTTTCCCCACTGACACATGCTGACTCAGAAAAGGTCTGGCCATTTCTGTTGGATCATGCCACCACTGCTCATTAGTGTTTAGTGACATAATTTCAACTGGACTATTGGTAGCCTAACAACAGAGATTGAGGTCTACAAACCCTTGTCATATTTACCATCCTTCTGCTCCCACATTTGGATGGTTAGCCAGAAAGGGAAGTTGAAGCATTTGAGAACTCTTATTAAAGTAGGTTTTGAAAAATCTGAGCCTATAGTTGGCACACACATGGCTTAGGCATAGTGGGTAATGCTACTTTGAATGTGTTAGTGGAAAAGGTAGATTATGAGTGATTAGCCATGTTCTCTAAGGGTATTGTCAAAATAGGAGACCACAAGATGGGCTCCTAACTTGTTCCTGGAGTGATTTTCCGGTTTTGTTTCATGATCATCACTATACTCTTTTGAAAAAGAGGTAAAGCTGAAAATTTTCTTGTGTTAGGGAAGATTGCAGAGTTGGCTAAGCACTTTGAGAGTTTGTGAATAGAGGTAGAAGTGATTTGGAAGCAAAAAGAGCCATTGGAAGTAGAAGAGGGGTCAGGCTTGATGTCTGAGACTGGGAATGTACTGCACAATGAAAAGGGAACCGAAATAGGCTGAAACATAAACTTGCCTAGCAATGCCCAGGGCACCTCTGTGAAACTAGAGTCCAGGAAGAAAAGGAGACAGATAGTACCATTACAATGGGATGGTGTTTGGCTGACTGTACCACCAGATAATTTTCCAGTCCTCAAAATGTACTACAGAGCAATAGTGATCAAACAAAATCACATGGTATTCATAAAGAGACAAACAGGTAAATCAATAGATTAGAGTTTAAGACACAGAAATAAGCCCACACACTTATGGAGACTTGATCTTCAACTAAGAAGCCATGAACAAACAATGGAAAATTTAAAGCATCTTGTCCAACTGGCAGTCTGTATGCATAAAAATGAAAATAGATCCATATTTATCACCTTTGACAAAACTCAAGTTCAAGTGGATCAAGGGCTTCCACATAAAACTAGATACACTGAATCTAAGAGAAGAGGAAGTGGGAAAGAGCCTTCACTCATTGGCACAGGGGGAAATTTCCTAAACAATTCCAATGGTTCAGGCTCTAAGATTAACATTTAATAAATGGGTCCTTATGAAATAGAAAGGTTTCTGTAAGGCAAAAGACACAGGCAGCAACCTACAGATTGGGAAAAACTTCACTAACCTCACATCTGATGGAGGTGTGATATCCAAAATATATAAAGAACTGAAGAAGATAAACTCCAAAAAACAAATCAGTTAAAAATGGGGTACAGAGCTATACAGAGAATTTTCAATTGAGAAATATCAAATTGGAGAGAGGCACCTAAAAAAATGTTCAATATCCTTAAGTCATTAGGGAAATGCAAATCAAAATGACCCTGAGATTCCACCTTAAACAAATCAGAATGGCTAAGATCAAAAACTCAGGTAACAGTAGATACTGGAGACAATTTGGAGAAAGAGGAACACTCCTCCATTGTTGGTGGTATTGCAAGTTGGAACAACCACTGTGGAAATCAATATGTTATTTCCTCAGAAAACTGGAAATAGTGCTACCTGAAGACCCAGCTATACCACTCCTACAAATATACCCAAAAGAAGCGCCAACAGATAACAAGGACACTTGTTCCACTATGTTCATAGGAGCCTTATATATAATATCCAAAAGCTGAAAACAACCCAGATGACTCTCAACAGAAGAAGAATGGATACAGAAAATTTGGTACATTTATCGAATTCTACTCATCTATTAAAAATGAAGACTTCACAAAATTTGGGGGCAAATGTATGGAACTAGACAGCAAATGAAAAGATTAAGTGTGGTGTGGTAGATGTTCCTGGAGAAGGTGATAAAGGTGATCAGGAACAATGACAAGCTGTGGCAATGGTCCAAAAACAAGCCATCACAGAGACTGAATTTCCAAATGTATAAAAGCAGCCATTGATGACAAACTAACATTCATGCCCCTAAAATGGTTATTTAATAGATTTATATGGCAAGAGCTGTAGCTAACAACAACAACAACAAAATTTGCAGGTACTTGACCACTGTTGGGAACAAAATAAAAGGGGGCCCTGGGGAGGCCCTTGGGAGAAGTGGGGTAGGAAAAGGGGCCTAATGTCCTGCCAGAATCCCTGTGCTCTGGGCAGGCGGATGCAGGTGAGCATGCCTGACCCAAGGACAGAGGGGGACGCCGGATCTACCTTGCTAAAGTCCCAGGGTTGTAGGAGAGAGGGAATAGGGGAAGAAGTTACCAACACTGACCAGAGTGCACAGCGGGTCTTGAGGGAGCAGAGACTCTCTATGGTTTAAGAGCTTTATTATAGAAATGCAGGGGAAAGAGAGAAGGTAGAAAGGAGAGAGGGGAGGCTAGAGAGAAAGAGAGAAAGAGAGAAGGAGAGAGGAGAGAGGAGAGGAGAAGACAAAGAGAAAGAGAGAAGTGAGAGAAATGAGGGGTGAGAGGACAAAGGAGTAAGAGTAAAAGCAAAAGAGCAAGGTGGGGGCTGAGCACCCCTTTTTGTTTTCCCTGTTGCTAAGTAACTGGATAGGAGTTTAGCCTGAAGGTCAGAAGCTTGGGCCATTACTTATGTGAATACTGACCATGCTTCTCTTGTGGGGGCTGTGGGAGGTGGTACATTAGGCAGGGACCAGAGTTCCAGGAGCATGAGGGAATGCCTACCGTGTTGTGTAGGTGAATTATGACCATTGGGGTTCAAACCTCAGCGCGACTGGATACCAGCCTGCAATTCTCCACAGACCACCTGGTACAGGAGCAGCTAGAGCTCAACAAATAGAAAAGTCTACAAGCCCATGGAATTCCCCTGTTTTTTGTAAAAAAAATAAATAAATAAGGAAAATGCAGGATGATAACAGATTTGAGAGCACCTAACAAAGTAATTCAGCCAATGTGTCCTTTACAGGCTAGACTTCCTATACTATCTTTGTTAATGAAATCATGGTCTATAGTAATAATTGACTTGAAAGATTGTTTTTTACAACACCCTTGCACAAGCAGAATAGGGTACTGGTTAATTCCTCGTACCTACTTTGAATAGTAATCATCCACTAAAGAGATACAACTGGAAGACACTTCCACAAGGAATGTTAAATAGTCCAACTTTATGTCAGTATTTTGTGTAATAACCATTAGATTAGAAATAATCTGAACCAAGTCCCTTAATCATTTATTATTATATGGATGAGATTCTATTGGCTGATTCTGAAAAAGCTGTTTCAGAGAATATGTTTAAGGTAACACAAAGAAGTCTGACGACATATATAGAAAAGATTCCTGAGCTAAATATAAAAAGTAGAGTAAGATTATGTCAATTGTCAGGTACAGATCTGACTGAAATTTTAGTATCTCTTACAAGTGCTGAGATATTTCACTATGGGTGATCAGGAAGATGGGCAAAGTGATTGTAGTTATTCTTAGGAAAAATTAATAACAAATATCCAAAAGCAAATGAATATAGTTTATAAAAAAGAACTAACTTGATTCTTTCGTATGTCCTAAAGAGAATACCAATCCAGACACACCAACATTTTATACAGATGGAAACTAGATGGGGATGGCAGATTATAAATCAGACAAAGTAAGAACGGTGCTCAAAAATGCCAAAATTATATGCAATTCCTTTGGTATCATTAGATGATCATGAATCTTTTAACAATCACTGAATCTCTCTATATAGAAAGAGTTGCTTTGAGTGGAGAGACTGTTGGATTTGTACCTGATAACTCAGAATTAACCTTGTTAGTTATACAATTGAAACATGCCATCAGTAATAGAAACTATCCATTATATATTGTCAAATTGAACAATTACTAATATAAAATATGTTAGAAGCCTCAAAATTTCAAGAGAAACATTATATTAATGCAAAAGCTTTAAAGAAAAAAAGTTCAATCACTTGGCAACAATTCAAAGAAAAAATTATAAAAATAATAATAATGATAAAAGTTTTGTGTGTTCTCTATTCAATCAAATTCTGGTACCTGCATGTAGTAACCCTAGGGGTACCAAAAGAAATGACAGCTGTTAGATGGATGTTTTCCATTTTGCAGAGTTTGGAAAACAGATGTATATATACCATACCATTGCACATACTCAGCATTTCAATGGGTAACTGTTTTGAGTTCTAAAAGGGCTGATATTGTAATTATACACTTTTTGGAAATAATGGCAATTATGGGGATACCTGCACAAATTAAAACTGATAATGCTCCCATATATGTATACAATAATATTAAAATTTTCATATATTACAATATAAAGCATCTAACTGGTATGCTATATAATCTCAAAGGACAAGTAGTCATATAAAGAGCTAACAATACCTTAAAAGAGATGCTTTTTAAGCAAAAAGAAAAAGTTTTCAAAAACTCCTAGGGACAGAATAAACAATACTTTGTTAACTCTAAATTGTATTAATGTTGGTGAACAATGAACAACAGTAATTGAGAGACACTAAATTATTGAAGAAAACTGAGGAACTGGGCCAACTAATATACTGTAAGGATATGTTGATATTAGAATGGAAACCTGAAATAGGTTTAAGATGGAGCCATGTTTATGTGTATGTATCTACAGAGAATGAAAAAATATTGTTACCAACAACATTTATAAAGATTAGCTCTGTGCTGCCAGAGTACAGCTATTGGTGCTTTGAGGCAAGCATGCTGCATATGCGAACAATGTGCTTAAGAGTCTACTCTGAGCACAAACATTTTATTCTCAAAACCTTTTTTTCCTCTTCTTCCTATTATCAGTAGTTCATAATGTTAGATATTTTTTCCATGGGGTTAAAGGTACCTAAGTATATGATTGTGATTGGAAACATAAGGGACAGAATCAGGCATTGGCAGTTTCTCCACATTCGTGTGTGAATTTTTAATTTAAATGCAAGATGTAAAGCATTAGTGCAAGCAAAATGTTTCAGTGAACAAATTTCAACAGTTCAGCTTTATAACAATTATAAATAAATCTGTTAAAAATTTCTGGACAATGCCAACATTTAGATTAAAAAAAAACTAAATTTCTTATTGATGGCAACTAAATGCTGTTTGTAGCATTTTTATCATACAGTAGATTCTATCCATTCACTGTACTTTACTAACTGAGTTGTCCTGCATGCAAGTATATGGTTTTAATGTTGTCTGTCTTCTGTGCTGGTCCTGTAAGTTTGCTACTAATATACATTAAACTACAAAAAAAAAGGAGAAGTAGAAGGAGAAGGAGAGGAGGAGGAGGAGGAGAAAGAGAAGGAGAAGGAGAAGGAGGAGGAGGAGGAGGAGGAGGAGGAGGAGGAGGAGGAGGAGGAGAAGGAGAAGGAGAAGGAGAAGGAGAAGGAGAAGGAGAAGGAGAAGGAGAAGGAGAAGGAGAAGGAGAAGGAGAAGGAGAAGGAGAAGGAGAAGGAGAAGGAGGAGAAGGAGAAGGAGAAGGAGAAGGAGAAGGAGAAGGAGAAGGAGAAGAAGAAGAAGAAGAAGAAGAAGAAGAAGAAGAAGAAGAAGAAGAAGAAGAAGAAGAAGAAGAAGAAGAAGAAGAAGAAGAAGAAGAAGAAGAGAAGAAAGTGAGCTCTGACCAGAGAAAACCCCTTCTCAGTTAAGAGATGGATGTCTTTACAAAGCAAGTAGCCTGAGTGATTCACTTTCACAGATTATCTTAGTTACCGATTTCACTAAAACATGCATGGACATCACCTTCAAAAGTGCTAGTCCAAAAGATCGCATGTAGACTGGATGGACAGCACAGAGACTGGACTGACAAAACATAGATTGGACGAACAACACAGAGACTGGGCAATAACTATTACTGAGAGCTGTTTTCAAGCTAATCATTTTTCCTATGGTCCCAAACAGGGACTCTTTGTCCCACTTCAGGATGCAAATATAAGAAGACCATCTTCACAATCCCAGATTCTGAGGCCGGTGGTTGTGGTGGTTTGATAAGTTATTGTTGTTAGCATCTAGGGTGGTAGGCTGTTTTACTTAGTGTGTATACTGAGAGGAATTTAAATGTTTTTTTTTAATACTATTATTGTATACAGATAGGACTTTAAGGTTGTTTTGTTTGAATTATTGTATATTAATAGAAATTTAAGATTTTTTAGACTATATTCTACACACAGTGACTGGATGATTGAATAATTAGACGCGAAATGCTTCTTTGGTCTCACATCTTTGCTGATCTTTCATGGAGAGAAGCATAGCAGAAAACTTCTGTTTTTTTTTTTTTTTTTTTTTTTTGACTGATTCTAGGCTCTCCCACTGACTCAGTTTAATTTTGTAGAGGCCTGGAAGTTTCTGTTAGATCATGCGACACTGCTGATTAGTGTTTGGTGGCACTATTTGAACTGGACTGCTGGTATCCTAACAACAGAGATTGGAATGATCACAAAAAACTACTTCTAAACAGATCCACATCCCCTTGTCGTATTTACCATCTTTGCTCCCCTACCTTTGGATGGTGGGCTATAAAGGGAGGTCAAAGTGTGTGCAAACCCTTATTAAAGTAGGTTTTGAAAAAATCTAAGCCTACATCTTCCTGGAAGTAGTTGTGGGCAGTAGGGATTATACAAGTATTTCATTTAAGGCTGAGCACTGAGTCACTTATTCTCAGCACATTGAAAACTGTGTATCTCTCCATAGACATCTGCAAACTACTCTGAAAAAAGACTGAGAGCATCCCAGTTCAGTGGGTATAAACTGCCACCCTTAAAAAGAAACTATTTTATATCTTTAATATGAACCACTTATTTTAAATTTCAATATAACTGTAATATGATTATTTCGACAAGTAAAGTAATAGAGGTCAGTAAAATAATTACCTAATCACTGTCTCAGATCTCTCATATTTAGAAAGATTAGAATATATAATGTATTTTATATCAAATCTATTCATATATATGTATATATTTTATTTTAAACAGACTCTAAGTTCTTTTTTTAATGGTAAACTTAGTATAAATTTCTACATTTTTGTGTTTATGACTGAATAGTGTTCCAGACTATAAAAATATTATGGAATGTCCCCATACAGTAAACATTCATTTTATTTTGACAGTCTAGAAGAAATGTTGTAATAAACACTGTGATAAAAATATTCTTTATCACTTGAAATAGTTATGCAAAATAAAAAATATCATTAAGTCAAAAATATATATATATAATTTCATTTTAATACATTGGGCCAGATTTCTTTCCCAGAACTGTGAAACTTGTAACTCCAATTGAAATGCATGACAGTATCCATTTCCATAAATCCTCATCAGCAAGGACTTTTATACCCATAGCTGTTGCCAATATGGAGAATGAAAAATGATACCCAGTTGTCATAATTTGTGTTTTTCTGATGGCTAGAGAAGTTGACCATCTGTCTGGACCTGCAGTGACCAGTTACAAATTTTATCTTTCTTTGTGTTGGATTCTAAAAACCTTTTTCTTACTATATTTGGTAAACTAGTCATACTGTCAACTCAGACTGATTTACAGAACATTGTTTTTCCACCTTTACTTTCAATACTCAACTTTTTCATGATTTTATGTAAAGATACTTTAATTTTTTCTCTAGAAAAGGAAATTTTCTTTTTATCCAGGATCATTTTTTATATCCTTTTCGTCATTGTTCTGAGTTTGACTGTTTAGTTTTGTTGTTTTGGGTTTATGTGTGGTTTTTTGTTTGTTTGTTTTGTGTTATTTTAGCATCATCTGTAAATAGATGTTTCTTAACTTTAGTCCTGAATTTTAGCTTGAGTTTTGAATTTTAGACCAGTGTATTTGCTTTTAGCTCAACATCTTCATTTGGAAAACCAATACATGGGTCAAATTTTAAATGAAAAGAAGGGAAATCTCCATTGTGTGCCACATCACTTTCAGTATGTATCCAGTCACATCAGGACTTGATAGGCACTTTTTTCCTCTCTAAATTATTTGGTCAAATCTTCTAGGCATGAGCCTTTTTCATCTTTAGCCACTTCCACACATTTGTGACTAAGGACTATTGCCCCAAATCCTCAATTTTGTTTTGTATACTTGGTTTTGGTTTCCTACTGTGTGTGTGTGTGTGTGTGTGTGTGTGTGTGTGTGTGTTACAGTCAGACTAGTATCATCAGATCAGCTCATGAATAAATTACCTCCTTTAGACTTTTCTTGCCCTTACCATACTTTCTAAAAAATATAGTTTTATACCATGACATTTTATAGTTAATCTGAGTGCCATTATTTTTTCATTTAAAAATTACTGGTAGCTTCTAACTGTGCTTAGAATAAAATTCAAACCATTTGTTATGCTGACTAGGTCCTAAAATATCGGGCACTGAACCAGTTGTCCATCCTTTGCTTAAATAGTTCTCTCCACTCATTATTTCTGACTCACATTGTTGCTGGGTTTTGCTTACTTAATATATTATGTTATTTGCATTTGTTAAGGATCAGGACTGAAATGTTCTCAATCTGAAGGGCCCCTTCCTTAGATTCTTCTTGACCACTTATGTCTTACATTCTAAGCCATTTCAATTAAGAAGAAACTTTGACCTTATATCCAATGAAGTAGCTTATCTCTGTTTATCCTCTACCATATTTCTAAAATGTCATATATATATTGAATATGTTCCATCACAGAATAGGTGCTCAATGAGTTTTCAATAAATGTTTCTTATGCCATTTTAGCTTTTGAACATATGTATTAAAGAAAACTTTTTAAAACATATGCATTCTATTCTTACTTTTCTGTATTATTTATTTATTTTATAATTTTACCTGATCCACTGATAAATTTTTAATTTAAGAGTGTAAGATGAGTTTTCCATATAGAGAATCAATTGTGCTAACATCATTACTGAGCCACTTTTAATGCCATCTGTGATTTTTTCCCACAGAAAATGTTATTTGCTGATATAAAATTTTGCATTACTAGCTTCTTAATATTTCACACAAGTAGAAAATCATTTCATGTATTTTTGCTTATGATCATGACTCACCAATGAATACCTATATTGATGGCTGGTCACTTATTCAATGATGAGCTTCAAGATTAATAACCACAAAACTTGAAGTAAGGGATGACTATGCCTTGGTAACAGCTGAGATTTTTGGTTTTAATTTTGAGGACTTTGTAGCCTGAGCTGGCCTTGAACTCATGTTTCTCCTCCTTCCAATTCCCATCTTGCGTTTATCAATGAGATTATTTTCCTAGGAAAGATATTTTCCAAACTTTCAAAGAATATCTTTGATAGAAAACAAAGAATTGGTGTAAGACTGAGTATACAAGCACAATTGATTACTGCTATGTCTTGATCTAGATCACTTTTTTTGGTATGAGAAAGACCCTTTGTGTGGTATTTCATGTGACATTGTCAGGTCATATGAATGAACAAATGTGGAAGAACTACTGAGACTTAGTTTTGATTGTTAACTTGACACAATTTAGAACTACCTAGAAAGGAAGTCTAAATAATGGATTTTTCTAAACCTATGTATAAAAGATTAGTTGGTTAAAAAGACCTTCCTTATGTGTGTGGAGCCTGTTAACTATAACGGGGGATTCTAAACTGTATTGGAATGGAGGAAGTGAACTGAGAATTCATATTAATGCATGAATCCATGTTTTTTAGTCTTTACTATATACTATATATACTATATATATATTATATACTATAGCTAGCTGCTTCATGTTCCTAGTATTTTATCCCCATCATAATGTGGGGTGGGTAACTGGAGATTGTGAGCCAAATAAACTTTTTCTTCTTCATTATTTTGGTAAGACAATTTATCAGAGTTACGAGAGACAAAGCTAAGACAGGGGTATAACTCAAAGTATATAGGGAATTTATAAAAGTGTTGGAAGTCTCAATTGCATGACCATGAGACCTTGGGAGTATAGAATAAATACCAACAAGTCTCGATGCATCTATGTTAGCTATCTAATCCCCCAGAGAAGTCCCTGAGTCTTTATTCTTGAGAGCTTAATACATGTGTGTACTGGGCTATTCTTCTGTGTATCTGTTACCATTTCCCTATGAATACTTCACATTTTACCCTTTCTTCCACATGATGCCATCTGTTTTCTCCTCTTTCATGTTTACTGCAATCTCTACATGTACTTCTGGGTTACATAATGGAAGATGATAAAATGATACATTGAAACACTTCTTCTAAGAAGTACCCTTGAAGAATTCAAGCTGGAAATGCCTTCAGAACATACTTAAAATCTCAGTTATATACCAGCTGAAGTAATACTTGCTAAGTCTGTGGGTTACTGAATAAAATACCTTCTGTTTGATTAAGGAAAATATATAAAGAAATTTAATCATTTTTGGAAGTTCCTCTATGATTTTTTAGTTCAGTCTCTCATAATTCTATGCCTTAATCTAGATGCTTATGATGCATCTACCTGTGTTACAGAATGTACAATTAAGGATACTTCATAATTTTAAATGTTCATAAATAATGAATGAGGATTAATTTTAAAAGAAAATACACACCAAACAGATTCTTTGTCTTCTTTCAAAATGACTTCTTAATTCTCTGTATCTATAAATGGGCAGACCATGCAAAGCACAGCCCTGTTGTTATATTCTCATTGTCCAAATGAACATATTTTAACTGATTAATTGGTTTCTTCTTTAACCTTTAGAAGAGAGTACTTATCTTTCCATATGTTTCTCTCATTTTTAATACCTTTGGGGAATATTTTATTTAAGAAAAATAAGAATCAGTATGGATCAGATAAATAGGTGGTGAGTGATTAAGAATACTAGCTGCTGTTCCAGAGGACCTTGCTTGGATTCCCAGTGCCCACATGGTATCTCATAACCATTTGTAATTTCAGTATTAGAAAATCTGATGACCTATATCTTTTGAACTCTACGGGTACTGTATATATAAGCCAATTATTATAACACCTAAAATAAATAAATGGAAAAGGCATCAATGGGCACTTTTCAGGGAAGAAAAATAAATGAAAGGTATATTAACATAATAAAATTTTATTTCAACGAAAAGTTAAAGTATAGAAGTATAATTATGACCTGAGGAGAGTATACATAACACGTTATGTGGAACACACATAAGGCTCCATATCCTTCCCATCAAATATATGCTAAAATCCAAAACTATTACTGTATATTGAAACATAATAATAATTATTGCATGTCTACTTTAAAGCTATTATTATCATTTACATTTCAAAGAGATAATTTGCCTCATCAGCTGTTATCTCGATGATCATCAGAATTATTACCAGCAAAAACTAGTTCTCGATCAATTCTTAGCCTTCAGAGTTTTAAAACAGTTCTAGCATTCAGAGCTGATTTTACTTTGTGTTCTTTTCAAACCAACGAACTTAGTAACTAAATAAGTAAACATACAAACAAACAAACCTACCTCCATTCAAGTAGAGAGCAGATTTTAAAAACATAATGCAACTGGGTATGGAGGTGAACGCCTTTAATCCCAGCACTTGGGAGGCAGAGGCAGGAGGATTTCTGAGTTCAAGGCCAGCCTGGTCTACAAAGTGAGTTCCAGGACAGCCAGGGCTATACAGAGAAACTCTGTCTCAAAAAATCAACAACAACAACAACAATAACAAAACAAAAACAAAAACAAAACAAAAACAAAAACAAAACAAAACCAAAACAAAAAAACAACAACAAAAAACCCATAATGCTATAATGTTCTATACTCAAAATTTTAACTAGGGATACTTATAACCAGGCAGTAAACCCCGGACTGGAACTCTTAGGAATTTCATATTCTTTTTCAGGTGCATGTATAAAAGAGTCAAATGTATTTTCATCCATAATCTGCTGTTCCTTCAAAATCCTATTTGGTTCTCATGACTTCCCTTACTTCCTGCTTGTCACCAATGGGATATAATGAAAATACAGGTTAGGAAAACCATAGCTCCTTATCTCAAATACCTTTCCATTATTTCATCAGATAATGGTTGAAGAAAGAAAAACGCAGGGCTGGTGAGATGGCTCAGCGGGTAAGAGCACCCGATTGCTCTTCCAAAGGTCCAGAGTTCAAATCCCATGGTGGATCACAACCATCCGTAACAAGATCTGGCGCCCTCTTCTGGAGTGTCTTAAAAAAAAAAAGAAAAGAAAAACGCTTATACCATAAACTTTGTGTTGTTTCTACTGCACTTTTGCTTTCAACTATTCATCTTCTTTAAACCTTCTGTATTACAGTAATGTTTGAAAGTACTCATATAATGTATAAATATAGTCACACCATCAAACAATCAGATCTCTCCATATGGAGAATATTGCATGTATAGTTACATAATTTTAAACCATAATGAGTTATAAAATAATTAAATTATGCTTATCCATGTTTCTAAAATGAGACAAAACTCAATTTATCCATTCTTTACAAAATCACCTAAAATAATTGTTAAAAATCAAAAACATGCAAGACAATGAAGCAAAGAAATATAGTAACTCACCATAATTAGTTATTGATAATGAATAAAAACCTGTGAATCATAACCAGGTAAAATCATGGCTGTTTGGTGCTTATAAGTAATATCAGAATATTTCTCCTGACAGTCAAACCCTTTGCTTTCACATTGCAAGAGAGATAGTTAGTAACTATTTTGACTGTGTGTTGAGAAGGTGTAAAAGGACTTTTCTTCCATGTCATTAAATTTAAGCATCACTCTTCATGGTTAAATACTTTTCAAAATTCCATGCATTGTCAAGTATTCAAAGAATGACAGCAATGTTAAAATTCTATTTAACTCAAATGATAAAGCAAATTGCACAGGGAGTTGAAACATGAATTCTTGAGATTTATTCTCTTTAATCATCATTCTAAAATGTTAATTTAAAAAAGAAACTGGATCATATACTGCTTACTGCAGCTTCATGACACATCCCGCTGGTCATGGAATTGTTGTTTCCTATGCTTACTCTAATATTTTCTTCAAAAGCCAAGTCAATACTAAGTTGTACTATGAGTACTATTGCTGCATCAGTAGTAGTTCAGAAGAGTAGCAACCAAACAGTTTATGATAGTTTTAGAATGGACACTTGCTACTTCTGGAAAAAAAAAAAAACTCAGGTGTTACTTAATGATATTATAGCACAATTTTGGTCAGTTAATCTTCCTACTGAAGACTGTAACTTTCGACAAATACTTTTCTGAGTTTTTTTTTTTTTTAATTACAAGGGCTGTAAGTATTTCTACCTTCCAGGTTGCTATTTTTGCACCCATTTGGATATGAAAGAATATGGATACTTGTTTTGACCATGCTCTTAGAATATGCAATCTACTTTTTAACAAAAGCTGTCTGACATATTGATAATGAACAAATTTGATGACTAAAATACATACATGGAAGACTGAAGTTTTAAACACAAATGCACTCCACTAAAAACAACCAGTAAATCACCAATGCATTTTGAGGACAACAGCTGATAGGAAAAATATTACAAAATACATGGTCTATGTAGCCTGTCCAAACCAAGTCTGAATAACATAGCTAAGCTTCTCTTTTATCAAGAATTAGCCAATTGACAACCATGGTTCACTGTAATATCAAAGAAAAGATTGATATTGTCAAGGGCTTTAAGTGCTGCCAGACATTGAACCATGTTTCACATTCATACTCGAAGTAGGGGTATTAAATACTAACATATGAGCCCTGGATAGGGAAAGAACTTTTAGGAACTATGTAGGATGGAAGACTGCAAACAAGAGTCTTTTAAGTTATTTGAGTTTCTTACTTTTTTAATCACTAAACTAATTTATTAAAATTAAAGTGACTTCTAGTGAAAGGTATTGTGACTATTAGGCTGCACCCCAGGATTTCCAGAAAGTAAGTAAGCAGTAAGTAAGTAAGACAGGCAGGAATGGGATGAGGAGTTTAGAGGGAAAACAAGGAAAGAGGATAGCATTTGAAATGTAATAAACAAAATATCTAATAAAAAATAAAAAAATAAAGACATTCTAAGAAAATTAAAAACAAACAAACAAAACAGAGTGCTCAGAGCTCAACAATAAAATTACCATCAAATTAGGAAATAAACATGACTTTCAGCCATCAGTTACAAAGGAAGTGCTTAAAATAATGAATGTGAATGCCAATGACCACAAAAATTAATTTGAAAGTAGGCAACAAATTATTAAAACAGATAATAATTTAGTTTAATAGTAATTTGTTTTCTAGAGTAAGGCTTACATCAAAATTACTGAAATTACTTAAATTTATTTTAAAAATTAAAATGAAGGAGCATAGAAATTGCCAGTATGAAAGCCTTATTGCACTTCAGGAAAAACATAATGAAGTTCAAAATACAGAGATTTAGATCAATTCTTCAAATGTTTAGAGACATAAAATAGAGTTAGTAGAGTTGGAGTTATCTCAGACTATGCCCCACACTTTCTAGAAGTACATAAAATTACAGGAGACAACAGAACAAGGTTAGCAAAGTTCTGAAAGAGAGGAAATGGGTCCCAAGTAGGTTATTTCTAGTCCCAAAAAGTAGCATGTGAATATCAGCTCTATATGTTCACTTTTCTTCCTTTACCTGGGAATTATTGACCACAAGGTATATCTGATTTGTAAGATTGTTCTAGGCACTGGGAATTATGTGGAAAATTTATCAATTTAAGAAAAAAATGTTTGTGGCTCCTCACAGTCAACATTGGAGTAATAAAAGCTAGCATATGAATCTAGGTCTGTTTTATCCTTTGGGTGAACAATTCTGAAACATGTTCTACAGAGTTCCATGGTAGAGTCTCAGGGAGGACAAGCTCTCTAGCCTACAGCAGAATCCAAATCAGTAACCCACTTCTGTTGTTTTTGTTTCTTTTTCTCATGATTCTCTGAAATCGATGTAAAAATAAATTGTGGTATCTTCATTGTACTTTTAATGTTCTTATCTCTAGAAGTAAATAAGAGGAATTTGAGATACAAGTTAACTTTAGAGGAGGCAGAAAACAGACCCTAGGAATAGAATTCTAGGATTAGATTCACGAAGGAAATATATGTGGTAGAACCTAATGTTTTGTAGCCCATAATTATTGAGAAATTGAGTGGAAAGAATTGCAGGAGAAATTAAGACACTGTCTTATGTGGCAGCAAGAAAGCATTATAAGATCAATGGCAGATAATCAGTGAGAGGAGAGGTAGATAAAAGTAGATCAGAAGGAATCAATATGATCAAGTGCATTAGATACACATCAGAAATTTTCATAATTAGTCTAAATTATTTTCTACAAATATGTAATGAGAAATTAGGAAATAATGACAAATATTCTTGTTGTTTGAAACATAGGATGGATCTCAAGCAAAGGCTAGTGTTTTTCATTCTCCATTAAAAAAAATGGTGGCACTGTAAAGGTTTTCTGGTGGATTGTTTTGGAAGGCTTATGAAAATAAAATGACAGGCTTGTAGAAGCCATTTATAAACTCAAGCAGGATATAGAGCTGAGGCAGTTTCCTTGACAGGGTTTAAAGAAACAGACCCCAGGCCCAGGGTATACTATGCTGGAAGTCAGGCCAAAGGTTTTTTTTATTTTTAATTTATTTTTTTATTAGGTATTTTCCTTGTTTACATTTTCAATGCTATCCCAAAAGTCCCCCATACCCACCCCCCAACCCCCTACCCACCCACTCCCCCTTTTTGGCCCTGGGGTTCCCCTGTACTGGGGCATATAAAGTTTGCAAGTCCAATGGGCCTCTCTTTGCAGTTATGGCCGACTAGGCCATCTTTTGATACATATGCAGCTAGAGACAAGAGCTCCGGGGTACTGGTTAGTTCATATTGTTGTTCCACCTATAGGGTTGCAGTTCCCTTTAGCTCCTTGGGTAATTTCTCTAGCTCCTCCATTGGGGGCAGTGTGATCCATGCAATAGCTGACTGTGATCATCCACTTCTGTGTTTGCTAGGCCCCAGCATAGTCTCACAAGAGACAGCTATATCTGGGTCCTTTCAGCAAAATCTTGCTAGTGTATGCAATGGTGTCAGCATTTGGAAGCTGATTATGGGATGGATCCCTGCATATAGCAATCACTAGATGGTCCATCCTTTTGTCACAGCTCCAAATTTTGTCTCTGTAACTCCTTCCATGGGTGTTTTGTTCCCATTTCTAAGAAGGGGCAAAGTGTTCACACTTTGGTCTTCGTTCTTCTTGAATTTCATGCTTTTAGCATGTAAAAGCAGTAGACTGTCAAATGAGACTGGTTATAGGAAATCTAGGGCATAAAAAAATAAAAGATGATGATAGTTGAACAGATACAACCAATATTTTTGAACATTCTTTGCAGGACTTTATAAAATTATGACAACCTATTGGAAGCAGCTCCTTACACCTTCTTATTTTTATAGGCAAGTAGCCTCTAGTTTGGAGATGCTGTCAATATTCCTCCTGGGGAAAAGGTACCCGAAGATGACTACTGACTTCTGCATGTCCTCTCCTCTCTCTCGCTTCTGGAAAATCAGTGAGTGAGTATTATACAATTTAAGCAAGGTATAATTCTATTCTTTTTTCTTTTCTTTTTGCTTCTTTCTTTTAATTCTTTTTGTTGTTGTTGTTGTTTTATTCCTCTAAGGATAAAAAACAGTCATTCTCATAGGATTTGAAGATTTGGTTTATATTTACTGGCAAAATAAAGGAAAACAGATCTTCACAATGCTGAATTTAGATATGAGGAAGATAGCTTAGACAAAGGGACCCTTTTGCAAACCGTCCTTTTATTGTTCGAGTATTCCATATATGAATACTATGTGTTTTGGTCAAATCTGTCTTCATTTCCTCCCTTCTAACATCTTCCTATCTCTGTACAACTTTTCTCTTTCTTCTTCATATTCTCTTTTTGCAAATACACCAAGTCTACTTATCACTATATGTATGTGTGTGGGTATAGAACCAGATGTTCTCTGGACAGCTGGAATATGGCAGGTTTGCATACCCCTAGAGTTAATTGATTCTCTCTCTTACATCAATCCTCAGTTGCCAGTAGCTTCACTACTGTAGATGGAAAGTCTTATGCCTCTTCCGTGGTCATGCTAGAATTTTGTGTCTTGTATAGGTCCTGTGCATGCTGTTTCAGCCTCTATGTACTCACATGTGTTTGTGTGCAATAGTGCTTTCATGTTCATTAAAGACTGTTTTCCTATAGATTCCACTCTTTCATATCAGAGTGATTTTATAACACAAGATATTTGGTTTTAGAAAAGACTGAAAATCTTATTTTACTACAAATTGTAACATAGAACCTAATGTCCTTCAA